>NC_087208.1:64638481-64995981 GCF_015104395.2 Macrobrachium nipponense | reverse complement strand
GAATGCCGTAAGCCGGACCCGTCGTAACCCGGGGACCACCTGTATATATGTATATATATATATGTGTATATATATATATATATATATATTATATATATATATATATATATATTATATATATATATATATATATATATATATATATATATATATATATATCTATCTATCTATATATATCTATATATATTTATATATCTATATCTAGATCTATATATCTATATCTATAATCTCTATATCTATATATATATATATCTATATATATATATATATATATATATAGATATATATATATATATATATATATATATATATATATATATATTATATAACATAATAGTAATTAAGAAGCTGGACAGGTGTTCATTTTGTAAAAGATTTCAGTGATAATAATTTAGATTAAATTGATATCAGGTTGCATGTTTCTTAGACTGTAAAACTTGTTTACATATATATATTGTAGTAAAGGTTTTACTGTGTCTTCTCTCCTCAATGTTGCCATAATGCACGATAACTTAAGATCATTCATTCCTTAATATTTTGTTAATCTAGTGTCATGAAAGTCTCTGCGTAGCAAATTGCATTTCCTTTGCTCTTTTATCATGAGATGATGATTCTGTTTTTTTATCAAATTCTGTAAAAAGTTCCTTACAGATTTAGTCATATGACATCCTTGCTAATTATCAATTTATAATAAAACTGTTGTTTGTTGAATAAGAGGTCTGTTGCATTTTCACACTTTATTTTTACTGTTTTGAAAATGAAAACAGATCAAGAATAGCATCTTGAAGAATGGAAAATTGTTCAACTTCAGTATGCCTGGCCAAAGATTTATCTTTTAGACTGACAAGAGAGAATAACTTAACAAATTGAACTGTTACTAAATCCTAGTCAGATAATTGTATGACAATCACTAAACTCAACAATGTGAATGTTACATTGTTATAGTTAATGACGTTATGAGCAACATACTAGGGTGATAAACACCCTGCTGGTAAAATAGTAAAAAGTCATCTCCATAGAAGGTATGCCAACTTTGGAAATATTGAAATGCTTATAGAGGACAAATGTGTTTGTGTCATTTTGACAAAAATTCTGGACTGAATGTAGAAGTTTGCATCATCAAGGACTCTGGTAAAGCAGGTGACAAATACACTTGTTACTTTGCCACCAATGAAGGACAAACCACGAGAGATCCAGTTGAGCCAGTCTTGGTTTGGAGTTCTACCAGGTTAGAAAGGACTAGTCCTGGATTTGTTTAGGTGTGCCTTAAGTGTCATAATTGACCAGCTAAAAGGTTTAGTTTTGATGATGACCATTCAGAAGAAAGCTATTGTGTTTTTTCTCCAGGTCCATAGATGCACAATAGAGCTCCTGGTTTCCCTCTAGCCTCTTTTCCTGTAGCTGTCTTGCTACGAAGATGGCATCCACCGACCCTGATCCTCTCATGAATCCGTACTGCTGTTTCCCGATCTCTACAATCTCTCTTAATCTCATCCAGTATCCTCGGAAACTTTCAGTCTGTGCTCTGTTAGTTTAATTCCTCTGTAGTTACCACAATCCATGATTTATCCCTTTTGCTTGTATATACAGGAAGTCCCAAGTTACTGGGGGTGGGGGGAATGGGTTCCGTTCTTGGAGGAGTGCTGATAAGAGAAAACCGTCATTAACCAAAACTTGGTGATTTATGCCGCCATAATGGGGCTTATGGCGCTGATAACCGGTTATCGGTGCATTATGGCACCTCTGTTAGGTATGTTATGGCGCCATAACTCATTATTGGTGCCTTATGTCATGCTTTATGGCACTGATAACTGGAACTCGGCCCATTATGGCACCATAAATCACCTATTTTATGGCGCTTAACAAGCACCATAAAACTGGATTGCCAATAACCAAGTCCGCCAATAACCAGGGACTGCCTGTATATACCATTAGACTCTCCTCCCAGTCCTTAGCATTCCATCCTCTTCCCTTATAGCTTTTAATAAATCCTGCATCCATTTCTCCCCCTCTGTACCTAGTAATTCGATCATTTCAATTTGGAAGTCTGATGGACCTGGTGCTTTACCATTCTTCATTTTATTTAATGCTCTCTTCACTTCTGTATCCTGTATTTCCATCACTGGTCCCTCTACCCTCTGTGCTTCCCCTATCTCCAAGAGAAGTGATGTTTTGGTGTTGAGGAAGAGAAAAGTCCCAGAAAAGTTGGTTAGGCTGGGCAAAATGATATGTCAAAGAACAAGCACAAAGTAATAACAGCAGTTTGGGAAACAGAAAACTTTGAAGTTAGTGGTAGATTACACCAGGGGTCAGTATTAAGCCCATTTTTGTTTGTGCTGGGCATGGATGTGTTGACTGAAGAGATCGGGAATGAAGAGATGTGGGAGAAATCATATGTAGATGATCTGGTGATTACTGCCAAAAATGACAAAGACCTTCAGTGAGGGGTTGGAGAGTGGGAGGAATCTTTAGAGAGGTGGGAGGAATCTTTAGAGAGGTATCCTATCGAGTAGGACTCCTTCCAGGGGTGAGGGGATAAGGGACCCTGGCTTCTGTGGGAGTGTAGTACCACTCCCACAGGTGCCTCGGGTCCTGGCAGAATGTCCTACAACCCTTTCTCTCTCACTTTTAATCCTTCTCTCTTCTAATTTCTCTACCTTTTCCTGAACCTTCTATCCAACCTCTCTAAATTTCTGTTCCTCTTTTTGGACTGCTTTTGTCAACGAATTTTGGAATGGAACTGACCAAATTTTGACGGTCATTTTGATTTGTTGGAGGGTGGGGTTGGACAGCATTCCTCCTCACTTGTAGAACTGGAGTACCTGATGTGTTTGAACTAGGGAAAACTTTCATGTTAAACTCTGCACTCAGTACTATGTCCGATCTCGACGGACTGGGTGTGGGGTGTAAATCTGGGTTGGACTCTTTGGGTACTATATCACCCTCTAATTGTGGTGCCATGATGGGGGCCAACCTGGATGAATGGACATACCACAGTCACATGGATTTTGTTCTCCCCCACCTCCTCTGTTGATGACACTCTTGATTAAGGATTCTGCCTTTGGCCTTCTTGACCAAACCCCAGGACACCGGGGTGTAAGTACCGGTGGTATAAATGAAAATGTACGAGTTTTGTATTGTAGTAATGTAGGTGATCAAGTCGATTTCGATATGTAGTAATGTAGGTGATCAAGTCGATTTCGTTATATTGCATAATCACATGAAATAGTTTGTCAAGGTAGATAGAATTAAATTATGAATTGTTGAAAGTCCTATCTCTTATGAATGTTATGTCTTTGGTTCATTTTGCCATGCAAAGTTGTGTAACAAACAATTTGGATGAGGATGAGACAGACTATGTACCCAGCAAGTTTGAGGTTAGTAGTAAAAAAAATCGGACAAACTACAAACAGGGCAAAGGAAACTTCTTATCAGCATGCAGATATCTACAGAGGAAGATTGGTGCCTTTCTTAAAGGTAATATTAAAAGATATGGTAAAGGAATGTTGATCAAAGCAAACAATATTCAAATTAAGATGCTTTCAAAATTCCAACTAACTGAAGATGGAAGGAAATATTCTAAATGTATCCCCTCATCAATCATTTAATATCAAATGGGGTATAGTATGTAGGAGAAATCTTTATGAATTTGAAGAGGAGGAAATATTAAACGTGTGTCCTGCACCTGTCATTAAAGTTAGAAAATTGAAAGGCACCCAGCATGCCATTAAATTGACTTTCACCTACTTACCAAAATTTATTGATATGGATCACTCTTGGGTTTGTATTAAGCCGTGTAAATATCAACCAACCCAATATTATAAATGCTTTGAATATGGCCTTGCATCAAACTCTTATACAAAACCAATAAAGTGTTTTGTATGCTCCGGTGAACTTGTAAAAGACAACTGTAAAGCTGATAAATGTTGTCTTCACTTTGCTGGCAATCATTCTCCCAATTGGAGGGCCTGTCCACAATATATTTTCAGACGAAGTTAACATTGCTCATAATAACTTTATCAGCATAGGAGAAGCCAGATGCTTAGTTCTCAGGGCTAACAAAAATGCTGGATTCTCATTTGGTTCCACTGTTAAGGGAAATAATACATTCTGTTACCCTACTAAACTCATCATTAAAAATAACACACCCTCTCGGGATATTTAAATTTCTCTAATAAGTAATGAACCTCAAACCGAAGTGGAACAAGCTGTTATTGGTGAACCACTACCTGATTTGCAAGCAAATGCTGTTTCAGAGATGAGCTCAACTGTTAAGCCCAAAGAGAAAATAAAATCTAAAGGAAATCTTAACAAATCTTATGAGAGTTTTCAGTCACCCCCGAAGCCAAAAAAATTTCGAGCATCCTCTCCTATAGATTTTAAAACTCAAATTTCCAAACCCCTTTAAACCATTATCAACCTCACAGTCATTGGAAAAAGGTGTCTCAGTCCTGCTCAAATATAAGTATGATCAATCTCTCCCAATCCCTTCAATCATATTCAGAAACAGCTACTTCTGAAGTAAAGGAAAATCATACTGATTCTTTAAATATGTTCAAAAGTTTAGATTAATCTCGTTGCAAACCGAAAAAAGGATGTGCAGGGAAAATGTTCAAACTCCCTATCATCCAATAGGAACTTGATATGTTAGCAAAGGCAAAGCAAGCTTTATGCTCTGGCCACTCGGAGAGTATTCTTCATTGCTCCAACATGCCTGGCAAAGTACATTTTGGTAGTATTTCTGTTGGCACTGATGAGAGTAAAACTGCCCAGACATAGAATACGTCTTGTGGCACTCGAATAGTTAAACAGTTTTTATTGAATCATTTCATTTCATACATTCAACTTCCCTGTCAGATATATACTTAGCTATAGACTCCGTCGTCCCCGATAGAAATTCGAATTTCGCGGCACACGCTACAGGTAGGTAGGTCAGGTGATCTACCGCCCCGCCGCTGGGTGGCAGGAATAGGAACCATACCTTCTAGAACCAGATTTTCTCTATCGTTTGGAATGTAAACATATGTTTACGGTTCCTCCTGATTTGATTTTTGTGTTTCATCTCCATCGATCTTCTGGGCTGTCTTTTGCAGGGAAGTACTGGGTCTTTGGTTCGGCATACTCTTTTATTAACTTTTTAATGAATTTCGCTTCGAAATTTAGAAGAAAATACTAAGTGAAACTACTGAAATTATCGGTAGACACTCACATAGTTTGCAATAAAGGGAATTATTAATATTTATTCATTATTACATGTAATAAAGGTTACAACTTTATTGAAGAAATATTAAACTCTAATTTCCTACTTTAGGAAGTCAGAAAAGCATATAACGATACGCTTACTTTATAAGCTTTAATAGCGTTTGTGCTAACGAGCAGTTAGAGTATTAGGAGTGCTAGTAGTTGTTGCATCCTCATCACCTTCTTACTCCACAGAAACTACAAATTTATATATGCAAATTTGAAGATAATGGATGTAGCTCAAAAGCCAGCTCTTAAAAGGTAAGAAGTGAATATAGCGTTCCCCATTGAAGTGGAGGGTGCGTCTGATCGGCTCTGTCTCGCTCCCAGGTCTAGACCTCTTCCAAACTCACAAGCCCAGAGGAGAAGGAATGTCGAAAGCCGCACGGAGGTTTCAGAGAATCCCCACCGATCAGGCGTCCCCTCGGCAGACTCTGTAGAACGTCCGAGACTGCCAAGTTCGCCATTGGAAAGGCGTCCTAAAATAGTGGAGGGTGCGTTCCGATCGGCTCTGTCTTGCTCCTCAGCCTAGACCTCTTCCAAGCTCACAAACAAGCCCAGAGAAGGAATGTCGAAAGCCTTAAGGAGGTTTCAGAGAATCCCCAACGGTCGGGCGTCCCCTCGGCAGGATCTGTAGTAGCGTCCCAGACTGCCAAGGATAGCCGTTGGAAAGGCATTCTAAAACAGTGTTTTTTTTCGTCATCCGAGTCTTCATCGAAAGGAAAATAGGGTGGAGTTCTCACAAGCTGTCGAGACCTTCTAAAAGATCGTGGAAATCGCCAGCTTGGGATTCTATCCCGGAAAGTTTTCCAGAAGGCTATCCACCTGAGAAGAAGAAAGACATTTATTCATTAAATCCTCCTTCCCCTAGATCGGATATGGAGAAAGAAGACGACTCTACGAAGATCCTAGGAGAAATGTAACAGTAGATATCTTCGTTAATAGAAGTTTTGAAGAAGGATCCTCCCAGGAGAAAGGATCTCTTCCTTCCCGTTAAGAAATCCTGTCCGATAGAAGTCTTTGACAGCTCGGACGAGGCGGCCAGGCGCAAATCGCCGACAAGGCGAGAGGATTCTAAAGAGGCGCCTGAAGCGGCTGAAATAAGGCACAAAGCGCCAGAAACGAGACGCAAAGAGCCTGAGGTGCCTGAAACGAAGCACAAAGCTCCTGAAGCGCCTGAAACGAGGCGAAAAGCGCCTGAAGCGCCTGAGATGAGGCGCAAAGCACCTGAAACTATAAACCAGGATCTTCATCGGAGATGGAGTTGAGCCTGATTCTGCGAAAGGTGAAAGACATTCGAGGCCTTCTTCTGATAAGGACGGGAGTTGTCGCACAGGCGGCCGTCGCCCTTCTCAGGATAGTCTTAATGCAAGTAAAGGCAAGAGCAAGATCGGCTTTTTTTCCTGGCGGGGAACTCAAGATGTCGCACAGGCGGCCGTAGCCCTTGTCAGGTTAGAATCGGTACTGCTAAAAGCTCTTCACCTTACGAAAGCAGGCGCTCTCCTTCGGTTGCTCATTCTTCTCCCAACTTGATGGACAGGAAATGGAAGATAGATCGGAATTGGAAACCTTTTTTTATTGGAAAAAATTAGTTCATTACTAATAAGACGATATTAAAATCTTCCCCCTTCTAAAATAATGCAACCAACCATTTACAGAAAGAGTGGCAATCGTTTGCAAATTGAACAAGATTCGTACGAGCTCTCATTCATTGATTAGAGGCTCTTCCAAATAATAGAGGCGTAGAATACGGCCTTATATCCAAGAGAATAAAAATTTGAGGGATTCTCTTCGATCCTAGAGTTTTCATTGCGATCTCTTTTAACTAATACTAATTCGTGTTTATTGACGAAAAGAACGAAGAGGGCAAGATTTCCATTCTCTCTCTGAATCGGAGAGGAAAGAATGTAGTAGCAAGACTTGCTGTATACGACTACTGAATGACAAGTCATATACGCATACCATAGTTGCCTTTGTGGTTCGCTACGGAATTATCTATATCCTTACAGGATTTTCCTGGTAAGGACTTCGCTTAAAAGGTTTGTTACGACAATACCTACTCGTGCTTCGGTATTTAGCAAAGGTGTTTTGTTTGCTTTTTTTTTTTTTTTTGATTGTTGGTTTTGATGATTTCGATTTTTCTTTTTGTTCTTTTTTGTTTTGTTTGCTAAATTTGCATTATTAAGAGTTTCCTTAGCTCGAGAATAATTTTAGTATTCCATTCATTGAATGAAGTAACTGGCAACTCATGATGAATGCAGCCAGGCAGCGAGCAAGACTGCCGGGCTGTCATTGTAAGGCCAATACAGTACCATCCAGTTCTCTGTCTTGAGCAGTCGGTTACATCTCTCTCTCCAACGGGATCGAATGGTTAACCGTATATTCCCCCTACAATCATGGACTTAGTCTCGAATGGAGGGGATAGTTAAGCTAACATAAATAAAATATTGTCTGCCTTTTGCTAAGAAGCTTTCAATAAGAAAGATATAACCTTTCAATGCTGTTTACCGTAGGTAACATTATTAAAGGATTCTAACGCAGCAGAACATTATATTATATAATGCTCTCATGCTTACGAAGGCATGGCTTATTAGAATACATGCTTAGTGAGAAGATGGATGTAGTAGAGAATTCACTTTAAGACTACGGTATAGTCAAGTCTTTCGAAAAACGCACACAACCTTTTTAGAATCGGATATTGCTCAAGAGAAGATGGATGAGTGGGATGGGAAACATTCTCTTCGTGGCAGAAATGGTTTCCCTGAATGGACTATACTAGCTATGATATGAGTTTTTTCCTATTAAGAACGGAATTAACATGTGGAAAGGATGTCGGGCTACCATAAAGGCACAGATGTTCTGGCACATAACATAAAGAGAATTAGAAGAAAGCGCCAGCCTGGCGCAAAGCGCTAGAAGCGCCAACCTAGCGCAATGCGCCAAAAAGCGCCAGCCTGGCGCAATGAGCCAAGAGCACCATCCAAGATATTTTCTCGTTTTAGCGAGTTATTAACCTAAGAGTCCAGTAGCCTCTCAGACAGCACGCTCGGTAACGGCAAGATTCGTTCCTGATTTCGTTACCCATTTAATCACTTAGGCCAATTCCACGACTCTCTCATATCGCAAAGAACATCGAGAATCTCTTTTTTCGCTCCTGTTCGCGTTAACAAAGAGAACCTATTTGGAAAACAGACAGGGAATGTAACGATCCTTAAGAGGTTCGATGCAAGATTTTGCATGTCTGTGAGAACCTTCTCGATCGACGATAATAACTGTGAAAGTATGTCTAACATTTATTGCAAAGAGTTGTGAGAACCTGCGAAAAGTCTTCTTCATAGATCTCTTAGCAAGGTAGAAGACGAACAGTCTTCCTGTAGAATGCTTCCTTTTCCTCGAATCAAGAGAGGTAGCAATATACGCCATCTTTATTTTGTAGAAAGGGAATAAACTTTAGTCTTTTTTCCCATAAACAAAAATTAGAAATTCTTTACCAGAATTTAAGATAAAGGGCGTCAAAGAAAGAGAGGATAATACTTTTTGCCTCATTTTGGCCTTAGAGAGGTTGGATTCACAGAGGTCACGTTCTTCTCACAGCATGTTTTGGAAGTCTTTTCCAAGACAGTCTGAATATTCTATCAGCATCTATTATAAATGGACCTTAACAACCTCTCCACTCTGAGTCTGTCTGCGTGCAGACTGACCAGAAGTGGACATGAATGAGAGGATTTTTCAAGGTAAATGACAATAGTCATAGACAAGATATAGAATTGCTGCAGATCGTGCTAGAGGGAATGAGGAAACTGTCCTCTTCCGATACCTCTGTGAGCCACATAGCAGTTTTTTCTTCCCTTTCAGAGGGAAGTATCACCTTTGTATATATCTGCTATCAAAGAACGCAGTAAAAGGCTATGCTCTGTGTCTGTAAAGGGATTGGAGATAGCAGAGGATTAAGATCTTCGGGATCTTATATGATACCTCAATATGACAAGAGTAGGATGTCATGTACTTCTAATGGGATCTTTTTTGTGGCCACAGATTCTATGTTCCGACAAGATGGAACTGCTCCTCATCAAACTTCTTTGAGAAATTTTTATGAGGGAATTCTTGGTTTCTCTTGGTCCTAAACGATCAAGAAGACAAGTGAATTTTTTGAGCATTGGAATCTCGCATCAGATTCTATGGAGATTAGTCAATGGGTTCTTGCCAGCATAGTATGTCTGGCAAAAGAACTAAAACCCCCTATTCCTGATTCAGTGTTTTCAGATAGAGGTTTCGTTGTCCAGGCAGGGTACTTACGTTTTCATCTACAGTAGAATGGTTCAAACGTTTGCCTACAGAGTCTTTGGAATGCGATGACGGCTCGAAATGCTTCCCAGAAGGTGTTCAGAGGGATACAATAAAGAGCTAGAAATCAGGAGTACTCCCAATTTCAGCTCGGAGTCTCCTTTGACTTCCAGGCTTCTTCCCTTCCTTCGGGCAAGGATAGGGAAGATTCTGCAACGCAACACCCCTTCAACATGTAAGAAGAGATCTTGTGAGCACGGGAGTATTCAAGAAGGACCCTCCTCGGAGGAAGACTCTTATCTCTAGTACGGTTAGATATCCTATCGTCTACTGGATGTAGCTGATTACAATCACCTCCCCTTGCCGGAGAGGCCAAAGCTCAAAGTGGAAGAACTTCTTCCACTCTTCTCCAGTCTCCTGATAAACTATTGTGGATGTTCAGGACTTTTGGAAAATGTAGCGCCAACCAGGTGCCATATGCCAAAACAGGCGTAAAAAACGCCAGAGGCAGACAGTTTCAAGGAACACTGTCATTGTCTGATGAAGAGAAAGAGGGGGCCTCCAACCTGCGCTAGAGGCGAACAAATCGGACAGATAAGAGTGTCCGATGTGGGCATCGCCAGACATCCTCGAGAGACTACCAAGCTCGAAGCTCCAGCAAGTGGAGAGGAGTCAGCCAGGCGCCAGACGCCAAATTGTGCCAGTCTGGAGCCAGGCGCAAGAAGCTACTTCCAGGCGCTGAGGCGCCAGCCATGAGTCAGGCGAAAAGCGCCTTCCAGGAGTTAAGCGCCAACCAAGTGTCAGGCAGTCGCGAGGCGCCAGCCAGACACGAGGCGCGAGGCGCCACCCAGGCGCAAGCCAGGCTCTAGGCTTCATCCAGAAAAGATCCATTTCAAAGGAAGCCCTGGTCTTCTTTGAAATAAGTGTGATCGCTAAAGCACTTCATGAATAACTTGATGATTCCATCAAACAGCTGAGAATTAAAAGCGCTTGAAGTGCGAGCTTTTATGAATTCTTGTTCGTTACATAACAATATGTCTTGAAGGACATATTAGCTGTAACTTACGGGAGATGCACTCTGTGTTGACTTCCCTTTGCACGAAGGAGGTCAAGTTGACTACGAGAGATCCTTCTCTCTTGGTTTTACGTGTCTACAGGATATGTTTGCATGGATATGGGAGCCGACACTGATCCTTAACTAAGTGAGTTAATTTTTATGTTAACATAGGGTTTTTTTTTTTTTTCTTTGGTTTGTTTGAAAGGAGTTTTGGGGATAGCTCTTTTCAAACTAAGCACAAACCCTCGTGTTAGGATCAGGTGATCGGGATCGGTGTTGTGCTCCTTAATTATGCCCCTAGGCATAGGTGTATTGTCATGTAAGTGGATAAGACCCCATTGACAAATGACCATTAGATTCTGTCGAGTAAGTGGATAAGACCCCATTGACAGATCTACAAGAACTCTTAGCCATAGGTCACATCCTCGCTGAGGCTCTTGAGACAAAGCAGACTACTAGCAATAGCTAGGAAGTCGACCCTTCGTCTAAACACATAGGAACCAAGGTTTTATTTATTTATTACCTACAACGTATGTTGTTTACCTGTCTAATCAGTAATTAGCTGTCTCTTACCCTCCGCCAAAGGTGCCAATCAGCTAAGTATATATCTGACAGGGAAGTTGAATGTATGAAAATGATATTGTTATTGTACAATAAAGTTTCATACATACTTACCTGGCAGATATATACGATTGAATGGCCCACCCAGCCTCCCCTCAGGAGACAGGTGGAAGAGAAAATCTGGTTCTAGAACGTATGGTTCCTATTCCTGCCACCCAGCGGCGGGGCGGTATATCACCTGACCTACCTACCTGTAGCGTGTGCCGCGAAATTCGAATCTCTATCGGGGACGACGGAGTCTATAGCCAAGTATATATCTGCCAGGTAAGTATGTATGAAACTTTATTGTACAATAACAATATCATTTTGAATAAAAAGGGTGTTTATTTCTTTCACAGCTTGGGAAGACAATCTAATACAGGCAGTCCCCTGTTTTTTTTTTTTTTTTTTGGGGGGGAGGTTTCTTGTCCAGTGTTTTGATAAAACAAAAATTGGCACTTTTCTGCGCTTATTGGCGCCTATAACTGATTAAATGCGCTTCTATTAGGCATGTATCAGTGCTGATATCCTATTATCGGCGCATTTCGGTTCTAGAGAAGCCCCATAAAACCGAATCCATAACTGAGTCTGCTGATAAATGAGGACTGCCTGCCTACTAATAATGCATGTATTACTTTCACAAAAAAGGCCAAGACGATTTGCTAGCAATTTTTTTGTATTCATGGAAAGCATTGCATTTAGAGTGTGTTTTTTTTTCCCTTAGAATTTTACTTCATTTGTAAGTAGCAAAATCATGTGAAATTTTGAAATTCTCATGCCATTGTAACATAAGTTATACTGTAGTTATAAGTACTGTATCTCTTTTTGAGTGGCATTTCTAGTTATCTCTTGATACTTGCAGAAAAAGCATGCTGCTGAGTGGAGTGCTGGGTCCCTTTTCAAGGAAGAGTTTGATCTAGATCTTGACGAAGAAGCATACGAACAGATTCACGTACCGAGTTTCGAGTTTGGCCGTCGCGGTAGATTCATTCACGACTTCAAGACTGTAAGTATTTTGAGCTTGTGCGTATGCCCAGGAATCTGTGTTTGTATGCTATGAAATATATAGTATCATAAATCTGGACATCTTATTGTGATGCTATGTACAGTATTGTAATGATAACCTTATTGTGAAGCTATGAATAGGATTGTAATGATAACTGTAATTTTTTTTACTTCTGAAAAACTTAGACCACTCAAATGTTTATAGCATGGAAATTTTTGGTGCTGAAATTACTTTTGTTGGAAAAACGTAAATTATCATCTGGTTGTAAGCTGAAAAAATTTTCAGACTATATTGAGCTGTATAAATGTTAAAAGGACTGTGGAGGAGAAAGGGAAGAAAAAAATATGTGTGTGTTTTACAAACATTTCTTCATAAATTTTAAAAGGACTGTGAAGGAGAAATTGAAAAAAAATTTTGTGGAGGAGAAAATGAAGAAAATTTTTTATTTTACATTCATGGCTTCATTCGTAAATGGTCAAAGTACTTATGAGGACAAAGGGAAGAAAAATTTGTATTTTGTAGTAATGTCTTCATTATTAATTACTTGCTGTCCTTTCATCCACAGACACAGGTTTTCTGTCTTGAGAATATAGTATGAGCACCTCACAGGGTACTTCCATACCATCCTCACTCATAATTTTCCCAGTACAGTCGAACCTCGGTGTTAATACATAATCCATTCTGGAACCTTCCACGAAGTCCAAAATGTACAAAAACTAATAATACCCATTAAGAGATAATGTGTTAAATACAATTAATGCGTTCCAGACCCCCCAAAATATTTTTTTTTAATAAATTATATAGAGAATAAACAGTTTTACATACAGAAAACAATGAGAAATAAATACAAATGAATAATGAAACAAATAAGGAGCCTTTCCAAGCGTATGAAATCCGAGGAAACGTATGAAACCCGAGATAAAATTTCGTTGGAAAAATTCTACGAAACCGAACTGTACGAAAACCAGGGCGCATGAAAACCGAGGTTCCACTGTATATTATTGAAATAAAACTTTTTTTTTTTTTTCTTTGCCCAATTGATTGTAAGATTGGTTTTATTAAAAAAAGATTGTACTGTTAATGTGTGTATTTTATATAGTTTTATTAAAAAAAAGTGCACTGTTCACCTGTGCATATTTTGTACTTTTTTAAATGCTGTTATCTTCTTGTAACCAGTGGTTTTCCAGTTTGACTAAAATCAAATGTAGTTTGCTAAAAGAAACTACTTGTTTTGGATGATAGATATTTATATTTAAATGAATTATGAGAGGTTGCTGTCTCATATGTACTGAAATGCCAGTTTTTCTTTGTATGTAAACTTAAGAACACCATTGTAGGAAGTGCACTAATATAGCTATCTGGATTATATTGTTGGAAAACGGTAAAAAGAAATTAGTAAAGTAGCTGAAGATAATCCTCTTATGAACTGAGGCAAGTCACTCCTATCTCCTTTTTCTTGTTTCTCTTTGCCAGCTCCAAGGACATTTATTGGCTTCTCCATTGGCCTTGGCTCTTCAGTTGTTGATATGATATACCTTTTTATTTAAAATTTTTTGTTAGTCACATGATGTAATTGTATATTTTCTTGTTTGTAAATAAATGACAGTGGATCTTTGCATTAATGGTATTAACAAATTTATAATTACAGAACAAGACAGCCATCATTGATTACACTTCTGGGCGCTGCTTTGTGATGCCTCTTGACCGTAGACATGTTCTCCCACCTCGCACAGTGTATGACTTGGTCAAGAAAATGTGGATGGGTATGTAACCGTTAATGACTTGACTACTGTAAAGGTGTCTGTTGTCAGTGATGTATTGAAATAATTTTGCAAAAGATATTAGAAATCTGAAAGGGAAGTAGTTTGAACAGAAATTGTATTTCAACAATAATGTCATAAGTTAGTGAGTGAACCATTATCCCATTAGCTTCACCTGGCTGAGGCTTTTGGACAGCTTGGAGAGTGAGTTATCTTCCACTACTAAGGATAGCCTATGCTGACCTAATATAGCTGAGCATTTGTTCCTTCTTGGCTCAAGGAAGGAGAATTATACAGCCAAGGAGGAGAGAGGTGACTCTGGGAAGAAAACTATTGTATTACTTTTTTGAAAAATCCTAAATATTAAAATTACATGAGGGCCACTGTGAAGCTGAAAGTTTGTCAGTATAATTTGCAAATACAATATTGTTCCATAGCTGTAAACCAGTGCCTTACTTGAGCCATAAATTTTGGTATCCAGAGAATGCCTAGACAAAATTCTATTAAAATAAACAAGTTCATTGTTCATACGCAGAAGAAATGTTCGCTCTAACAATAGGATAATCTTCTAGCACCCGCTAGAAACCTTTTAAAAAACAATCAAAGATCGTAAAGCTAGGAACCTGTGGCATTTGCAACTTATGCGTTTATGAGGTGGAAGCTAGTCACCGACCGAGCTTTGATCCTCGTGAAATGCCAGCCTCTTTGACCACCTTGGAGAGTGGTTGCTTGCTTTTGCGCTCTCCTTCCTAAGCCCATGATTTATAAGGGCTTTGCTTTCAGTGTGTGTGTATGTGCCTGCTTGTGTTTTATCATGGATTCCGCCAAGAGTTCTAGGCCCTGTCAGGGTATGTGTCCAGGCATTCCAGGATTTCCTTGTTTGATGTTTTTGGCTTCTTTCATTACTGACCCCCATACCACTTGCAGTATGTGTCATTCCAGTTTTTATACCATCACTAATCCTTGCCCGGAAGGTTGTTCCTGGTCTTTGTCGTGGTGGAAGGCTTTCTACAAGTAGAGGGAGCTCCATAGGGTATCTACTTGTCCTTCTTGGGAAGGTTTCTCGCTTCCCCAAGTGGACAATTCGGCTTCCCCCTTCTTCCAGAATTTTTCCCTCTGCTACTTTTGACGCCCTGTCTCCTTCCTTTTCTGCCATTGATTCATCTTTGGAACTATTGGGAGTTGTACAGGATGATTTTGTGTAGTATAACATTGCCCCCTCTCTAGTGGCAGGTAATCTCCCTCCCTGGAGAGAGAAGGCAACTCCATCATCTTCCTTCGTTTCAGATATGGAATTGCACGAGATGGCGGCTGTTTGGGCCTCCCTAGGCCTACGGGGTTCCCCCTCCTTGGATGGTCTATTGCCGCATTTCATGTTTGCTTGCCATCCTCCTCCGGTCCCCCCCATCAGTCCCCCTCTCCCTCCTCAATTTTGCAGCATGTTAATGCTTTGATGGCTCCCTGTGCACGAATAGGTCATCTGAGTTTCTCCCCTCTCCTCTCATGTAGCATGGAAGTACAGGCAGTCCCAGGTTCATTGGCGGACTTGGTTATCGGCGATCCGGTTTTAAGGCGCTTGCTTAGTGCCATAAAATCGGTGATTTATGGTGCCATAACGGGCTGAGTTCTGGTTATCAGCACCATAAGGGTGCTTATGACGCCGATAACTGGTTATCGGCACCATAAGCGCCATTATGGCGCTATAAATCGCAGAGTTAAGGTTAATTGCGGTGTTTGCTTATCGGCACACCCCCGGGAATGGAACCACCGCCGATAACCAGGCACTGCCCGTACTATAGGCCGCCCTGGTTATCAGCGGACTCGGTTAATGGGCATCCAGTTTTATGGCACTTGTCTAGTTCCATAAAATCTTCGATATATGGCGCCATAACATACCTAATAGAGGTGCTGTTAACCAATTATTGGTGTTAGCTTGCCCTCCTTTATCAGGTTGTAGTCTGAGGCTAAGGCCTTCTCTTACCTGGGCCACCTCAGTATTAATTTGTTGGCCAAGCTGCTCCTGGTTAGTAGGGAAAAGGCCTTGTTGAAGATGACAGGTTCGATGGATTCTGAGTCCTTGTCGTCTCTTTGTAATGGAGACCACCTGGAATGACAGCTTCTCTTCATGAGAATGCAATTAGAATCACTCTCGCCCTCCACCTCCTCCTCCAAGGCATAGTAGGCAGTCTCCTCCGAGGCAGTGTGACGGTCTCCTCCAAGGAAGTCTGCCAAGCAGTCAACATCTGTTAGGGCTCCTCAGCTTACTGCTCCATTTAAGTCTACGCCCCTACAAACCAAGCAGAGGGGCTAGAATTAGGCCAAGTTGCAATACCATGGAGCAGAGAAGTGGGTAGTGGATGTCCTCCAGGTGGGGTATCTGCTACCTTTCAACTTTCTTCCCTCTCTCTCAGATCAACCCCTCCTCAACATGACTTATGCTCAAGGCTCTCCGAAGTATTTAGCTCTCAGAGAGGAAGTGTTGATGATGGACAAGGGCGCAGTGGAGGAAGTGCACCGTCTTTCACCAGGGATTTACAATTGAATTTTCCTGGTTCCAAAGGCTACATGTAATTGGAGACCAGTGATATAGGTCTTTCCACACTGAACCACTTCATCAGGAGGACGAGGTTCAGAATGGAGACGCCCCGGACAGGTTTGGCAGCCTTAAGGGAGAACAACTTTATGCTGTTAATAGACTTGAAAGATGCTTACTTCCAGATTCCAGTTCACCCTTCGTCCAGGAGATTCCTTCGCTTCAGCCTTGGAGAGGAAGGGTTTCAGTTCAAGGTCCTACAGCCCCTCAAGTGTTCTCATGCTCAAGGGATTCGACTGTTGAGGTACCTCTATGATTGGCTGGTTTTAGCAAGTTCCATAGAGAAGCTGGTTGGGGACAGGGACCGTCTGCTCCAGTTTTGTTGGAGGCTAGGCATTGTGGTAAACCTGGAGAAGTCAAATTTGCTTCCCAGCCGGAGGATTCTATACCTGGGTATGTCTATAGATATATATGGCAGTGTCAAGGTTTTTTCCATCAGACCAGAGGTTGCAGAAGTTCAGGTCTGTGGCACACTCCTTCCTTGCACAGTCTGAACAGCCAGCTCTCCAGTGGCAGGTTCTTGGAATCTTGTCTTCTCTCGAGAAGCTGGTCCCTAATGGTCGACATTACTTTCACTGCAGTGGTAATTTTAGGAGTTTGGTCCCAGCAGAAGATTCTCTTGAGCAATAGGTACCTCTCTCAAAAGAGGTGAGAAGAGACCTACAGTGATGGTTGGACAACCAGAGTTTTATGGTAGGAGTCCCTCTACATTCATCCCCTCTGGATTTACTCATGTTCTCGGATCTTCCGTCAATGGTTGGGGTGCTCAACTCAAGGAGCTCCTGTCTCGGGTGTTTGGAGTGTGGAGAACAAGCTGCTTTACATGCATTTTGTTAGAGGCTTTCTGATGTCAGACAACACCATGTTGCTGGCCTATGTGAATAAACAGGGGGTGCTGGTGTCTCACCAGCTCCACTTGTTGACAATCGAGATGCACCAGTGGGCGATCTACAACTCTGTAGAGCTCATGGCCAGGTATATTCCAGGCAAGAGGAATGTGGTGGCTGACAAGTTAAGTTGTCAAGAGTCAAGTCCTAGGTACGTAGTGATCTCTGCATCAGGACGTAAGCAGACATGCTGTTTCACCTTCGGGGAAGACTTATGTAAGACCTCTTCGCCACTCGTGTCAACATGAAGCTGGAGGACTACTTCCTAGTGGTCCCGGATCCTCTTTCTCTGGTTGAGGATGCTCTACAGAATCCCTGGGACAATCTCGAGGTGTACGCCTTCCCTCTGTTCTGCCTGATCTGTCAGGTCCTGAACAGCAATGAGTTCCATGATTCTCAGGATGACCTTGATGGCTCCTCTGTGGCCATAGGCAGAGTGGTTCCCAGAACTTCTGTGTCTTCTGTCAGCAGTTCCGAGAGAAATTCTCCCTTGGTACAACCCCCTTTGCCAGCCTCATGTGGAAAGGTTCCATCAGTTGGTAGGGTCCCTATCGCTTCAACTGTAGACTTGTCATGTATCTCCTGCAAATGAGAGGCTTTTCTTGCAAAGCAGTGGGCTATATGTCCAACTATCTCAGGAGGTCTTTGTCAGCGGTTTACCAGGGCAAGTGGGCTGTCTACTGTGATTGGTGTCATCTCAGGGTTTATCTCCACTTGAAACTTCTATTCAATGGATAGCGGATTTTCTAATCTTTCTCAGAAATGAGAAAGGCCTTCCCTTCTCGGCTGTCAGAGGCTACAGGGCTGCCTTGAGTTGGTCTTTGCGCCTGAAGGGTGTGGACATCTCTTCATCTTGGGGAATCTTGATGTGGTTAAAAAGTTTTGAACAATCCTATTCACCAAGAGAACTAAAACATCCGACGTGGGATCTTACTCTGGTCCTGAGTAGTCTCACTTGAGCTCCATTCGAGCCACTACGTCGATCGTCGGACAGGAATCTGACTTGAAAGGCAGTTTTCCTGTTGGCTTTGGCTTCTTCAAAGAGAGTTGGAGAGCTTCATGGCCAGAGTTATAATGTTAAACACACCAGTGATCACGGGGTGCATAATGACAGATTTGCCTCGTTTTCAATTCCCTCCCTGAATGAGTTTGTTGACAGCAATCTGCAGGAGTTATTGCTTTGCCCCATTAGAGCTCTGCGCTGATATCTATAAAGGACTCGTCACGTAAGGCCTAGGTGTCATAGACTTTTTGTTAGCACAGGCCAATCCAGAAGGGAAGTTTCCAAGAATACCTTTTTGTTCTGGCTGCTTGAGGTGATTAAACAGGCGTACTCCTCACCTTCTAGTTCTGTCACAGGTTCTTTGCAGGCTAAACCACATGACATAAAAGGAATGAGTTCCTCTCTGGCAATTAAGAACTTGTCTGTTCATAGGGTAATGAATGCTGGTTCCTGGCTTCGGCAGACTACATTCACTTCCACTTACCTGAAGGACTGCCCACAGTTCCTTGGACACTTTTTTTTTTTTCTTGGGTCCAGTGGTGGCTGCCCAACAAGTTGTGTAGCTTATCTAGTGCCCCTGGCAAGACAGTTTGTATCTTACCTAAGATGCTTGTGTGGAAGAGAGAATGACAGTTGGCTGGTTTCCTCCTTTCTCTTTTTTCCTTTTTTTCTTATGGGCGGGTTGAAGAATAGACACATCAAACACTAACTGGTCTGATACAGGCGAGTGTGGTAACCATACTGGTTGCAGTTATTTGATTTGTTCCTATACAATAAACAAATCTGCTTCTCAGTAGCACTTAGTCCTCTCTCTGGCAAGGGTAGGGAGGAGTGGTAGCAAACCCCTGTGGCCTACAGTGTTTGTTGCTTGAACAGACAGAGTTCGCTTTACCTTCCACACATGCAATGAATCTAGACATGTCTCATTATGTTTAATCCCAGCAGGCTGAGTTTTTAGATACTTGTTTATCTATTCTTTCATGGGCTCAGGCCCCCTTCTCTAGAACTCAAATCTCCTAGGACAGGTGGTCAGGTGGGCTGAACCCCCTGCCAGTTCAGGGTACTTGTTCTTTCCTCCAAGTTTAAGTCTATCCTATTGTTAAGACTGAAGGTTTGTTTCACATATAAACAAATGACAAATTTTTAATCAATGTGTATTTTTCATAGCTAACAAATGTTATAGATAATATGATAGCATTGGTAATAAGAGTGTCTCTCCCAGATATAGTTGCATCCCTGTCAGTTATCATAAATTTTGTTCTGCTTTGCCATGACCAGTATTTTCAAGGAGCTTGATGTAATTGTTATGTATATATATTCCAGTGAGTAGTATTGCCATAAGGCATATTTGCATTTGATAAGTTTTGAATGTTACAGAGCCTTAATTTCATTACACACAGGTTACTACAATATTGACACTGGAGTTGTACGACAGACCATGCGTGTAACCTATCCAGCAGTGAGCAACTATGAACCATTTGGAGAGTACATATCTGATCAATGCTCCAACTACCCTACTTTTGTTCTAGTGGAGATCAATTCCCCAGGTCAGTATTGTATTATTTTTATTATTGTTGTACATTCTTCTCTTTGTATGCAATAATGTTGGACACAATCAATATGAATATACTTTTGCTTTAGCTGTTTGTAATAGTATAAATTTAATGTAGTGATATTTTTCACAACACGAAGTAAGAAAGTAGAAATATACAAATGCAATTTTCTCGCAAAAATACTTGTACAGAATTGCAAAATAAGAAAAAATCACTTAATCTAAATTGTATTTAACCTGAGAACTGCTACAAGCCTCTTGAGCGGCTGTTTGGGGAACTGCTATAAGCCTTTTCAGAGTGATATTCGCTATCTCTTCTCATGACATTTCTTAACTTGCATTATTTTTTCATGATAAAACTATTTGTCTTTTATAAGATTAAAATAATGCTTAGCTCTATTGTACTCATATATATTTATGTATAATAAAAATAAATCTCCATTGACCAAATTTAACTATTATGCAGAGAATTAGTGAAATGTAGTTCTTTTCAGTCAAAACTTGTTTTATATAATAATATTTTGGAAACATGCACAATAAAAAAACATACCAACAAACATACACACACACTTACACAATATCACTACATAATATCCTGCTCAGTAAAAGAAATAGAAGAAGCGGCAACTCCCAAAACCTACGTCAGCACGCGGTTGCTTAGTGTAAATTATGGCAACACTCCAGAATGTTTTTGTTTTTCTGATGAGTATCTGATGAGTGGTTGTTTTAAAATAAAGGTAGTAAACATAACAGAGTATGATAGTAAGTATATTTTGTATCGGGTATGTCTAAAGTTCTATTTTGATAACAATGAAAGCGACTTACATATTGTTGCATGTGCGCGCGCACACAGAGTGAGTCACGATAGTCTTTTTATGAAATATGTTATGTGGTGTCTATATTCATTACTTATTTCCATGATAAGAATTTTCTATATTTTATGTATGTTCTTGCGATAGGTGGTGGTGGTTGTGATTTTTCTGTGGTACATAATTATACAGATGCTTACAAGAAAACCAAAAACAAAACCATGAATAAAATAAAACACAAAGCTTCTGTAATTAGTCTGAATTGTATCAAATAACCACTAGGTCATAATTTTACATAAATAAATTTATTCGAATTAGTTACTAGGCTTTTTATAGAAAACTTCAGTAATCAGAAGTAAGATTTTACATAAATACACGAATTGTTTTTTTTATGTAATTTAAATACTAAAGTGTTTTCTTTGTTATAGTTGTGATTTAATATGTTTGCAAAAGACTAGGAGATTGCATCATTTTTACTCATTTTGTTCATTCATATATGATAGGATTTTTTACAGAACTTTCTAAGTAATAAAGATAAAATATTCTCTCTAAATATTATAAATATAATTTTAACCTACTTTACATTAATAGCAACTGTAATAATAGTTACTACTTGAATAGTTAAAGAAAAAAATATGAAGCAAATAAAATATTTGTGACCAATAAATGCTACTATAGCAACTAGAAAGATCATTCATTTTTTTGAGAATAGAAAAAATCCTATACTCTAGGATTTGAAAATATAAAGTAATTTATAAAAAGTGATTTATACAAAATATAAAGTAATTTATACAATTTACTAAGTTGCTGCAAAAAATAGCCTAAAACATCACAACGTAACAAGGAGCGTAGTAAGTAAAAATACGCTGTCCTCTACTGGGCCCAACAATAAGCCCGTTATACCCAGCTTATTCCCCAGCCATGAGTGACAACTGACAGACCCGGTACCCATGATACTACTGCACCACCTATTCGTCGGGCAAAATGCCACGTCACGCAATAAATGTAACTTTGATTGTTTATAACAAATAACAGAGAAAGAGGGGAGAAATTTTTTGTTAATACTTGCACGAAGTAATTACAGTGGTGTTGGTAAACATATGTACTATTAGATTCTGAAGAGTTACATTTTTGTCAAGATAGTCGAAACACTGGACTGTTATAAAATAATATTGACGCATTTCTCTGGTTAAGATAATTAGTAACTACATGTAGTGCCATAAACATTCAGGCAAGGGACTCGCCAACTAAAGATCATTTCAGTCGAGAGAGATTCTCATAACTGATTGACAGTATGAGTCATTATTTTATCTTTTTCTCAAACATTTGCATAAACAACAAGTTAGGGAATTGTTTAAATTCTTTGGTCATCTCTTGGTTAGAGATAGTGATAATTATAGTATACTTATTGTGCTATTTCCGAGGGAACACACTTGTGAGTAAGTAAAACATATTATATACATAATGGTAGTGGCTGTGTGTGTGTGTGTGATCATTTAAAAAAAAAGCTCATTGTGCAGTATTCTGTCATTACAAAATTTAGTGGATTTATTTTAGCTGTAACTTTTATTTTACAGAATTTCCATCTAGATTCTTGTTGCTGGTAGTGTTTGCAAACTTTTCATTTATACTTTGGTTACTCCTTGATGGTCAAGAATCTTTTCCATTTTTTAATACAGGGTGCTGTGGTGATTTGACAAATATCCAATGTAACTTCTTGATTTTTTGCTATATGTACTTTGTTTATGGGAGTATCACAGGAGATTTTTTGATAATGATCTTCTATATTTCCTTTAAAATTTTTCAAACTTTGCAGTTTTGTTGTACAGTACAGTGGAACCTCTGTTTTCGTACATAATCCATTCCAGAACGTCCCACAAGGACTGAAACAATAATTCCCATAAAGAAAAATGTAGATACAATTAACCCTTAAACGCCGAAGCGGTAAAAAGAAAAATGTCTCCCGTGTGCCGGAGGTGTTTCAGAGTGAGCGCGGAAGCGGAAAAAATATTTTTTTCAAAAAATCTCAGCGCGCTTAGTTTTCAAGATTAAGAGTTCATTTTTGGCTCCTTTTTTGTCATTGGCTGAAGTTTAGTATGCAACCATCAAAAATGAAAAAAATTATCATTATCATATATAAATAATGCGATATATGATAGCGCAAAAACGAAATTTCATATATAATTGTATTCAAATCGCGCAAAACGGTTAAAGGTAACAAGTTACTTTTTTTTCGTTGTAATGTACACTAAATTGCGATCATTTTGGTATATAACACATTGTAAAACTATAAAAGCAACACAGAGAAAATATTATCACAAAATAATGCATGAATTCGTAATGCGCGAACATAAACAAATATTTTTTTCAAAAATTCACCATAAATCTAAATATTGTCCTAGAGACTTCCAATTTCTTTCAAAATGAAGACAAATGATTGAATATTACTATACTGTAAGAGTATTAGCTTACAAATGCAGTTTTCGACCATATCTGACGAGTTAAAGTTGACCGAATGTCGGTTTTTTTATATATATAATATTTTTTATATGCAATTATTTAGGAAAGAATAAAACGAAAAAAACAACCTTCAAATATTTTATGCTTTATTCTACATGAAATTGTGCACATTTTCATATATAAAACTCTATGAAATGCCTAATATGAAACGGAGCAAATATTCCGAGAATGGGACATAAACATTTCGGAGATTTGTGGCGGAGAATCCGCGTGCGGAGGGAAGGAAAGTTTTTTTTTTTAAATTCACCATAAATCTAAATATTGTGCTAGAGACTTCGAATTTGTTTCAAGATGAAGATAAATGACTGAATATTACTAGACTGTAAGAGTTTTAGCTTACAATTGCGTTTTTCGACCATTTCGGTAGAGTCAAAGTTGACTGAACGTGGTTTTTTTTTCTATTTATTGTGATATGCAAATATTTCAAAAATGAGAAAAGCTACAACCTTCAATTATTTTTAGTTTTATTCTACATGAAATTGCGCACATTTTCATATATAAAACTTTATGTAACGGCTTATTTTAAATGGTGCAAACATTACCACAATCGCACGTATGATTTTTTCGGAAGTGTTACTGCACGGACGTAAAGAAAATGTGATTTTTTTCATAATTCACCTAAATCGAAATATTGTGCTAGAGACTTCCAATTTGTTGCAAAATGAAGGTAAATGCTTGAATATTACTAGAATATAAGCGTTTAGCTTACAATTGCGTCTTTTTACCATTTCGTAGAGTCAAAGTTGACTGAAGGTTGAAAATTTGTCACAATTTTTTATATGAAAATATTTCAAAATTGATAAAAGCTACAAACATGGGATGTTTTTAGTTGTATTGTGCATGAAATTGCGCACATTTCCATATATAAAACTTTACGTAACGGCTAATTTTAAAACTTGCAAACATTACCACAATCGCATGTATGATTTTTTTCGGAAGAGTTACCGCGCGGACGTAAGGAAAAAGTTTTTTCATAAAATTCACCAAAATAAAGCGAAATATTGTGCTAGAGATTTCAATTAGTTGCAAAATGAAGGTAAATGATTGAATATTACTAAAATATAAGAGTTTTTTTAGCTTACAATTGCGTTTTTTTACCAATTTTCGGTAGTCAAAATTGACCGAAGGTTGAAATTTTGGCACTTATCGTTATTTATACAAAAATATCTCAAAACTGATAGCTACAATCATGTGTATTTTTTTGTTGTATTCTACATAAAAATGCACATTTTCATATATAATACTTCATGTTACGGCTAATTTAAAATGGTACAAAAATTATGTCAAAGTGACGAAATAATTTCCGAGTTGTGTCACAGATACTTTTAGTGCGACAAGAAAGAAATTCGCGCTTGCGCGCCTGCGTAACGATTGTAAACAAAACAACACCCTCGATGAGAACTCCCAGCATACCCCCAAGGTGCATGATTCAAAAGTTTTCGGCTGGTAGGCCTATAAGTATTTTTCCGCGAATTTAAAAAAAAAAATTTTTGAGTCGACGTATGGTATGTCCAATCGGTATACGGGAGACATTTTGACTCGACGTTTAATACGTCCATTCGGCGTTTAAGGGTTAATGTGTTCCAGACACCCAAAAATACATTTTATAGGGAATAAACAGTTTTACATATACAAAACAATGGGAAATATTTGTAAATGACTAATGAAATGAATAAATGAACATTTGACATCACACTTAACTTTATGGAAGACTTGTTAGTGTATAAAAGACAGAGAGGAGGGGGAGAGGGAGGTGGGGAGGTTATTGTTTAGAAGGAGAATCTCCCTCCAGAAGGACTTCAGATATCAAGGACCTATCTGGGGTTACTTCTCTTTATTTTTTTTACTGGCACAATCTGGGGTTACTTCCCCTCTTTGGTTTTTAGTGACACTAAGACCACCTTGAGAATCACTCGACCCCTGTTGCACAACAAAACTGTCCAGAGACATTTGTTTCTGGCGTTTCTTTAAAATTTGCCTAAAGTTAAACATGGCATTATCATTAAACATCTTGGAGAGACAGATTACATCATCTTTGTTGGGTAATTCTCCACAAAATTTTGTACATCACTCCACTTTGCAAACATGTCCTTAATCACTAAAGTAGGCAGATTATGTATGCCTGTTCACTTTTTTCATTTTTCAAAGCAGCCTCTTCTGGCCTTAAATTCACTAACAGCAGTGCTTGTTGCATGTATTTTCTCATTGAAATTGGCATGCAACACCCACAAACTCTGCTACGAGTTCTTTCTTAAAAATTCTAGTGTTTCTTGCCTTTTTTACAGAAGAGCTGTCACTTGGAATTTTCTTTGGCCCCATGTTGGCTTATTTAGCAGTTGCACTTGAGTAAAAACACAAAAAGCACAAAAACAATGAACACAAAAGCAAAATGGGTCACAAAAAAGCCTAGTCAGGCAGTAGGCCCTGGCAGGGGCATTTCTGAGTGTACAAAATCCGAAGATATGTACGAAACCCAAGACAAAATTTTGTTGAAAAAAGTATGGGAAAACTGAATCTATGAAAACCAGGGCATACAAAACCCGAGGTTCCACTCTACACATATTGTTTTCAGTTTTTGCAGGTTGTATTGATTTCAGTTTATAAATCGTTGTCAATGCCGTGTCATTTTTAATGTCTCCCTCATATAGTACATATGATTTATCAGTTTTGTTGAGCATATTCTTTTTTGATTGATTGGTTTTGTTTTATTAATTCTTGTATCAGCCCACCAAGTTACTATATGTTGGTTAGGAATGGGAGTAAGCCTACAAATTACTTTGTTGTTTTTGGGGTTAGGAAAGTTCTTTGGAAGAGCCTGAATAGGTCTGAAAAATGTGTTTGTACCTACACGATATACAAATCCTCGGTCCTTTACATAAGGAATTACTTTCGGCGTAGCTGGAATTACGGCCATAAATTCTTGAACAAGGTGGTTAGGCAGTAACTACCATGTGGCAGGCGGGTAGGCTAGCCTGCCCGGATGTAAAGACTCCACTTTGCTTTCGGCCGTCTTCCGATGAAGACGTGTGTTTGCGAGCTCTTGCTGACTGGTCAGTGATCATTTTTACCTGGTGGGATCTTTCTGGTTTATTTTTGTTTTTTAAATAAATATGTATATACGGTGTTTGATATTAATATTTAATAAAATTAATATACAAACCCACTTTTTGTGATAGCCTTTATAGCTGCCTTTCTACTTTGTGTTAAGAGTCGGCGGCAAAGGTATGCCAACATATTATTTACATTCTTTCGCCCTTTAACATGAGGAAGAGAGATTTATTTAACGAGAGGATGAGACATGTATTTAACGTGAGTGATATTGATCCTGTAACGAGACATGTATTCATCCGAAAATTACGCTTAAGCTTGGGAATTACAGAGGGAAACTTCAAAGGATTGTCCTTGCTTTGTTTTTATGGTAATTTCTCTTCTTCATCCTTTCACTTACTATCGGACGAAGTTAGAAGAAGGGGCGTGTGGTGTTGGTGTTTGGGGGATCTCCTCTCACTTCAGAGGGTGGTGCCCTTGGATGCGAGAGGAGTATCCTTATTACTTTAATAATTTTGTCCTTATTTTACAGACTAACAGTGGTGATTGTGTTTACAGCAGTATTGGTTGGATATCTCTTCGTATCGGTTATCCTAACCTTGGAATTGTACCTGTGACTCGTAGTGTGTGTACTGATCCCCTGCTGATAATCATATTCATTTACCACTACTACTCTGGAGTTATGTCACTGGACAAAGCTTTTGTGCTGCCATGTGATGTTTATCTATTCCTGGTGGTAGAAGTTGGCAGAATTTGGAGGAATCGAAGAGGAAGAGAGCTCGTCAAGTGTCGTCATCCTCCTCTTCGAGATCATCATATTTTCATGTCTCCACCCCTTCAACTCCTAAGGCTTTGCCATAGAAGAGAAGGTGGTCTCCCCCGCTAAGAAGTCTCGTCATGGGACTTCTAAGGGTCTGTCTTGCTCCAGTGAAACAGGTGGGTCTTCTGCTGGTCCGAACGGGGCCCGTCTCTCCTTCCTCGGGGAAGAAGACTGGGACCATGGAGATACCAGCCACTGCTGGTACCTCCTCTCCTGGCTCCAGAGGTTCCACCTCCGGACCGGGAACCGTCTCGGCCGCTTGCTTGCAGACTGGTGATTACGCTCACCTTGTCAGGACCCAGGCACGGAGTGGAAGGATGGCAAGAGTCGCTCAGGTGACTCTAGCCAGACTGGTGATCGCTCTCGCAGTGATCGTCCGGTACCCAGGGTTGGCATGATGTTCCTGCGGGACTGTCCACGCAGAGACCGGTGGAGGCTGCCCATTCAGCCCTCTTGAGAGGTTTCGGCCTCAACGAGGACTTGGAAGAGTCGGAGGACAGTATCGGCTGTCTCCTGTCAGGTGCACGCTCAGCCCCGCCCAGACGAAGCTTCGCCTGCCAGGCGAGAGTTTCGTAACCCTCCTCGAGGAAGCGTTCTCTCCACTGCTGCTCACGCAGGTCCCTCCGGACAGGTGCAGTTGGGCCGTGTTGCTACCGCAACTACCCCAATTCCGTCCTGTCCTGGATGGAGGACCTGTCTGTTGTCCTGAAGAAGCTGGCAAAGAGGAAGTCCAGGAAGAAGAGGAAGGTGTCGTCATCATCTCTGTTGTTGTCTTCTGCCGCCTCTTCCCCTTCGACTTCCAAGGCCCCCCAGCTGAGGAAGAAGAAGGTGGCCTCCCCCCCCCCCCCCCCCCCCTCCCCCCCCCCCCCCCCCCCCCCCCCCCAAGGAGTCTCGCATAGAGACTTCTAAGGGTCTGTCCCACCAGGTGGGTCTTCTGCTGGTCCTTCCGTTCCTCCAGGAACGGGCCCCGTCTCTACTTCCCCAGGGAAGAAGATGACGGGGACTGTATGGGTACCAGCTACCACTGGTACCTTTGCTCCCGGCTCCAGAGGTTCCACCTCCAGACTGGGAACCGTCTCGGCCGCTCGCTTGCGAGCGTCACCGAGTGTACGGTCACCTACAGGTGACCGTGCAGCCAAGGTCCAGACTGCTGAGTATACTCATCGTGTCAGGACCCAGGCACGGAGTGGAAGGATAGTAAGAGTCGCTCAGGTGACTCTAGCCAGACAGGTGATTGTCTGGTACCCAGGGTTGACGTGGCGTTCCCACCAGACCTTTCACGTGGCGAGGCTGGGAAGAGGTCCCCCCTGGTCACCAGGTCCGCCTGGACCTGGTCACCGGGTCCAGCCTCGGCTGGACCTGGTACCGTGGCGTGTCGATAGGGCGGTGCTCGCTCTCACCACGTTAGTGAACACTACCAGTCACCCGACGGTCGCTCCCACCGGGAAAGGACGGCTCTCACGACTGGTAGCAGCTCCCCTGACGCATGAGACCGACGCTCTGTCCTCGGTCCAGCGCTTCTCCGCAAGGAGACCGTTGGTCCAGACCTGCAGATCAATCACCACCACGGGTTGGCGATATCCTGTAGTCCTCCCAGCCTACTAGTTCTGCTAGTAGACAGGGTAGGAGCGTCAGGTCTCCCTCACCTGTCCCTTCAACCTCCTCGGGCTACACTGGGAGGAACGAGGCGAACAGGAGTGACCGTGATGAATGCACTTTTTACAGTTCGGCCACGAGCCTGGTCCGGTCTTGGGACCAAACAGATCTTACGCTCAAGTGGTTGGAGGAGATCGTGGGGGCTGGTGAGGACGATGACGCTTTCCTAGACTCGTGGAGTGACCATCACCGCTGTTCACATGATGGTCCGGCTGGACCGCGCATAGAGAGACCGGTGTGGGCTCCCCCTTCGGTCCCCTTGAGAGGTTTCGGCCTCGATGAGGACTGAGACGTGTTGGAGGATGTTATCGGCTCTCTCCTGTCAGGTGCACGCTCAGCCCCACCAAGATGACGGTCATGGTGAGGGCAGACGTTTCACCTACAGTACGAGTTTTGTAACCCTCCTCGGGAAAATGTTTTCTCCTTACGGTAACGTTTTCGTAGACTCGGAGCAGCCATCACCGCAGGTTGATGGCTGCCCGTAACACGCTTCTCTGACTGCTAGTTCCGCTGGCAAGGCGAGCGAGAGCGTCCCCTCTTCCTCCCCCATTCCTTCTCTTCCTATGGCTGCGACAGGAATGGGAAGGATCCTGCAGAGCATTCTCCGTAGGATTCTGCGCCGAGGCCTGCGTTCCTGGAGGGACCTTCGGGTCCTACCGGACATAAGTCCCTGTCATTGAGGAAAGATCTTGCCCATTCCTCCTCGATTTCTATGGGAATCGGGAGGACCACCACCCGATGATCATCTGACGAAATTCAGGGGGCCGGTTTTGCCAAGCGCTTAAAATTCTTCAGTCTCTCTAGCGCTCTCTGAGTGTTTTTGTCTTCTACGATCTGCAAAAACTTGGGCGAGACCACGGTCCAGAGTGGGTGAGACGAGAATTCCTGATAATTGTTTCTACGATAATAAGAAATCTCGCCGAATGCTCGAATTCCTTGGAAGCCATTAATTCCTGGAATTTCTAGCGTTCGAAGGAAGTACTGCTGCTGAAGGAAGAATATCTCGGGAGGGGCTCAGCCTGGATGGACCTGACGGTCCGTTGCCTCAGTAGGCGGTCACCCCCGGGATTGAGAAGAACGGGCAATAACATTCAATCCTCTTTTTTCCCTTTTCTTGGTTATTCCAGAATGAAAATAGGAAATAAGAGGAATTCGGTGGAGTTTACTCCTCAGAATTCGAAGCCGAGAGGCTTTTTGGTTCAATCCTAGGATTTTACCGAACATATGTCAATCCGTTCAGGATGGATAGCACCGAGAGTTTGAATGCCTCTCCAGTGCTACCGTTTCACCTTTGCTCTCTTCAGGAGGTCTATGTACAGGAACCTACAAATATACTACGTATATTTCTCTCGCGACATGCTTCTGTTATCAGTCGAATTGTCTGAGGTGTAGGCACATACTGTAGTTAACTCTACGGGTATGTGACCGAGATGAATATTTCTTCTCTTAGTTGAACTACAACTTGGGACTGCCTTGCGAGCCTCCCAAGAGTTACGGTTTTGATTTTGTTTGATTTTGAGATACTAGTGGTATTGTTTACAACATCATCACCACAGCATTTGCATTCACCGAAACCCGTTTCGGTTAAAATGCAATTGCTCGAGCGTATTTTCTTGTGCTCGATGGTTCTAGCCGAACACATTTCTTCATGGAATGGATTACCTGGCAACTCAGGATGACAAGTGAGCAAGAGCTAGCGGTGTCCGGGCTGCCTGCCGCAGCAGGTCCTGCTGGCTCTCCGAGATAGTTCGATCGGGTTTTGTCTCTCCTCCTCTGCGATGATTGACTGCCGAATTGAATCTCTGCCCGCCAATCACAGACTAAGGTCTCTGGTTGGCTGGAATTCTCGTATACGTGTATGACCATCTCTACTGCACGCCTTTTGCTGTTGCTAGAATTTTCAGACAGAGGTATCTCTCTAGACTCTTTATCATCTTTGTTTACCTCACGGTAACAGAAGTCTGTAGCCTAGTCTTCCGCTTCATCACAGCAGAATGTTTTCTTCAGACATCTGAGTTTGTCTTCTAAATGCATCTCGTAATTCGTAGGTGTGCAATTACTCTTTGTTCACCATGAATTGTAGATTAATAACGGAAGACTTCGCCTGTTCCCCGCCCTGCCAGCTCTACTTCCAAAGTAATAGAAATGTCCTCCCTGATCCAGCCCATGAGAAGCAGTTCGTCAGGCAGTACAATCCCTGGGTTATCATCACTGAAAGACGCTCCGCTTTCATTGCAAACTCAGACTTCTCACCAAATAGCAATGAAATGGCAGTTTAGCAATTTCAGTCCTCTGTAAAACAACAGGGATTAAAACTGTCTTCACTGGTTGGTGTCATTGACAGGACTTTTTCTACATTCAGAATCTTGAGAGTTAACTTCTCTCGATTCAGTTGTGAAGACGTAGGTGCGCATTCACCTAAGTCTTTCACTGGCATATAGTATTGTTTCTCCTTAGTTGAGATTCAACTACTATGAGAACTTCTGTCTTGCCATCAGGGAGCTCGGTCTCTAGAAGGCAATTGACTTCGTCTGATGGGCGCATGCCTTGAGAGAATCATCATCTCGTCTCCCAACATTGGTGGCGAACATGATAGACGATTTGTATGGTTTCTCAGCATAACCCCTTCAAAAGGCGAGTTTCATGTGGCTACTTCTCAGATGCATGACTGCTCGCCTCACACTGAGCGCAGTCAGTCAGCAGCTGTTGAAGAGTCCGAGACCGTCATGAGCTATGCTGTGGACTTAGTATTGGTTGATCCAGATCAGTCATTACTGTGTTCTATTGGCTTGTTGCTGTACCCATAAGGATTGACACCCACCACGGAGTGTCGGTGTCTTTATCCGCTGCCGAATATTACGAGACCGTGAGAGACTTCTTTGTAGTTGGATAGTCCAGTGGATGGGTACATGTTATCACTCCGAAGAATATGTCGGACAGGAAGATAGATAAGGTGCGACCATATTTATCTTTCCCTTCGGGCCTGCCCACAGGGCCTTGGAACCTCATTTCCTTGGACCAGTGGTGGATGCTTGCAGGTTGTGTTTGCTTACCCAGCTCCTTCAAGAGGACAAGTTGCATCTCACCTATGGTTTGCTGTTCTAGAGGTAAGAAGGATGTGAGAGTGACTGGCCTCTCCACCTTCCCCACCTCATCCTTCCACTCCTCTTCCTTCGGGTTGAGGACAGGACTCGAACTTACACTGGCTGGTCGGACGATTGATGCGGTAGCTTATACATAAAACATCCTTTTTATGTTTCTTATCAAAATCATAGAAGCAATCCCGCTCCTTCCTCTAGTAAGGGGAGGAAGGAGACTGGCAATAATGCAAACCCTTCCCAGAACTTTGCATTAATGTCTCCAACTCTAAATATTCTTTACTGCCCATTTTCGGATGAGTTAAGATTCTTCACTCATTTCGAAAAGGCCCAGAAGTCTGACTCTTGATCATGCAGCTCCTATACTCCGATGAAGTTGTCAGAGGCAGGGCACTCCTCCTCGCTCTTACGACTAGGAGTAGCCTAGGTGTGTAGAACTCCAGTCAGTTCTAGAGGCTCACTCAGATTCCTCCCACAAATCAGTGAGTCTTCCTTATGTAAAGGACCGAGGGTTTGTATATCGTTTAGGAATAAATCACAGTTTTTGGAAATAAATTGTATTTTTCCTAACTATACAAAACTGAGGTCCTTTACATACATGCTCACCTTATGCCACCCCTCAATCTGAAAGTGGAGTGTTTACATCCGGGCAGGCTAGCCTACCCGCCTGCCACATAGTAGTTACTGCCTAACCACCTTGTTCAAGAATTTAATGGCCGTAATTCCAGTTACGCCAAAAGTAATTCCTTATGTAAAGGACCTCAGGTTTGTTTAGTTAGGAAAAATACAATTTACTTCCAAAAATTGTGATTTTGCATTGAGTTAAAGATACAGGAATTTTAGGATAGGATATTTATGATTTATTTATTATAGTGAAAATGTAAAAAAATAAATAATACACTTGTTAAGCAATATAGAAAAATTATTTCCAATAGAATATAGCATATTTTTAATTTTTGTTAGTAAAACAAGGCTCATTTACATCGAAAGATAGGAATTTGTTTACAACTTATGCATGAGTGGAAAATCTTACACGTCTTGAGTAAGCTGGAGGTTGGATTACGCCTTGTTAATAAATTTTCAAATGGAATTATTGGTTCATAATATTATGGTCTCTTCAGTTTTCAGATGGAGGAATTTTTTGTTTAATTAGTATATTTCTTGGTCAGCTTTATGAACTTTGGGATATCTTAAGTCTCAGAGGCCTGCTGCATATGAAATTGGTGATCCTAATATCTTTTTATCAATCATTTATTATATATTTCCAGGTGTGAAGAAACGCAGTGTAGATGACCAGGTGACTGATGAAGCCATGGAGTTTGTAGAGTTTGCAGGAAACAAGATTGTTCGGTTCACAATTTTGGAGCCTGAACCTGAAGCACTGCAGCAGCAGTAGAGGATGAGTGATCTACTTTGGTTGTGTATTATGAAGTGAGTTTGAGGTAAATCCCCACATAGATTGTGGTTAATTCCAGTACTGCGTTTTGTACTGAAGCTTTAAGAGAACTGATTGATATATCAGACTAGATCTATGCTGGTACATGTCATTGCTGGTAAGTTAATTGGTCTTTGAATGAATGTCATGAATTGAATGAATGCCACAAATAGGAGGCATCTTTCAATATTCCTTCTTCATAATAGCTTTAAAATTTGTTTAACAGCTTTTACATTGGCAGAGTGATTTTGGTTGACAATATGCTATTTTTTTATTACCTCTTATGCTTGTTGAACAAATGAAGATAAATTAAATATGTAAGTGTATATACACACTATATGTAGGTGCAGTGTGTATATTTACATATATATATATATAACTATATAGAATACAGATAATTATATACGTATGCTCAAAATATTTTAAACCAGCTGAATTTTAGTTAAACTTTTTATGAATTGGAAAGATTGACTGAGCAGGTCAAGTAAGGAATGGTTGTGATAATGAAATCATTTCAGAAGAGCAGGATCTACCAAAGACCTCAGGATAGATTAAACTTGAAAATAAAAGACCTTATAGGTTGTATTTAACCTTACTAATTTACTACTACAGGGTAAATGGGTTGGGTCTAGGGTAATTTCATTATTTTGCTCAGTCAAAAACTAGAGCATACTCTGTGCTGTATTTTTTGTATTGGTGTAACTTATTTTAGCAGTTATTTAAAGGAGCTTGATACAGAACTGTATCAGGATTATTGAGAATTCTATCGGTCAGTATTCAGAATGGGGTCTACTACATCATACCACTTAATTTTATCATTTTCTATTTTCTGAGAACATGATTTTAAGACAAGCAGTAACTATTTTCCAAGGGAGGTATGACCCTTATATCGTGTAAGAGTTGAGAAATGCTGTAGTTTTATTCAAAATGTAGATCAGGTTTTTCATATTACCTAGATAGTTTGTGCCAGTTTGTAGACCTAAACCTTTGCTAAAATAGAAAACTTATTTTGTTACTTTGGTTGAAAGGTTAGAATTTGCTTATAATATTTTTCACATATTTAGTACATATACCACTGGTCTGAATTCCTGTAAATGCTTTGTTAGTGTTGTGTGAAGTATTGTTGTATTCACATATTAATGTTTGTTTCATAATATTGGAACTAGGTGTTTAGATGTTCCAAGACCCCACTTCATTGTATTTACTGTATAACAGGGGATGTTTTTAAAAGTTTTATAAGACATAGTAGACACAAATCCTTTATCAGTTGTCAATATATTTACAGTGTAGGAGAGCTTCTCATATACAGGGCAAGCTTACTTCATATATTCTGCTTAGGGTTAATTTTCATTAGATACTGAAGTTACTATCATTATTTGATATCAGAACACTTGCTAACTACACCAATTCTGAAAAACATGAAGATTCCATAGAAGCGTCTACGTACATTGAGAATATAAAATAATTCAGAAGTGTGGAAGGATGGTCTTGGGTTATTTTTAATTCTTAAAATAACTTGAATTACAAATGAAACCTTTGCTGATGGAACCTTGAAGAAATGTTTCAAGAACAATGATAAAATTGTATTAAAAATGTGTAATCTCTTGTAGGAGCTGCTGTTTTGTTTTGAATCATTAACTATTATTTGACCTGGGTAAGTGACAAATCAAAAATGTCAACTTGAAAAATCAGTGTAATGTTTGTGTGGTCACTCATATGGCTGGCCATATTGCTCGTTTGTCAGCTTCTTTCTTTCTTCAGTTTTTACACAGCAGTGAACAGTAGAAGTCAGTAATTTGCATGTACAACATGAAAAAAATAATTTAAATAGCTATTGAGCAGGCCAACTGAAGCCTAAGTTAGTTTGGTTTTTGATTGAAATTATATTTGATTTCTCACTGGTTATATGCAATATCTTATTCAACATGTTACTTTCAGTAAAGTTGTATTCATTGATATCCCTTGTCATTAACTGATTTTGTTTTGCTTTACATAAGTACTGAAGAATAATTGGTGGATGTGTTTTTTATTTCAAAGCACACTGCTTTCACAAGAATCAGGATTATATACTATAAGCTCGTAAGTTTCACTTTCTACAATTTTGAAGCATACATAAGAAGGTGAAGAGATGTAAATCTAAAAAAAATGGTTGACTGTAGTTTGTTTTGATCTTGATTACTTGGATTTTCATTTTGTTTAGCTTATTAATGGCTGTACAGTATATATTTTTGCATATGCAAGCCTTGGGAAAATTTTCTCTGGGTTCTACCAAAGAGCTGTCATATGAAAAATACCTCGTAGGTGAATTTTATTAAATATTGTTTGAGGTTTCATTGAATAATGATTTGCATACAGTTAAAAGTTAAATGTACTGGAAGTAACAGAACATTGCAAAGTAGGTTGGTAGTATGAGGAAAGAATTTAATTATCTCAGTAGTGTTGTCTTTTAGTATTAATATGAAAAGGACACATTACTACTACTACAACCGTAAGATGACAATAAACTGCCAGATTCATTGTAATCTGAAAAGGACACATTACTACTACTACATCAACCATAAGATGACAATATACTGCCAGATTCATTGAGCTGAAGATGCTGCCGATATAGTTTTTGGAAATTTATAAAAGGAAAAGTTTTGTACAAAAGTTACATATCTTTAACACAAATATAACACATTTAGACAGAGTTTTGTACGAAAGTTACATATCTTTAACACAAATATAACATGTTTAAGATGAGTATATCTGTATTCATGTAAAGAGGTTGAGTTAGTATAGACAATGTTAAATACTATACTGCTTTTTCTGTGTGCAATGAGTAAGAGTTGTATGTTCCATTGTCTGAAATGGGATCTCGCTCATATAAAAAAATCTACACCTGTTATTACCAATACGTACTAGGTGTAATGTTGTACAATGCTTATGGATTTGTATCTCCAGGTATTTCATGGTATCTGGTACATATATTGTCAGTGTAGTACACCGTATCACCAAAATAGTGTATTGAAATGGTAATTTTAATCATCATACTTCTCTGAGACCATCTCCTATCCATTGTACTAACCCAAGAGACCATCTAGACTTCAGGTCAAAGGTATGGTGTGTTAGTTTTGAAAATATTTGGAGTATGTGTAGTTATGAATAATGTGAAATCCTGTGTTTATAAGCTTTGTAAGATCATAATCCTTGATAAAGGATTTTGTATTTCATGCAGATGGATATTTTAAACTCGTTAGATAGCATGGGGATAGTGTTTTGTCACATTTGTATTGCTTCTCTTATACTTTTCAGTCGTTGCTGGTCATCCTAGCAGGTGAGATTACATCTATGGTATTAGTGGTTAGTTACTTTGAAGCAATGCTGTAGTGTTGCATATCATATATAAAGGAAAAGCAATTTATTCAGACATTTTCAGAAATTTCATCCCCTACTTAAGCTAGATGTAAGGAGTGACAGTTTGACGTGATCAAGTATTTTGAATATTTATGTTGTGCCAATATGGTATTAGCAAATGGGCATTATAGTAAATGTAAGCTTTTTTAAATTCAAAATGCTTGAGTGGAAATGATGGCGCTGGAGTCACGATAGTAACTCGCGGTCACAAACTATAAAAGACTATATTAACATTTTAAATAGGTAGTAAAACAAAAGTCAGTGTGTGTTTTATGTCCAAGTTATTATTACAATGTGTACATTATATTGTGCAGTTTCTAAATTCTACCCAAGTCAAAGTTATTGGACAGTAAAATATTACATTGTTAAATGCATTTTATCTCTCCTATTGCTGTATGTTAAATAATTGGGCGTAGTGGTAACTGTTGTAAATGTAATTTTTGAGATTAAGAACCACAAAGTTTTCTTCAAAATTTTAGATTTTAATAGAAAAAAATTCTGAACAAAGAAAAATGTGTACATATATATCAACACTGCATTTTGGCACAATATTTAAATTACATTTTCAAAACTGTCCCTAGGTACAAATATAGTAATCACATTTGTTAAAAAATTTTCAAAGGAATGATATTCATTATACACCAATATATCAATTCAAGTAAAAAAAAAAAAAAAAAGGGACTTAACTGAGCGTACCACATCAATATGGACTTGTGTTTACTAACACAACAAAAATGCAAGATACAATTATTAAATAAGCTACTTATACTTATATAACATCTGGAAAACTTGCAGTATACTGTAATCACTATGGCAGACCACATACCAATACATGTACATCCCTGAAACCATTCGGGAATGAATTATATGTTGAAACAGTGTACACTTAGAAAATGAATAAAGATTCTCTCCATATAAAATATACAATGAAATGATTAAATGATACATGGTAAAATACAATGATATGGAAATTTCAACTAAGATGTGGTTGGTACTAACCAGTGTCTCTCACTAACATTAAATATAACTTGGTAAAAAGGTGGGTATGTAATTGGACCTGGGTGGGGAGGGGGAAACCCCTACTCAACTGTTGTAAGCCAGAACTTTTTCCTTCAACATAAGGGACAAAATAGGGTGGCTCAAGTGATTATTATAATGCCTATGAAAAATAAAAGATGCTTCAAAAGTTTGGCATGTCTCTAAGGAAGTACAAACCTTGCCTAAGAGACTCGAGTGGAAGGATGTTATCTCATGGCTGCCAAGTTGAGACTACTTGGAAATCCCATGATCATGAGCTGGGGAGCAATGACTCCTGTAACCTTTACAATCTGGCATAAGGGTACACGACTGACAGGGCCATGAGCCAGGGTGATGCTTCAGGAAGCAAGTGCTGTCCTAGAGGGTAGCATGGGTCAGACAGACAAAAACTGGTAGTATCTGGGTCAAGCATAATTGGTTTAGATGACAGCTTTACTCACCCACCTCCCCCAACTATTAAAAGGGAAAGCAGAGCAAGTCACACCTTGTCAGCTAAAGCTCCAAGATTTGATACCCAATTGTGAAATCTACTTGCATCTTGGCCAGTCCAGCAAATACTTGGATTGACTGGTGCCATAAAGAGGAGGAAAGAAAGGAAATAGGGGGTCAGTCAGTTGCTCAGAGCTTGCAAGGCAATCGAGGAAGAGAGGGGAGGGGGAGAAACACTACTGGTTTCATCTTGAATTGGAAGATAGCCTGAGTCTTAAGCCATAATGATAATGGAAAGACGACGTTATGGTGGCCTCTGAAGGTTTGGCCACGGTACCCTTCAGAAGTGCAAGAGCATGGAGACTGCATTGTGGGTAAAATTTTCCCAGCAATTAGAATTCCTATTCTTCATAATGGCCTCAAGCAGACTGGAAAGTGTAAAGGAACCAAAGACTAATCTGTTCTATTGATTGAGACTATATTCTTGACAGAAACTTCTGGTTGGATATTCTTGACAGAAACTTCTTGTTGGATGAGCATAGACAAAAGGAAATGCCTTTTCAAGGGTAAATTTACTCAAAGGCTGCTAGTCTGAGAGGAAAGTCAACACCTTTCCTCCAAACACCACCAACCTTTGGAACTTTCTTCTCGTCTTCAGATCTGAACATCCAGTGACAATGAAGTCAGCAGCATGTTCAACCAATGGTCAAACCAATATGCTCCCTGGAGGGAGACCATGGAGACAGACTCCATGGCTCCCAACTCCATAACTAATGGGAGTAATCTTCACAGAATTTCTCCTAGGGGAGAGCATTTGTCAGTGCATGTAGAGCTTCCTTGGGCATGTGGCTGGGAAAGTGGCTTGCTTGATCTGCTGGCCAGCAGGGAACCTTAATCTGCAGATCCGACTGTTAACCTGATCTAACACACTTTAAACAAGTGGTAACCAAAGCACTTGGAAATGACCTCTGGGGTGCACCCTGAAGGAGAAAGGCCCTCAAGTCCTAACAGATTCTCAAAAGCAGCATGAGTTGTCTCTTCACCCTAAAGACATGCTGGCACAACAGTCTACCATGGTAGTGTTTGTTGAATCATTAAATGGTTGACTTAACCACTCAACATCACAGTACACATTCCCACAGACTTTTGCACAATTTGCTTTAATTGAACTACTAGAAGCTACGAAGAAATGCTCTAGTGAAAAACATCAAGGGTCTTCGATGATACAGAACACCCAAGAGGCTGCAAAAATATGAGCACAAGGTTAATCAACATACCGAGAGGTTATCATTAACCCTAACTGAAGGCAGGGTTCTTTTGATCGTCAATAATTGCATATGAAACTTCAGGTTGAGCTCATATGAGTATTCGTACTATTATTTTATGCCATAAATTTGAATGAATTTTGTGCAAAAACATTCCTATCACTTGTATGGGCCATAACTGATTATATGGCAAAACTTACATCTCGGATAAGGATAGAGGGAGATTAGCGTGATTTGAGATGTCATGGACAAATCTTCAGCATCTCCCTGTCCAAGTACATCACATGTTTGCCATTAAATATACTTGGGGATTGTTGCTGGTTTTAGTTCTTATCTTTTACTATATTACGACAGCTGTAATTGTAATTGTGCAAAGTGGAGTACAAAAAATATTAGAAAGAATTTTCAACTTACTAAAGGAAACAACAACTCCCCATCCCTCTAGCACTTCTTGTAAAACTTTTACCATAAAACATTCTCGGATTGTAAATTATTTTAATTCTCATCTGTTATATTATGTGAACTGAAAATGTAATTTTACAAAATAAATAAAAATATTAGAAAGAACATGTATAACTTGCTAAAACTAGCATGTTTACGAGTGTCTTGGAAAAGAGGCCCTGCTCAGGGTTGGAAATATTCACTTTCAACTTCCTGTGTGAGGTACAGGAAATTTTTTCATATTTTTTTTCGTGTATTTGCATATTTTTCTCTTCCCACTGATATGATTTTTAACTTGGCCAACTTTAATGTTCTTATTGTATAATTTAGCCCACCTTGTAGGAATTAAGAGGTAAATTTTCATATGTGAACTTTTATTTGCCTCTATGTGGTCTAGAGATTGTGCACGTGTACATCGGAAGTTCTGGACAAACTTGGCAATATCAAAGGGTTTACACAATCACACAGATCTTTACCATATCAAGTGATGCTGAAACCAGCAACCTTTTCCGTGTGAATCTTGCCTGTACATGCATGACCTGGACATTATGTATGGCATGTATGGCACTGAAAAAAGGCAGGGCTGATTCTTCTCTATGTACCTTGGCAAAAGTAAGAACAAGGAAAGAAGCGCCTCAGTGGTGTGGTCAATATGGTGTTGGCGTACCACCTTGGTGGCCGCGAGTTCGATTCTTGGGCATTCCACAGAGGGGTTAGAGATGTCTATTTCTGGTGATAGAAGTTCATTCTCGACATGGTTTGAAGTCTAGTAAAGCCGTTGCTGAATAACCACTGGTTCCATGCAATGTAAAAACACCATACAAACAACACACAAACAAGGGAAGAAACTGGTCCAGTCCTAGCATTTCAAAAAAGAAATAGTGAGACATTGGTTTAAGAAGATGCTCACAGAACTCATTGTCAACCCTACTTATTGCAGACAACCCATCTGCAAGTGAATGAATGCCATCACCAACCACTTAAAAAGGAAGGTGCTCACTTGAAGTTTGATGGGATGTCCTGTGAGAAGGCTCCTTAGATCTCCACTTCCTGTTCCTACCGAAATACATGGGTAGCACAATAGGAGGAAGAATATACACTTGCTTTTCTTTACTTACCTCCACCCATGCAGAGTTTTACTTTCCTCGGTAACTAGCAACAAAGGATTACAGTCAGTGCTTGTTACTGAGTGGGCATATCTCCATACGCAAGACAACCACTTGAGGACACTGAACAGCCTCTCCTAAGCAGGATTAGTAGTCAAAATTTGGTCTTTCAGAATAGCAAGGGACAGAAACATCTGCCCCTGCTCCATAAAAGTGATAAGCAATGACAATCCACAAATACACACCACCCTCCCACTTAATGAGAGCTTTGCAAGTGGGCCTAGGTCAGTACCACTGGAGACTGCAAGCTAGTTTCCCCTCCTCACCGATGATCCCCTTGAAAGAGCCAAAAAGGAACATCTTTTGGCCTGCCTTCTATAATGCTGAACATCTCACCTGCAAAGGAGAGCAGCCACCAAATGCCTTGCAAAACAACAAATCTTGTTTCATTATCATCATAGACATACAGTAGCAAATATTCTATTGTTTTTTTTACACCTTTCACTGTTCACTCCTTAAATTCAATATGAATATAAAATACTCCATTCAAAAGGTCAAAGACTTTTTAACTTTATGGTAATCAGATGTCTGATACCTGAGTCCGTCCTTACCCACTAACTCATCACATAGACAAAACTGCAGTTGTGATTATTTTCATTTACAAGGTTTGGCCATATAAGTAATGATTATGGTTTGGTAGAAAATGTCTTAACCTTTAGATCAATTTCAGAACAAACACAAGAAATAATTTCGGAGGATGTAGAGACCCCAATCTCACATGTAAGGGTGCCAATTTTATAGCCACTTTTTAAAGTATAGAAGTGTCTGTCATGGAGAACCAACTAGTACTACTCTATGACGTGCTCAGCCAAATGTTGTCTTTTGGTATGTATTTTTACTTTCCCAGGGAGGAAGAATAACAACTGAGCATTGGAACTGAGAGGGAAATGAATTTATGGAAAGGCAATTCTACTATTACAAGGAGTGGAACATGAATACAATGAATGAAATAAATGTACAAAAAAAATATATAAATAAATAAAAGCACAAAGGTAACAATTGCAAATTGGCAGTAATGTTTCTCAATAGTCCAAAGGATGACAGGGGCACAAACATAGTACTCAACCTCGTACACTTTCACAAAACTGAAAGCAATTCAATGGATTTGGAGGCAATTATCAACCACAAATAGCATTAGCGAACTTATAAAATAAAGCAAACTAAAATTTAAGATGAAAACTACTTTTCACACTGTAACAAATCATAAATTAAACCTGTTAATGCAATAAAAATACAGTACAACTGATCACAACAAAGGCTTATAATCTACCTAAAAAAACTGAACTGATCCATGGCAAATAGTTCCATTTGAAAGAAGACCCATACAGGGTGAACTTGCTTTTTTAACTGGCAATGATATCTTTTTAGATGGAAATTGATCTGTTCTCATTTATGATATTGCCTATGTCCAGGTAACTGTATAGCAATGATTTGTACTTAAAACACTACCTAATTCAAGAAATTTGTTTATAGTTTATGAAAGTGGGACAAAAAACACTATGGAAACAAACAGGTCAACTTAGCACCTATGTCAATAATCTTTTTTTTTTTATCTTGTAAACATTATGCTATTTTGAAACATTTCATACTAACCTGGCAATGGGCAAACTTGGGAAAGTTTTAATCAAAAGAACAATGTATCTTTAACAAACATTTCTGCGTTCTCTTAAATTTGTTTTCAAATTCCTCAATGGTACAAGGACTTACTAAACTTAGTTAAAAATATTAGTAGCTATTTCAATGATAAAATGTAACTGACATTGATCAATTGGAGAAATGAACCAAATACAACATATTTCAACATGCTAAACAAAACAGCATGATAGTGTCACTGAGTTGGGTAATGGAAATATTCCACACATAAGTGGTCTGAGGTGTTATATGTAGCAATTACTTTTAAGTTATCCTATCTCAACATCATATTTTAAAGATTCTAATTCTTTCTACAAAAAATTAAATCTTATATAAAAAATTAACTTTGGGAAGAGATAAAGTTAACAAGAACAATATCTATGGCATGGTGATGAAAATCCTAACGTAAAATGGTTATATTTCACAGTCGAATCCTGTGAAGACCCATTTCCTTTCTAGGCAGGCACCAACACCAGTCGTAATCTGTTTGTATACAGTTTGGTACCTGTGAAATGAAAAATTAAATGTATGGTAAAACTAAACAGTATTTACAATTTGGGCCAAATAGCAGTACAAAAAATCTACATAAAGCGATTTATATAAAGATCTTGTTAATGAGACATATCTTCAAGAAAATAAAACCCTGTAACAGCTAGGAAACAAGAATGACATACAAGTGCACTCACTGATTAAGCATAGTCTCAATATCAGATGGACGGATATCTTTATCAAACTGCTGAATAAAAGACCAAATATAGTCCACGCTTGCTCCTTTGGGATGAATATGAAGGAAGGTTGAAGTTAAACCTGAAAACAAAACAAAAAGTGCTAAATAATACATAGCCAACATTAATACTGATTTCCAGTTAATGATACTATTGGCTTAACATTTGCTACTTCAATAAGATACCATGGAATCAACTTGTGTAATAAAAGTTTTAAGTGGTTTGGTTATATAAAAATTAATTAAAGAATAATTAGAGAAACTTCATTACCACAACTTTATCAACTTTAAAACTATTTACATAAAGACAAGAAAAACTTGATTTTGAATCAAATCAATTTAGTCACCTAACATGCTCTGCTTCTCCTGACCTAACATACTAGTATTTGTTTAGTACAAATACTTTTTGGTTATATTTCTGGTAAAGCAGTCAACCCATTTACTATTGACAAGAAAAGTGAAGATACAGTTTTCTTGAATCTTTGGACACAAATCTCATCAATGCCACACCTGGCAACTCTAGAGACGGGGCGGAACTTCAAAAGCTTTCTAGATTTCCAGTACCTTTAAACCATAAAGATTCTGTATAAGTCCTATAATTATTTATAGTTAAATGCATAACACCACTATTTTTTATTAAAGTTGGTTTGGTAATGTCAGTTCAGAGCAGAATATTGATCATCCTTCTTTAAAACCTACAATGAAACCTTACTCATGAGTGATGTCATGACACTAAAATGTAAAATTCATGCATAATTGGAACACAATCTTAAATAATGAGAAAGTGTTTTAAAAATTTGGACAATATCTAGTGGGAATCATGAAGAACAATACAGGAGTGAATGCAAAGAGAGCATAGGCCTATCTATAGTGATACTTAATTCATTATATTTACTTTGAAAGATTGAGTGATAACATATTTTCAAAGTATTGGTGGTGGACTTGTGATGGGAAAAGGCAGAGGAAAGAGCAGTGAGTTGGTGCACAGATTTCTGGGAAATGGTGATAGATTATGGTTGCCATGATTGTGCTTCACTATACTAGATAAAATTTGAAGGGACCATTGTAAATAAAGTTAATTCTCTTAGAAATTCACACCCTTATCTTGATTCCATTTGACAGTAGCTGCAACATTCAGATTGTTAAAAGAAGTGGACGATTTCAACCATAGGCTACAGTCATTCTCGCTTCTTATCTACAAATCATTCATGAAAAAAGCTGTGTAAAGTAAAAATATTTATAACCACAGGTATCTTGTGAGATCTTTCAGCCTCTTGGTAAGGCAATGCAGCTGTGTTAGCTGCGTAGGCTAACCCTGAACTTCTTGTAATGGGAGCAAAGCCAGGAAATCTTCAAGCTGACAGGCTACTTTAACCTTGATAAAGATTTCCTTTTAATGACAGTAGCTTTGTCTTAAGCCGGAACATCGTGAAAAATCCTAAGAAAACTTATTTTTAATGCTTTGGGTGCATTCAAAACTGTGTAAACTGCATTCCTATTGCATTTTTCATAAAAAAAAAAAATTCAAATATTGATTATTTTGCATTTTTGGTGTCATTTCTTCTGCCAGATCAGCGTTATAGGCGTCGTAACCCAGGAAATAATTTCTGATGAATATAATTGAAAAGCACCTTAACCTTGGAACGTTGTAACCCGGGGGACTGCCTACTAGCATTTGACCGATGTCAAGGTCAAAGTCATCAAAATACGGAAGCTGTTACCCAGTATCGAGTGACTTTTGCTTTCCCGCCTGCAGCACTGTGGCCCTCCTCATATCAAAGGAAACACTCTTGCAGGTTCAATTAGATTTGCTCAACCTACCTTAGCATTTACTGCCATTGACACCGGCTAACTTTAAACCCTTTGGAATACAAACATAAATTTGTAAAAACTAAAATAATTACAATCACTATTTATGATGATGCAATAATATTCCTGTTCATTAAGGAAAACAAATGTTGTTGTGATACGTAGTACACTATACTAATTAGAAATTCACACTATCTTCCAGATCTCTATGAATGAATCCACCTGAGAAATTCCAGTTACTTCAGATATATATTGTGTTTTCAAGTATTGTACAGTAATAGCCTGAACTTAATCAAGGTTAGGCTCCAGACACCCTCGTGCAAGGGGAATTTTCAAGTAAGTTTGGTACAGTCTATAAAAATGCTAATAAATGCTTACTTCTCGAGTTTAAACACTAAATATGACATTAACCATGCTCCTTAAGTATTAAGCTAACTTTTAAAAGAAATGGTGATAGATTAAGGAAAACAAATGTTGTTGTGATACGTAGTACACTACAATCAGAAATTCACACTATCTTCCAGATCTCTATGAATGAATCCACCTGAGAAATTCCAGTTACTTTGGATATATATTGTGTTTTCAAGTATTGTACAGTAATAGCCTGAACTTAATCAAGGTCAGGCTCCAGACACCCTCGTGCAAGGGGAATTTTCATGCAAGTTTGGCACAGTCTATAAAAATGCTAATAAATGCTTACTTCTCGAGTTTAAACACTAAATATGACATTAATCATGCTCCTTAAGTATTAAGCTAACTTTTAAAAGAAATTAAAGTTACTGTAATTTCATTTAAAAGATAACTTAATACATTACCCTCTAAAAAGAAATAAATGGTTGGTACAAATATAGGAGTGCTTGAAGATTATATACAACAATGTATTTCTCTCTTGTCTTTCCCCCTTCTGACCTACCGATCCATTTTTAGAAGTCTTCTCAACCACTTTAAGAAATTCTTCATTCTTATTTCTGAAAAATCCTTTTTATGAACAAACAGCACTTTTTATTTGGACTAGTACCACTCTTAGCTATGTGTTTATGTTTTAGAACAGTGCATTCACAGTTCTAGACAGTAAAGGTAAAAATAGGGTTTATCCAGGATTTAAAGATGTTGCGTTTGCGTGTCTGTGAAATACTCACATATGATAATTATTAGGTTCCAATGAAAAGTTTGTGCTACGTATTGTGAATTCGCACAACTCTAATCACATAAAATTGAAGTACATGTAGTGCCTCAGGATACGAAATTAATCCGTTCTGAAACGGCCTTCGTAACCTGATTTTTTCGTATCTTGAACCACATTTTACATGTAAATTGCCTAATTCGTTCCAAGCCCTACAAAAACACCCCAGTAAATTTTATAATAAAGCTAAATTGACCAATAAACAATGAAATACAACAATTTGGACCATTCAATACCTAACTTAAACTACATATACTACTAATATGTACTACATACCTGTAAATAAAGTGTATTAGTGAACATGGAACAAGAAATACTGTATGTAGTAAAATGTGGAACCTTACCTTTTGAGTGAGGCGATCTCCGAAAGTGGCGATGGAGGAGGAGGACAAATGGCAGAAAACATTAACACTAAACTTTACAAAAACTTAAAATGGATTTTTTTTTTCTTTTTTTACAAAATTTCAATTTCTTCACCACCAAATCACTAACACGAATTTACGTTAACAAATGAAATCGTATAAGTGAACGAACAAATTTTGCGTGCGTATGATAACATGATAACGCTGGTGCTACGGAGTGGCCAAACGACGCCTTTATGTAGAGCATGATGGGGTAGATGCTGACCAATAGGAGAGCAGGATCTTATGGCAGTGACTAGCATCAGGAACCAATGGGAGAGCGGGAGGATGGTGGCAAGTCTACATACTCAGTTGGCGGCATGTGAGTTTTAAAATTGTTCTCGGTGGTCCGGGGAATCTCGGGACTTTACAGTAACAACCTTTCGTAACCTGAATTATTTTCGTATGCAGAGGCAAAAGAATCTTTGTCTTTGCTTTCGTAACTTGAATTTTTCATAAGTTGGGACTTTTGTATATTGAGGTTCCACTGTAGTATTACATACTGTATTTTTATATTCTAGAGTAAATATAGCGAGATTGTGTCATTTCAGTAAAAAACAGGTTTTGACCTAAGAAAAACCTATTTTTGATAGTCACTGTTGAGTCCTCAAAGGAGTTACCCCTCCCTGGTGTGCACCAGCGGCCCAAGGTGATCAGACTAATATCAAAGAAATATTTTATAGCCTGGTCTTTTAGCCGGGTATTAAGCCATAATGAAAAACACTATGACAATTGATAGAGTATAATGGACTCAAAAGACAAAAAGGCATTTTTTCTTGTCTTAAGCGAAAGCTGTACCCAGTTTTCCCACATCAAAACCTGTAGAAGTGACTATTGCGCATGTGCATCGGCCATCTTGTTTTAGGTTCGAGTCGGCAAAAGACAGCAAATCATTACTCTGTTGGTCAATGCAGGATGTACCTTTACCCAAATCCCATGGTTTTTCGTCAAGGAAGTGGGGGGTTTTGAGGACTCAACAGTGACTACCAAAAATAGGTTTGTCCTATGTCAAAACCTGTTTTTTGATAGCACAGTCACTGTTTCATCCTCAAAGGAGCATTACACAGAAATTGACAGGTGACGAAAAACTTGAGCTCACAAATTTTCATCCCAAATATCTAAGAATATAAAGATTAAATAATTTCAGGTAAATGTCAAGCCACTAGTTTCAGTAAATAAGATACCAAAAACACATAGGCTATACTTTTAGCATAAAGTTCTATGGTGACTTACCTAAGTATGCTGGTTATGGTTGCGACCTTTACGCACCTTCCACAGCGATAGTCAACATACCCACTCGTTAGGGAGACCCCTGGTTTTCTGTCGTGGTGCCTATGGGGTCAGGACTAACCATACCACCTATTGATATACAGTGCATTCGAATTTGTTCTAGCTCATGGCAGTAGTTTTAAGAATACTGACGCTGATGACCACCCAGTACACTAAGAAACTTCTTCAAATGATACATTTCTGAAAAATTATTCTTAGCCCTTGTAGAGAGTGTGGTTTGTTCGTGCTAGGATGTAGGAAAATTGGACCTTCTGAAACATTTTCCATGACCTCTAGGTAATCCCTAAGTGCCTGAACTGGGCATAACGTTTTGTCTGCTAAACTGAGTTTTCTTAAAAGAATAGGAGATTTCCTCTTTAAAGGATTCTCATTCTTGGCCAGGAATGAAGCCCAAGGGAAAACAATAACTGGTTATCAGCAGTTTCTGTGATATATCGTCCCCTTCTAAGAGTGCCCAATTCACTAATACGTGCTCCTGATGCTAATGCTACCAGGAAGATTGCTTTTTGAAGCATGCATGTGATAATTACATTAGGTTTGTTGAATTGAGGAGTACATAAAAGTTTGAGTACCTTATTCAGGGACCAAGTAATTGGAAGTATTTCGGGAGCAGGTCTCTGTAAAGAAAAAGACCGCAGAAGGGAAGTTACAACTTCTATGTTGGAATCAATCCCAAATCCATAAAGTAAGGGTTCTGTTAATGCAGTCTTGTATGCTATAATTGTTGTAACTGCAAGATGTTTGTCCTCAAAGAGGTGTATAAGAAATTCATTAGTGTTTCTACAGAAATCTCGATTGGGCTCTCACTCTGGATATAATCTAACCATATTCCCCATACAGACTGGTATTGCTGGATAGATGATGCCCATACTTTTTGCAGTAGTTTTCATGGTAGATTATATTTAAAAAACCCACATGTGAAGGTTTCTGCTTAGAAAGGAGGATGCGTAAACGACTTTCCCTCCTACTTTCTGGGATAGTACAGCGGATGGTAATGGAATTGACCTCCTCGTCCGCTGCTGAAGTAGTAGGAACCAATGCCTATTTGGCCAATTTGGGGCTCTTAGGTAAGCTGTTCCTTTGAGGGTTAGGAGTTTGTTCAAAACCTTCGAACTCTGAGACTATGGAGGAATAAGATAAATTGTCTTCCAGTTGTTCCAGTCCTGTAGGAAGGCATCTCTTGCTATTGCTTGATTGTCCACATTCAGGGACACATATACTGGGAGTCTGTGATTCTCGTATGGGGCAAACAGGTCCACTTCCGGTTGTGGAAGTAGGTTGCATATTATTTGAAAGGAGTGGTTGTCCAAAGACCACTCTGTTGAGGCTGTCGTGCAGACAAATGCCACTTCTTTTCCTGTGCCATCCGAAGAATGGCTAACATTACCATATTGAGAGGAGGTAAGCGTGATCCCAATTTTTTGATGCAAGACATTGCAGTCATATTGTCAAGGACCAGCAGAATGTGTGCCTTTCCATAGGTTTGAGTTTCTTTAGAGACAAAAAGACAGCCATCAGCTTTAGGAAATTGATTTGACAATTCCTTAGAGTAGCTGACCACCTCCCCGCTACCTGACGATCCTCCCAATGTCCTCCCCAACCTGTCAACGAGGCATCTGTGTGTATTGTTACTTTTACAGATGGAGGAGTCAGGGTGACCTGTTTTGCCAGAGATTCCTTCCATGTCCATGGCTGAAGTATCTCCCCAAGTTTTTTATGTATTTTGTGAGATTTGTCTTGCATCCTTTTGCTTGCATGTGACATCCAAAATTTGTTCATGTTTTTCAGTTGCAACCTGAGTATTGGATCTGTCATAGATGCAAACTGAAGCAGACCCATCATGCACTCTAATTCCGTCTGGAAGCAATGGGCTGTGTCAGGAACATTTTGAGGTTTTTCCTTGTTCTGTTCCGAGTTTTGAGGGGAAGATACAAAAGGCCGTGAACCATGTCCCAACACATTCCCAGCCACTGAAAATGTCTGCTGGGTGTGATATGGGATTTTTTCCAATTTATAATAAAGCCTTTTGACTGGAGTCTGTTGACTACTGTTTCTAGGTTTTTCAGCCACACTTTTCTTGTGGCTCCCCAGACTAACCAGTCGTCTAAATAAACTATCACATGTACAGGCGGCCCGCGGTTAACGGCGCAATCGCTCAACGGCGAATCGGTTTTACGGCTGTCGTCAAAAATATTCATTAAAAAAATAGGGCATTTTAAGGCATTTTTACGGCACAATTTTCAGTCAACAGCGCCGCTAGCACCGTTATGTCTAACGAGTACATACATTTGTAGAAATACCGTTCAGCCCATAAAGGTTATGCAAATGATATTAAAAAATTGTATTGAGAGTTATTACATAGGTATTAGGGTAAAATATATGCCTCTGACACTGTTCTATGCCAAAAATATGGAGTTAAATGAGTGCAAATTTAGCTATGGATGTGTCGATTTATAAATGTTCAAGCTTTTATGTTTAAAATGCGTATGAAAATGTATTACGTATAGATATTTTTATTTCTATACATAAATATGATACAAAGGCAGCTTTTGAAACTGCCCTTCACATTAACAAATATGTTTTTTCCTGTTCATTCTTGTAAGCCGACGCCTGCCGCTCTTTCGAAAATATAGTTAAAAAAACGTGCAAATTTAGCGATCAATGTGTCAATTTTATAAATGTTCATGCTTTGTTTAAAATGTGTGTGCAAATGTATTATGTAAAGGGTATTTTTAATTCTGCGCAGAAATATGATACTAAGGCAGCTTTTGAAACTGCCCTTCACTTATCAAATACTACAATGTTTTTTTATGTTCATTCTTGTAAGCAGCTGCCTGCGCTCTTCCGAAAATATAGAGTTAAAAAGAGTGCAAATTTAGCAATCGATGTGTTGATTTTATAAATGTTCATGCTCTTATGTTTAAAATGTTTATGAAAATATATTACGTATAGAGTATTTTTATTTTTGTACATAAATATGATACAAATTAAGGCAGCTTTTGTAACTACCCTCCAAGTTGTCAAAGGATGTTTATTCATGTTCGTTCTTGTCCGCCACTGTTCCGAAAAATGCATGGTGTATTTTATTATTTATGCATCTTTTCCATAAAATCCTTGAAAAAGTTATACATTACTTCACTGTATCCAATAATATTGTATGTATTCTCATATTATATTGTATTATAAAATACTACGGCAAATCTAAGCTAGTATTCTGCGGAGCGGCCAATGTTTTGGTTAATCAGCTGATGGCGAACACGAGCTTGTTTCGCCATATTTAACGCAATTCTGAGCGAATTTTATTGCTTCTAGTTGGCATAAACGAATATCTAGATACTTGACTTATATGAGAGAAGGTTATTTTTCCTTATACGACGTGTTTTTAGGTGGAAATATGAACTGAATATGTCTCGTTGTGATTGTGAACTTTTTTTTTTTTTTGTTAACAGATTACGTTGGCAGCATGTTAATTGCGTAAAAAATTATGTGATTCCATTCGTAATTTTCCTTTCTATCATCGAAATACGAACTTTACGTTATTCATCTTATATCGGCGTGAAACCAACAGTAAAATGTGTTCTTTCAAGCCCAGTAGTTTTGATTAAAATTACTTTATCTCAATTTTATCTACGGTTGTGTTAGATAGCATATGCTTACTGGAGTTTTATCCTTCTTGCCAATACACGATAATAACCATTAGCAGCTTGAACAGTTTTCTCAGCTTCAGTTATAACTAGGTTTAAATTTAACAGTATATTTCTCAATTGATCTTTGATCTATAGCGGATAAAGTTATTACATTAAGATATCTCAGTTCTATTCTACATAACGTCATTTATAACAACTACGGTAATAGTGTATACAATAGTACGATGATTGAAATAGAAGCCAAACGGATGTTATCGAATTCGGTTGTACTTAGAAAAAAAAAAGCTGTTTCACGTTTGGTTGTTCAGGGCTGTACACGTTTATGCAATGAGTATAACGTTAAAACCATACTTTCATCATTCTCTTTTGCTGTTTTTGAACTTATGTAACTAGAAGATGGGATAAAGTTAGGCTATTGTAATTTGGTCTCATAAAATCGGATTATCGTAAGACGAATTATTGTGACTTGAACACTACAGCTACCTGTACACTATAAAACCTTATTATATCTTTAAATACTCTAGACACCCAAAGGATTAAAGCTAGGCTTTTTTCACTTTACAGTACGTATTTATAATACTATAATGTACTGTACCGTAAATTCTATGGATCTATACTGCATAAATATAATTTTACTTACTGCACCATTGTGGGATAAAGGCCCCATTTGACTGGTCTAGGGCGCTGTTAACTGGTCTAGAATTTTGAAAGAAGGTGTGCGGCGGCCGTAGGCTTTAAAATTGCTTAGCGTTGAGAATCACTTAGCGTGGGCGACCAGGAACGGAACCACCGCCGCTAACCGAGGGCCGTCTGTATTCCTTCTTTCCAGAGTTCCCGAACAACTACCGTCACCAGTATTGTAAAGATTCTCGGGGCAATGTTTACCCCGAAAGGCTTGAATCTGTATGTATTTTTTCCTATCCGGAACCCTAAGAAGGGGCGGAAGGGAACGGCAATAGGGACATGCCAATAAGCGTCTTTCAGATCTATAGAAACTGTCCAGGTCCCTTTTGGAATGACAGAACGTACTTGGGCAACGGTAGTCATTCAAAAATTTTGGCAAACAATGTGTTTGTTCAATGTTGACAGGTCGAGGATCACCCTTCATTCTGAAGAATCCTTTTTGGGAACACTGAAGAGACATGCTTAGTGCCGAATGTAAGAATGTTTCTCTATGGCTCCTTTTAATAGGGCCTTCTGCACGTAATCTTTCATTAAGGGGTCCAGTTTTTGAAAGAACTCTTTCAAAGGTGGCGGTGGGTGAGACCATTTCCACCCCAGTCCGTTGAGAACAATGCTGTGTCCCCAAAGAGAAGACTTCCATTCTGTTTGAAACTTCTGAAGTCGACCCCCGACCAAACAATTCCTATTGAGATCCCCCCTTTCCTCTGCCTTTTCCCTTAATGGGCATTTCAGGTGCTGCTTTTCCTTTTCCTTTATAAGCTGGTTTTTGGACCTTGTGAAAAGGATACGCTTTTTGCTGTGCAGGTTTTTGTCCATTTTGAGGGCGCTGTCCCTCTGACTACCTACCTGTGTATGAGGAGAGCTATTGGAAGTAAATGGAGGCCTATATGATTTTTGATCAAAGCGTGCTTTTTTTTGGATTTGGTAAGGGGAAATTTCTGGTTTTTCATTTCCTGAAATCTTTTCCCAGTAGAGCATACACTGTGTAATTTTGTTGATGTGCTTATTCTTTTATTTGAGTCACAATAGACTCCTCAAACAGGTCTTGGCAGAAGGTTTATGCGCCAGTCAAAAATTTCATAGAGAGCTTCCCATAATGTTCTCATAAGGCTTTTAGCCACAACAGCAAAAATCATCCTAGATTCTTCTGGAAGCCTTTTTGTGGCTACTTCTAACAGTACGGAAGTGGTTAAGACACTGAGGTGGGTCCTAGCACGAAACTCTGATGCTGATGTACCTTCTGAAATCCTTCTCACTGGAGTACCAAATTGGTGAGTTGCAATATCTAGGGGGAGCTTTTTCTTATCAAAGGGAAGTTGTAGAGTTGCCCATTCTTCGGTGGAGTTTTCTGAAACCGGGATAACCGAAGCAAATGGTTTTAGTTCTGCCAATGGTTCACACTTTCTGGTTACTACATAATTTAGAAAATGTGTTTTCACATGATTTATGACTTTCAATGTGAAAGGGCAGAAGGCTGGTGGTACATGGTGAGCCCACCTGAGTCTCGTTCATAATGGTACTATAAATTCCTGTCCCATTTATCTGGTGAAGAGTTTCATCTACAGCTCTTAATGCCAAATTTCCAGCTAAACAGCTTCCTTTTGAGGCTTCTCCACGCCTGGCATAGGTGGTATCAGGCGCCATTCAGTGTTAGGAAAGGCTGACCTGTCCCTAAATTCAACATGCACTACTTCTATCATGGTCTTTTTCTCATTAATAAGATACTTACCATCCTGAGAGACAATACACATTGAGGCATCTCGCCAACGTTTATCACCATTAGAGTAGGATTTTAGAGTCTCTGCTGGATTTTGGTCATATGACTCATAACCGGAACTGGCCATTTTGTTGGTTCCAGTTGGGTTTGCACTTGTAACTCTTGTTTGGGCAGATTTGGTTTCAATTCTCCCCATTCTATTGAAAGATGCAGGACGTTTACATTTTGGTGTATCAGTATGTCCATTATCTGTTGCCTTTCAGCAGCAAAAGCATCTGATGTCATTCATTATTTACTTACGGAAGTGATCTAATACCGCAAACTGTGTATCCCTTTTGGGGGCGCTTGCAAAACCTGATTGTATATCTCCAGCTGAGCTGCAGCAGTCTGTTCTGGGGGGGTTGGGGGGGGGGGGGGGGGGGGGGGGGGGGGGGGGGGTTGTCCTGGGTGATTTGCTATAACCCTCTGAATTTGCTGTTATTTCCATTGGGTTCAGGTGGAAACACCACACAAACCTATATACATGTACTATTCTTGGTGATTATAAGGTGGCTTACCTAATTATGTTGAGTCTGGCTACAAGTTTATCGTGCCTTTCCCAGTTCAGGAATATTGCCTCTAATAACCAGCCCCCAACAATCTGAGACTTCTTTGGAGAAATCATTTCTGAAGAAAGTTAAAGCTGTAATCACCTTTTGGATCTCACACGACTCTGGAAAGGGGTGAGGGTTTGCATTTTTAATAAGGGAAACTCAAATCATTCTCAGCCCATGTAAAGAATGTGGTTTATTTGTGCTAGGGTGTAAGAAAAAAAGGACCATCTGGGATGTTTGCCATGACATCAAGGTAAACCATAAAGTGCTTGAACCAGACATATTTAATCTAAAATACTGAGTTCCCTTATCAGAGAAGGGATTTTCCCTTCACAAGGTTCTCACTCTTGGCCAGGAATGATAGGCCAGGAGACAACTAGGTGTATGGGTGATGAAACGATGTCCCTGTCTAAGAAACCCCAGTACAATAATCTGAGCTCCTGATACCAAAACACTCAAGATGACTGCCTTTTGGAGCATACGAGTTGTGGTTATATTGGGCCCACTGAACTGGGGGAAGACAGGGGTCTAAGAACATTATTCAGGGACCAGGGAATGAGAACCCTTGCAGGAGCTGGCCTTTGCAATGCAAAGACTGGAGAAAAGAATTAACTATTTCTATATTAGAATCAATTCCAAAACCATAAAAAAAGGGTTCCAACAATTTTGCCTTGTATGCCATGATTGTTGAAATAGTAAGGCACTTAACCTCAAAACATATAATATAGTAATAAAATGTAAAACTGTTTCAACAGATTTCAACTGGACTCTCATTGTGTATGTCAGATAGATGAATTTTGTAGTTTTTGTACAAGATACTTAGTAATGTTAGCTAAATAATGTTCATGGTAGACTCAGTTTCAAAACTCCTTACATGAAGGACACAGCTCAAATAGGAGGATGCCTAGATGACAAACTCTGTCTGTCTGGAAAGAACAGCAGACAGTAATGAAATCTGTTCTCTCACCTGTTGTTGAAGAAATAAGTAACCAATGCCTAACTGACTATTTCAGGGCCACTAGGCAAGTGGTTCCGTTGAAAGCTTGTAGACTTTTCAGTTACTTTTCAGTTCTCAGCATCTAGGATAATGGAAGGAAAAAAAGGTATATCGCCCTATAATCATTCCTGTCTCATGGGAATGCATCTCTTGCTATTGCCTGAATGTCCAGGATCAGGGACATGCACACTGGAAGTTGATGGTTCTCGCATGTGGCAAATGGGTCCACTTCTGGAAGTGGAAGCATGTTGGAAATTACTGACTTGAGAGGGGCTGAGCATGAACCCAACCTCTCGATACAACACATTGAAGTCGTATTGTCTACGACCAACAAATGTAGTCCCTTTTGGAGACTTCAGTTTTCCGAGATGGAAAGACAGCCAACAGCTCCAGGATGCTGATAGACAGTCCCTCCGAACAGGTGACCCTCTTCCCCACTACTACATGATCCTCCCAATGAACTAACTCCCAAACATATCAAGGAGGCATCTAGTATATGTATTATCACTCATAGAACGGTGGAGTCAGGTTGAAATACTGTATTCATAATTTCAACCCTTAATGGATGGACATGCTCACAAGCAGCAATAACAGATTTTGGGTGGACGATGGACTGACTCATGGTGAGTAACAATATTACGTGCCATCAGTTTAGGGCAATCCCACCCCTGTGATAAGGGTGTAAGCTACCGCTTTAAGTCCTGCATGTCGTAAAAGGCGACTAAAAGGACAGCTGCTACCTTGCAGTTTTACTTTTCAGTATAAGGCTAGGCCACTGCCAATAACTGTGGAAACTGCTGCTGTGCAGATGGACTTTTTAGGCAAAGGCGAGGCGCACCGCCAATAACTGTGGTTGATGACAGCAAGAGCATGCAGTTGTAGAAACCCCTTTGCCAAAAATAAGCCATGCCTGATGTTGCAAGGAAGGAAGTGGAGTAGGCGCACCAGGCAACCAACCTTTAATGTAGGGATAACGGTGGGTAAGAAGAAAATTGATTTGGGAGAATCAGGCGGGAAAGGGGTGCCATTACTTTTATAGCCCATAAATTCACTAATGGCAACTTTTAGACTGGCTAAAATCCACTGGGTAGCTTACGAAAGATTAGGTGAATTCTTGACCTCAAGACTTCTTTTTGTAAATTTGCTCATAAATATACCAAGGGGTTGCTGTTGGTTGTAGTTCTTTATCTTTTATGATATATTTCAGTTATAAATGTAATTTTGCAAAGAAATATTAGAGAAAAATGTATAAATCCAAAGAAGTTATTGCATCTTTGTTCTTGGTAAATTTACATAATATTTTACGTAAATTTACCGAACATGAAAATATCTTTAAAAGATACTTTCATATTCTAAACAACTTATTGGCTGTTTTTGAATTGTGTATTTATAAGGGTTATTTTGGTTTCGGTAAGCTGTTAAGTAGTTCTACCACAGGTTAATTAAACCCTTAGGAATTCATGGGATGACTAGCAACATAACTGCTAAAGGCTAAGAGTGATCAACTGAATTGCAATTTCAAGTTTTCCTACTTGAATTTAGTAACAAAAGCTTCATATACTTAAAAGGAAATGAAAAATTTACTTACCAATTAGTCTAGCTGTCTTATCAGACAGTGGTGCTGACACTGACAGTTCATCTGATTCTTCTTTGATGTCATCATCATCAGCAAAACCACCCTGTTCTTTCAATTTCTTTAGTTTGGCTTGCAACTCTGCCATCTTTGCATCATCTTGACGTTTTCTGGCAGCATTCTCTGATAGTGTCTGGAAAATAAAAAGGAGTCTCAAACCCTTGAAATTTTGAGGAAAAAAATTTTCATATACTGAGATGTTGCTGTTTATCTGCTGTAAACTTGTTTAGATATGAATGCCCTGTATTTATGATTGGGGAATAAATCACAACAAATAATTTATATTGGACTAAGAATGTAACCTAGTTTTTCCATTAAAAAAAATTACGGGTATATAAAACTTGGAATGTTAAATTATTTTTTTCACTGAAATTACTCATATGAAAAATAATACATCTGCTTAGCAAGAGTGCAAATGCCAAAATGCTCTATTAGAGACCTAATAATTTTATTTATGACCTAGTTTTGTTTTACTTATTTGTAAGTGTAAGTCTCAATAACTGTTGAGTTACTGAAGCCTTAATGTAAAGACATTATTTGGCATTAAACAGAAAAGAAATCTGTTTCTCCTTTGGTTGTAATACTATTAACAATACTTTTAGAATTCTCTTCGACATTTTTAACTTATTTAACTAGAAGATGGGATAAAGAGACGGAGAAAAAGAGGTTAGTAGTAAACGAGATTCATGATAAAATCTCAAGTATATGGTAATTTTTATTAGTTATTTTACTCAAATATTTTCCATCTTTATTGTACAGATCAGTAAAATTTATAGTTATTGTTTCTTTCATAATTTACCTTGCTTTCAACTCTAAAAATTATGTTAAAAAATTCATGGACGTTTTGTGAATTATTTGCTCAAAGCCACTTACAGGCCAGTAGATGTGAACAAATATGACGTTATTATGATATAACAAAGTTTCATGTATACTTACCTGGCAGGTATATATATAGCTATATCCTCTGTCGCACTGGCAGAATTTTCAAAACTCGCGGCAACCGCTAGATCACTGGTAGTTCAGGTGATCGCCACCCCGTTCCCGTGGCGCTGGCACTTGGAACCATTCCCATTTTCATCAGATTTTCTCTGAACCCTGTCTCCTGAGGGGAGGAGGGTGGGAATTTAATCATATATGCCTGCCAGGTAAGGATACATGAAACTTTGTTATATCATAATAACGTCATTTTCATGTATGACACTTACCTGGCAGGTATATATATAGCTGATTGACACATTTGGAGGAGGGTCAAAGACAGCAACATTGTTAGAGTTTAAAACTTAAAATAAATTTTTAAGTACTCCTTGGTTCCTTACCTGCTAAGGTAGCTGACTTCATAGGTCCTGCCTCTTAGCCTGCTTAACCTTAGTAGCTCTCAACTAGGATGTGACCTGAATGTTGAAGAAGCTATCAAAAGGGTCTGACAACTGGACGTGACCAATGCGTTGACAGAAAACCCTAGCCCTCTCTTACCACGGGCATTCATGCTAGGAATTGTAACACCACCTGAACCACACACACATACACCACCACTAACAAAACGACTTCAAAGACTGAAGAGGGAATATACCCTCTCAGACAACCATAAAAACACTATAACCTAATTAAAAACCCCCTAGCATGTAAGTAGGTTATGGGGTGGAAACTCCTTTGCCCAATACTGCCCATGAAGACACATAAGGGCCCAACGTTTGACAGTTGTCAAAAGTTGTCTTGATGTCTCTTAGATAATGGGAGGCAAAAAACTGAATTGGTCCTCCAAAACGTCGTCTCTATAAAATTCTTGAGGGCCATATTTTTCTTGAATGCTAAGGACGTAGCTACCGCTTTAACTTCGTGCGCCTTGACTTTAAGTAGTCCGAAGCTTCCCTCTTGGCAAAGCATATGTGCTTCTTAAATAGTTCACTAGGAAGAAGATGATAGCATTACGTCATGGGTCTACTAGGCTCTTCACTGAACACCAAAGAGATCCTAAGGTGCCTCAAATACTTTTGGTTCTTTCCACATAATGGCGCAAAGCCCTTTCTGGACAAAGAACTCTTTCCTGTTCCTGACCCATAAGGTTGGACAGACCCATAATTTTAAAGGACCTTGGCCAAGGATTAGATGGGTTCTCGTTCTTGGCCAAGAAGTCCTCCTGGAACGTGCACACTTCCTTGTTGTGTTTCCAGCGTATATCTTTATTAATCGCCTGAAGTTCGCTAATTCTTTTAGCCGTGGCCAAAGCAATAAAAAAAAAAAATGGTCTTCTTTGAGATATCTCTCAAAGACGCCTTACTTATAGGCTCAATCTTATTAGTGCCTAAGAACTTCAGTATGATATCCAGATTCCAAGAAGGGGCTCTGCATTGACTCTCCTTCCTTGTTTCAAAAGACCTGAGGAGGTCTCTAAGATCCAAATCATTGGAAATATCTAAGCCTGTGTGTCTAAACACCGTGGCCATCATACCTCTGTATACTTTGACCGTTTGATTTGACAAACCTGCTTCCTTCTTCAAATACAGGAGGAAGTCTGCAATTTGGGTCACAGAGGTACTGGATGAAGAAACCTTCTGCTTCTTGCACCACTACGGAAGGTCTCCCACTTCGACTGGTACGTCATAGTTGAGGCTCTTTGCGCTCTAGCCACTGCTTTGGCCACTTCTCTAGAAAACCCCCTCGCTTTGACAAATCTTTCGATAGCCTGAACGCAGTCAGACCCAGAGAGAGGGTGTTCTTGTGAAACCTGTCGAAGTGAGGTTGTTTGAGTGTATCTACTCTTGCGTGCAGTCTTCTTGGTGTGTCCACTGTCCATTCCAGTACCTCTGTGAACTAATTTTGGGCCGGCCAGTAGGGTGATATGAGAGTAAGTCTTGTCCCGTAACTCTCCCTGAACTTTTTCATGACCTTTCCTAAAACCTTGAACGGGGGAAAGTTGTAAGCATCCAGACCCGTCCAATCGCATTCTCCTATCCCCATGCAGTGAAGTTCTTCTTCTCGTTAGTGGATAGGACACCAACACTCCATAGTGGGTGTCGATGGTATGGGTACTGGGACAAGCCAATTAGGACGAAGTAATGATTGATCAGGAACAACCGAACTAAGCCCAGAGCGAAGTTCGTAACTGACTTGGGCGCTCTGACAGCTGCCGACTGACTGCGTTTGGTAGTGAGGCAAGTTGTCCAAGCATCCGAGCAAGTCACTTGACCTTTGCCCTAAAAGGGTAATGCCGAGAGACTAAACAAATCGTATTTGTTTGTCACCAATGTCAGACGGCGAGGAGATACTTCTCTAAAGGCATGAGCCCAACAGGCGAAAGTCAATTGCCTTTTAGAGACCGAGGTCCCCGATGACAAGACATCTCATAGCATAGTTGAATCTCAGCTAAGGAGAAACAACACTATGTGACGTTGAAGACGAAGGGGGACAGAGAATGCAACCTACGTCTTCACAGCCGAATCGAGAGAAGAATTCTCAAGATTCTGAACCTGTGCTTCCAAATGGCTGAAAACGCTAACCGCTATTTCATTGCTGTCCGGTGAGGAGTCGTAGTTGCAATGAAAGCGGGGCGCTTTTCAGTAATGAAAACACAGGGAAGTACTGCCTGAAGAACTGCTTCTCATGGGCTGAACATTTGGAAGTAGAGCTGGGTGGTCGAGGAGTAGGCGATGTCTTCCAATACATCTGTTGATTCGGGGTGAACAATGAACAATTGCACACCTACGAATACGAGATATTTTGAAGACAAACTCAGATGTCTGCAAAATCATTCGCATTATCGCATTGCAATGGAGCTGGAGACTAGTACAGACTTCTGTTACCATGCGGTAAACAGAAAGATGAAAGAGTCCAAGGGATATCTCTGTTGAAAATTCTCGCAATATCGAAGGCGATGACATCAAGCGTCACAGCAGTAGATGGTCCTTCAAGTATGCGAGAATCCCTGTTAATCAGAGACCTAAGTCCGTGATTGTTGGACAGAGATACGGTTCGGTAGTCAATCAATGCAGGGGAGAGAGACATAACCGACCGTGCATCTCGGAGAGCGAGCTGGTACTGAGCTGCTATCAGGCAGTTCAATACACAGTAGCTCTCGCTGACTCGTCATCCTGAGTTGCCAGGTAACCCATTCCAAGACGGAATGCGTTCGGCTAGAAACCACCGAGCATAAAAATACGCTCAAACAATTATATTTAAACGAAACGGAATTCGGTAAATACAAAAGCTGATTTGGTGTTGTCGTGACAATACCAATTATCTAAAATCGAAACTGGTAACTCCTGGGAGTTTTTAGGCAGCCCTGAGTTGCAGTTCAATTAAGATACTCGTAGTCTCGGTCACAATCCATAGAGTTAACTACGGCATGCGCCTACACCCCGGACAATTCAACTGCTTAACAGAATCATGTCGCGAGAGTAATATACGTAGTATATTTGTAGGTTTCTGTACAACGACCTCCATCCTAAATTCTTTTCCCCTCGAGGGATGAGAATAAGGATTGGAGATCGACCGCCTTCGTTCTCTAGTCAAGAGAGTGAAGGGGAAGTCTTCCCCGAAGGAAAGCTTCAATGGTGAACAGAATACTGAAGACGACATTTCAAGCCAAACTGGACGTTCCCGTCCGTTCTTCTCTATTCCAGGTTGGTCGCATACTGTGAGAAATTCTTCCTTCAGCAGCTGTCTTCTTCCAAATGCTAGAAATTCTAGGAATTCGAGCATTCGGCGAGGTTCCCAATTATCGTTGTAACAATTATCGGGGATTCTCGTCTCGCTCACTTTGGACTGTGGTCTCGCCTAAGTGTTAGGAGATCGTAAAAAAAAACTTGAACACTCTGAGAGTGCTAGAAAATCCGCAAAGAGGAATGCCAGCTCGTTCGCCCCATCTCTCAGGGCTTTGTCCATACAGGACATAATACTCCTTGGAACTCCTAAGTCAGTAGAGCCTTTACCATCCAAGGTATGACCCAACGCCCCCAAAGACCAGTCGAGGAAGTTGAAAACTTCGAAAGTCCGAAAAAAGCCCTTCAACCGATGGTCAAACTCCAAAGACGTCCACCAAATCTTGGCCGAGTGTAAGGCATGTCTACGAGAACTGTCAACGAAATTGGAGAAGTACCCCTGGGAGGAGGCAGGAACTCCCAGGCCAAGACTTTCCCCCGTAGCATACCACACTCCCGACTTCAAAGCCAACTTGGCTGGAGGGAAGGAGAAAGAAGTCTTCCCTGCTTCCCTCTTTTCCTTCAACCAAGCATTAATCCGGTGAAGCGCTTTCTTGGCCGTGATGGAGAGAGTCATCTTCAAGAAGAGTCATCTTCAAGAAAGAGGACTTCTAGGGGGTTTAGGTTCTCGTATACTGCGAAAGGGGGGACAACGGTGCTGAAGGTTGAAACTCCCCTTTGAACCGAGGCAGGAAGCAATTCGTCAGTCTCTTATAAACCGACGATGGCGCTTCCGCATTTCTCTCATCTTCAGAAATAAAGCCTTCTACGTCCTTTTCCGCTGAAGAAACATCCTGGATGCCGAAGTCCTGCTGTAAACTAGCAGCCAAATCCGGCTCCAAGACTTGTTTGGAATGGGACTGTGGGATCGAGTCCTGACGAGAAGAGTCCCGGTCTTGGGGAGGAGGACGGGTCAATGTCCTGCCGTCTGCGTCTTGCGTCCACCGCGTGAGTTGCATCCACCGGACGTTTTTCTAGTTTCTTCCTGCGTCCTGCGCTGTTGAGCGATCGTCCGTCTTCGATGGCAAACTGCGTCCTGTTTCCCGAGAGTACGAAGGACGAGAAGGAGGCGGCAAAATCTTGTCCTGCGTCCTCTTGAAGGTCTTGACGGGGAGAAACTTGTCTTTACGTCTGGAGGAAGGCTGATCGGTCGTTTCCCAAGACTTGACAAGATCGGCTAACTTAGCCTGCATCTCTCTCAAAAAGTTCTTAATGTCCGCTTCCTGACGGATCGCACGAGAAGGAGAGCGAAGACGAGCAGAGCTGAGACGAGGAGGAGAGCGGTCCTGAGGTCTACAAGACGGAGAGGAGACAGGGGAGTGCACCCACGACGAAGAAGGAGAATCTCTAACTGGAGAAAAGCCGCCAACAGAACGTCCTGCGTCCTCTCTCGAAAGATACGTTCTCTTCTTCTTGACGGGGATTGCGTCCTCATCAGCACTTAACGCTCGGGACTATTCCATCCTTCTTGAGCGTAGCGAAGTTCATCCTGAGACGAGGATGGTCTGTATGTCCTCTTGAGGGGACGTGATTCCTCCAAATAGCGCCGTTTCCTGCATGACGTAGAGCTATCGGAGGAGGACAAACACTTCCCAGTAACGTCTTTTCTATGGCGTACTGCTGCAGCCTGGGACGCAACAACAGGACTGCCTGAAGGGACGACTGATCGTGTGAAAACCCCTCTCGCCTCCCTTCGACTATCGACATACCTTCTCCCTTGGGTCTGGGAGCTTGGAAGCGGTCTAGGTCTAGGAGCACGAGAGAGACGGTCAGCCGCCCCCTCCACAACACTGTCCCTAACATTAAATACACCCACTTTATGCGATAAACACTGCATCTGATCGCCTATCGAAGCAAGGGCAGCAAACACTTTCACATATTGTGAATCCTCCTGTATCTGATCGCCGTCTCCTCAGATACAGTAGCGGGCGCAGGAGAAACCTGGGGAGAAGGTACTACAGGTTTTACTTGGGAAGGAGCTGGAGAAGACACAGTAATTGATTCATTCAAGGCTTTGCCAGATGAACCCGATCTTTCACTCCAGGACACTGATCTTCTAACACGATCTTTCCTGAATCTTTCAATATTTTAAGTGAGAGTTTTCCACTCTTTCTCAGTCAAATACTCACTAAACATAATACCTGAATCAGACATTTCAAGAAAAATACAAAAGCGATTGCCAATCTAACTTTCCAATACGATACCATCCGTCCATATACAGCGAAAAGTCAGCAAATGAGCTCGAAATTCTAGCAGGGAACCCTCAACGATGTTGACGGTTCAGCTGGCAGAGAAAATCTGATGAAAATGGGAATGGTTCCGAGCGCCAGCGCCACGGGAACGGGGTGGCGATCACCTGAACTACCAGTGATCTAGCGGCTGCCGGGAGTTTTGAAAATTCTGCCAGTGCGACAGAGGATATAGCTATATATATACCTGCCAGGTAAGTGTCATACATGAAAATGTAAAATAACCCACATAAAATCTTTTTTTGCAATAATACTTCAGGACATGTTTAGTTAGACATTAAAGATTTCAAATCCAACAATAACTAATTTCCTGAAAATTGGCAGTTGCCGCATCCCTTAAGGGGTACAGGATATAAATATACCAGGACCCTATGGTAAAAATACACATTCACAGATATATACAACAAAATATCAGAGCTGCTTTTATAGTGGGATCACCTAGGGACACTTTAATCTGTTACCTCGGTGAGCTACTGCATACCAAATTTATGAAAATGCATGACAAATCTAACACTGATGACAAGTATTCTTGAATAAAGCATGTAACAAATAGATAAGAATTTATATACAAACAAATGATAAAAACCCTCATTCAATAGTTAACATAAAAATATATATATTTCTATAACTTTAGTCATTTGGTTACATCCCACAGTCTTAACCACTTCCTTTCAGTATTAATTCCTGTTACAAATAAGAGTAATAGTACCTGTAAGAAATTTTTTTTTAGTTTATTATAAAAAAATTTGTACCTGTTGCATTCCCTGCAGGGTTTTCTTGAATGCCTCTATTTGATCATCTCGTATGGATATTTCAGAATTGAGATCAGCTTTGATGAGATCCACTTCATTCTTATACGCTTCCATTTGACATCGTAAACTATCATTTTCCTCCTGAAATAAGATGAAAAGCCCTTGGTAAATATAAACACTGAAAATGCATATGAAAGATGCAAATGAAGATGAAAAGTTCAATCTTGATGTTATAGCTATCAAGTACTAATACCTAAGAAAAACAATACAGTTCTGATAAATAGTATTCTACGTATAATACAATTAAAAATGTAAATGCCCTCAAAAATATAAAACAACTTTAAACAGAAAAATGATAGTTATAATAAATTAAGATTTTGTATATACTTACCCGGTAATCATATAGCTAAGAGCTTCCTACCTAAGGCAGCCTAACAATTGAAATTCTATGCTAGTGCTAGTTCCGGTTATGGTGTGGTTATAATGCCCCACCCACTACCGTGGAGTATATATAGGTAACAACCTGGCAGAGAGTTTTAATGTTTTCCACTCTAATGTCCATGCGAGGGGAGGTGGGTGGGCTCTGATCATATAATTACTGGGTAAGTATATACAAAACCATACTTTATTATAAAAATATCATTTTTGTATATGGAAATTACTCAGTATAAATATATAGCTGATTTCACATTTAAAAGAGGGTGAGAACCATAGACAATTTGTATCTTAATACATTAGGTATAGTGTAATGAAACTGAAATAATAGATTGCCCGCATAAAATAATATGCTTTTTGTTACCTTACCTAGTCAGTGAGCAATGCAGATAATTACTGCCTCTGGTTGGTGCTCCACTTGACCCGTAAAGTACATGGCTGTCTAGCCCGGAGTTGTCTCTATACGAGTGGGGGCTTTGGAGTCAGGAAGTACAACCATGTCTTGCAAAGCTAAAAAAGGTGCCCTTGCCCAGAATCCAATAACAACAATACACTACACCATAACCATAAAAGACTGTCACAACCAAACCATTAAAAATGGAACTGGTGGGCACTCTAGCCACAAATGTGCCTCCAGGCTTCCCAACGAACTTCATGCCTTATTCAAGGCGAAAATAAGCAAAGGGAAGTCAGATTCCCTATGCCTCCTCTCCCAACACCATGCCAGCCACAGAAATTGGTCCTAATATGTTACAGTTCTTGAAGACAGATTCTACATCCTTTAGGTAGTGTGAAGCAAATACTGATCTACACTTCCAGAATGTTGCTTGCACAAAATTAGTAAATGACATGTTATGTTTGAATGCAAGGGAAGTCGTGATGGCTCTCACTTCATGAGCCTTGACCTTCATAGCGACTAAATTGTCTTTCTAAATCTTTGAAGGTAATATCTAAAGGCCCCAACTGGACATAACCTCCTTTCCTCTTCCTCAGGTCTGAGAATATCCGTCAAATTCCTGATGGTGAATGAGCGCGGCCACGGATCGATAAGTCATTTTTTCCCAGAAAACCCAAAGGGAAGGAACATACAGCATCTTGTGAAAATCCGATCCTTTATTAATTGCTTGGATTTTGCTAACATGTTTTGCTGTTGCTAGAGCCACTAAAACGATGCTTTTCCTCGTTAGGTCCCTGAGAGAAGCTGACTAAATAGGTTCGAAAGGCTGCCGTGAAATCCATTTCAATACCACATCTAAATTCCAAGAGATGGTATCATAACTTATTTGTTTTGTGACATTCAAAGATTTAATAAGGTCCCTTAAATCTTGATTTGACGACAAATCCAGTCCTCTATGCTTACGGATTGAACTAAACATAGCTCTATATTCTTTGATTGTAGCCTTGAACACTTCCTGGACTTCCTCAAGTAAAGAAGGAAGTCAGCTATTTGACTTAAAAGTTTCAGAGGAGGACACTTTTTGTCTGTTTAACCACTCTCTGAAGGTAGACCACTTATACTGATATAATTTATTAAATGAAGGATGTCTGCATTAGGAGATAGCCTTTGCAGCTGCTTTTGAAAATCCATTCTATCTAACGAGGCACTCGACAGTCTTGATGGAACTTCTGAAAATGAGGCTGTCTGAGAAGATGCTGTTTTTGAGGTAATAGCCTGGGGAAGTCGACTAATCGTTGCATTAATTCTGGGAACCACTCTTTCCTGCCCAAAAGGGGGCCACTAGTCATTGTTATGTTCTGGTGAGAATCTAAGTTGTTTCTGACCTCCCTGATCATACTGAAGGGAGGGAAGGCATAGACATCCAGACCAGTCCAATCTTGTAGCATCGCATCCATCCTCCAAGCGAGAGGGTCCAGGACTGGCGAATGTGTTTCTTCGAAGTCACAAAGAGGTCTACTGAAGGCCGACCCCACAACCTCCAAAGGTCCTTGCATACTCTTTGATCTAAAGTCCAATCTGTCGGAAGGACCTGATTCGGGTGACTTAGACCGTCCGCTAGGACATTCATCTTCTCTTGGATGAAGAGAGTCAGCAACGACACCTGATTCTTGTCTGCCCAAAGTAGAAGTTCCTAAACCACTTGAAAAAGGGAAAAGGAATGTGTTCCCCCCTTGTTTCTTGACATACGACAGAGCTGTTGAATTGTTGGAGTGTATAGTCACTGTTTTCCCTCGAACTAGGTGGGGAAAAGGCTCGCAGTCCTAGAAAAATCACTCTTAACTCCTTTACATTGATGTGGGAACTTTTGAACTCCCCCGGCCAAGTTCCTGACACCTCCCTGCTCCCCAGATGAGCTCCCCAACCTACGTTTGAGGCATAGGAATACAAGTCTACGTCTGGGTTCAACAGTAGAAGAGACTTTCTCTCTTGAAGTCTTTCTTCTGATGGTCTTTCTTCTTTCTTGATTTCTGGTGTTACTGGGAATACGAATGAGTCTTGAGAAGTTTTCTTGCTCCAATTTTCTTTTAGAAAAAATTGAAGTGACCTCATGTGGAGCATCCTTAGTTACACAAACTTTTTGACTGAGGCCAGCATTCCCTGAAGACTCATCCATTAGGCCGCCGAGCATTCCTGAAGGGACAGAAATCGTGTGACATAAAGGGAACAAGAGTTTATCCTTTTGGAGGAGAGAAAAATCCAAAAATTCCGAGCGTCCAGAATCATTCCCAAATATAGAATCCCTTGAGCAGGAATGATCCGAGATTTTTCCATGTTCATCAAAATACCTAGTTTCTTTGTAAGAAGGAGAGTTTTTGATAGACTTTCCATGCATTTGTCCTCTGAGTAGCCAGTCGTCCAAATAAAACGAGATGTTCACTCTTAACAGATGAAGCCACTTTGCCAGTGGAGCCAGTATGTGAGTAAAGACAGACCTATGGCACTGTCGACAGGTCAAAGCATAACACCAGGAATTGGAGAACCTTTCCTTGGAGAGAGAGAGAGAGAGAGAGAGAGAGAGAGAGAGAGAGAGAGAGAGAGAGAGAGAGAGAGAGAGAGAGAGAGAAACTTTCTGGAATCCAGATGTATAAGGATATGGAAATATGCATCCTTCAAGTCCAGGTCACCATCCAGTCCCCTCGACGTATGGAGGACACGATCAACTGATTGTTCTCCATATGGAATTTTGTTGTGAGAATGAAAAGATTAAAAGTGCTCACATCTAAAACCGGTCTCCAGCCCCCGATGTTTTGGGGACCACAGAGATTTTGTTGTAAGATCTCTCCAAGTTTTGATCCGCTTACTATTTCTACTGCTCTCTTGCAAAGCAGTGACTACCTCTTGAGAGAGTAGTAAACATTTCTGATTTTGCTGAGTGGCCGGTAATGTTATCGGCAACACCTTGACTACCCAAGGTTCTGCTCCTCTCAAACTCCATTCTCTCCAAAATAGGCACAATCTGGCTCCTACAGGTGCACGAAGACATGCTCCTCACTTCTTACTTGTTGTCTTGTAGGTAGTTTTCTTAATAGACCTGGTTGGAGGTCATAGGTTAGTACAGGATCTTTGCTGCCTCTCTAAATTGCTCCATGAAAATCTTGGGGTTGAAGGGGAGAGAAAGACCTATTAGGATTAAAATTGACGCTCCCTAGAACACTTTGACGACTGTACCAAAAGATCATTGGTTGATTTCTTCTGTAGCAACGACAAAATCTAAAATATACTAGTTCTTGCGGGAAGAGGTGTTTCTTGTCCAGTGGGGCAAAAAGCAAAGCCAACTTCTGTGTTGTGGTTATGCCTTTAGTAGTGAAAGAACACCACAAACCCCTCTTCTTCAGGATACAAAATGAGATGAGAGATGCTAACTCCGCTGATTCGTCTCAAACTGTCTTGTCTGAACATGACAGTACCCCTAGCAAGTCTGCTGCGACATCTTCTACAATCACTGAGGCATCTTCTACCTTCCTCGCTAATGCCCTGATTGTCCAATCTAAGAAGCTATATACGTCTAATACTTTGAAAATACTTTTAGTGAGGAGATCCATTTCCGAGGACAAAAGCATAATTTTGGCTGATGAAAAGGCTGAATCCCTGGCAGAGTCGATGAGGGCCGAGAAGTCCCCCTGGGAGGATGCAGATGCTCCCAGGGAAGGGAATTCTCCAGTGTCTTAAAAACAGTGACTTCTTTATCAGTTTGGCAGGCAGGGTGGCAAAAGAAGCTGACCAGGAGTCCATGTCTCTAAAAACTTTCTTCATTGACGAAGAGAGTACCAACTTGAGTAGGGCCAAACTATCTGAAGCGGGTTTCCTCATGAGGAAAGTCAAAGCAGTGATACAGGAGCAGCAGGCAAGAAAAAATCTGGAAAGTTGTTGAGAAAATACCTTAACAACGCCGAGTAGGAAGACGAAGGACTTGTATCCTGTTCCTCCTCTTCCTCATCCAAAGAGATAGGCGATAAATCAGCTTCTGTTTGAGAATGTGTTGGAGCTTTCCGCAATAAAGACATAATGTCATCCAATTACTGTTTAAGAGGAGCAAGCGAAGGATCGGCAGTCGAAGAATACGATCGTTCGGCTGAGAGACCGCCGCATCGTATCAGGAGAATCATGTCCAGGAGCCCGAGGTAATTCCAATATAGGTCTGGATATTGAGACCAATGAAACTCACTTCGAAAGATCTGTCTTAAGCTTAGCAAAAACATACTGTTGAGCCATACAGGTGAAAGACTACGGGCTGTCCCAGGCAGATTGAGAACAAGGGCCGATGCAGGTGGCGACACAGTGTAGCTGCACAAAGGTTATGGACTGAAGACATCCTCTTTCTTCCTCTTAGAAAGAGGAGGAAACTTATCTACATCCTAGGACACTTTCTAGAGGGGGCGTGACACGTCTTGAAAACTCTCATGACGACTCGTTAGGACATGAGCGAAGTTCCGCGTTGGCCGAGTGCATTTCGCGCTCAGCTACTAATCCGGGTCTGGAGTTCGATTCTCGGCTTGGCCAACGTGGACCCAGAGGAATTTATTTCTGGTGATAGAAATTCATTTCTCGATACAATGTTATTCGGATCCCACAATAAGCTGTAGGTCCCATTGCTAGGTAACCAATTGGTTCCTAGTTACTTAAAAATATCTAATCCTTTGGGCCAGCCCTAGGAGAGCTGTTAATCAGCTCAGTGGTCTGGTAAAACTAAGATATACTTAACTTTAGGACATGAGCTATCTGACTCCGACGACAGATCATGGACACTGAATGAGACACTTTTCAGCGGCACTCTGTCGAAACCTGGGGATCGCCAGCAGGTTTGACTTAGGGGGCGACTGCCTGGGGGCTAACCCCACCGGCCTCACTGCGACCTCTCTGGTATGTCTTCTCCTAAGTACAGGTGAGCGGGACAGTAACCTTGTCTAGGAGCACTGGTGGGCCGGAGAGCCACCTCCTCTACACAATCACTATGCACTTCACTAGCATTTTGATTGCCTTTTTCCATTAAGGCTTTAACAGAAGCACCAAGTTCCATCAACGCACTCGCTAAAAATTTGAACTTATCAAATTTTGACTCGAGACTAGCAAAGGTGGGATCGGGAGCAAGCGAACCTGGAATAGGAGTTAGTGATACAGGAGCAGGAGGAGAAATGACTGGAGGAATTACAGGTGAAACAATCATGTTATTGTCTACCAATTCAGCAGCTTGAACATTATCTAGACTAGATCTACTTTCTGCCCTAGCAGCTGCTTTCCTCTTTCTGTCATGATGGGACCTAAATAATTTCCATTTCTTATCATCCCAATCACAACATTCAACACAAGTATTCTCTTTCTTGTCTTACAACCATCTGCACAAAACCTAACACTAGTTGTGCTAGAATCTGACATAATGGAAAGAATGCGCTAACACAAAACAACACAAAGTACTTCACTGAGAACTAAGAATTCATCAACACAATCTGTTGAAAAAAGGGCTGCCTAAAAACCACCATGTCATCGGGAGCCAGCAGAAAACGAATTGAAACTCTCTGCCAGGTTGTTACCTATATATACTCCCCTGTAGTGGGCAGGGCATTCTAACAACATAGTAACCAGAACAAGCGCTAACGTAAAATTTCAATTGTTAGGCTGTCGTAGGTAGGAAGCTCTTAGCTATATAATTACTGGATACGTTCCATATACAAAACTTACCTTTAGGTAATCATGCTGCCTACTCTTCTTCTTGGGAGGCTGTATATTATCATCTTCATCAGAGACATCCATCTCTTCAGTGTCTTCTTTGTCCGACTCATCCAGTTGTATCTCTTTTATCTCCTGATGCACCAACAAAATACAAAATAAAAAGGATAACTAAGTTAATAAGGGTTAACATAAAGAGAGCTCCATCCATAGCAAAGTTTGAGCGTTCACAAAATTATGCAGAAAAACATTTTTTTTTCTCAAGTCAAGTTCACCGTCACACTGCACAGAGAGAGAGAGAGAGAGAGAGAGAGAGAGAGAGAGAGAGAGAGAGAGAGAGAGAGAGAGAGAGAGAGAGAGAGAGAGAGAGAGACCTTGAAAAATAATACTTTAACTATAAAAGCTAAAAAGAGAACTTTCCCAAAGAATAATGACTAATAACTTATTTTTTAAAGTAATATACCAAATTTTTAACTAATTTGTATTTTTCATAACTAACAAACCTGAGGTCTTAACATTAGGATTTACTAGTGCCAAGCTGGAAACCGGTAGAAATTAAAATTAACAGCTTGTGAGATCCAAGGGATATTTGGCATCTATACCAAGGTCCACGGGGCAGTGTATACCCAGAATGCCCTCGGTGTCCTGTGACCCACCAATTATATTTCTAACACAGTTTAGACTGCTAGAGGGTTGGTTCAAGGTGGGCCTTTACCTGTTAAGACCTCAGGTTTGTTAGTTATGAAAAATACAAATTAGTTACAAATTTGGTATTTGTTCATATACGGAACAAACCTTTGGTCTTAACATTAGGATAGACTTACTTATTGGAGGGAGGTAAGTCTCTGTAACTGACTGGGAGTTTGCCACCTTATCCATTTCCGAATATTAGGGGAATTCCAAGAGAATGGACAATGAACCTAGAACCAAAGATATAAGCGAATCTATTGGTTTCCCTCACGGGTCTGATACCATTCTATGGTTTAACCATTTATGGGAGAACAGAGAACCTTCCCTTCTCACAAACTACTCTTGTCCCTTATATCTGGATCCACCCTCACCCCTCTCTTCCCTATTATCTAGAGGGGTGTGTTGCTACTGAAAAGTATACCATAACCTAAGATAATTTCACAGTATGGCTGACCACCTCACCTGCATCTAGTCCGTTCCAGCATATGACAGTACTCTCCTTCATACTGCCCGTAGGTAAAGGAGTAGAAAGAAAGTAGTAAAGAAAAAAGAACAGTCATCCCATTCATTCTACTTTCATACCTTTATCTTAGACTAGACAAACTGACCCGCCAGGGGTACTGGATGAGCTATATCACTTGTTGGGCCGCCACCACTGGACCCAAGGAAAAAGTGTCCAAGGATCTATGGCCAACGTCTTTTAAATAAAATGAGGTGAAAGTTGTTTGGCGTTTCCAAACACCATTTTTCAGAATTCTCTCCACAGATATGTTCTTCTTAAATGGCAAAGAAGCACTCAAGCCTCTGATGTCATGAGCTCTAGCTCTCTCCTGGCTATTTGACCCCCTGTCTTCTGTCATGTAGGCATTCCTGATTGTCTCCCTTAGACAAAATGATGTACTCCTGGACACTTCCTTCTTGTTCCGTCCTGTACTTATGAACAACCTCCGGCACCCCGGCCTGAGGTGCCTTGTCCTTCTTAAGTACTCTCTTAGTACATACCCTGACAGGGCACAGAAGCATCTCATCTTTGTCATTGTCTACAAAGTCTACCAAGGAAGGTATGGAAAAGGAGTCGAATCTGCCGTCCATTATTGCTGGGTTTTGAGTCTTGGCCACGAATTCTGGAACAAACTCGAATACCATTGACTTCCAACCTCTCGAGTGCTTTATGAGATATGACAGGCCATGTAGCTCCCCCACCCTTTTGGTTGTAGCTAGGGCCAATAAGAAGACTGTCTTTAGTGTCAGGCTCCTATCTGTGGACTGCCTTAGTGGTTCGTAGGGGGGTTTTGTCAGAGTACTCAGTACCATGGTCAGATCCCAATCTGGGGCTTTAAGTTCCTTTGGTGGACATGACTGTTCAAAGCTCTTCATCAGCATGGCCAACTCCCATGAAGACGAAATATCCACCCCTTTCATTCGTAAGACTAAGGCTAGAGCAGCCCTGTACCCCTTCAAGGCAGACACAGACATATGCCTTACTGTCCTGAGATATACCAGAAAGTCTGCTAACTGCTGAATAGTGGTACCGAGTGGAGACAAGTTCCCTCTATGACACCAATCACAGTATGCCGACCACTTTCCTTGGTATAGTGCCACAGATGATTTTCTGATATTTCCTACCATCTGAGTTGCTGCTTTTTGCGAAAACCATCTCACTCGGAGGAGATACTAGACAGTCTCCACCCGTGAAGCAATAGGGACTTCACCGACTGGTGGTACCTCTCCATGTGCGGCTGACATAGTAGGTTGTTCCATGGGGTTAACTCTATCGGCATGTCTATTAGGAGTTCCAGCAGGTCTGGAAACCACTCTGCCTTCGGCCATAAAGGAGCTACCAGGGTCATTTGGAGGTTCTGAGATCGCATTACCCCGTTCAGAACCTGACGGATTAGACAAAATGGAGGAAATGCGTACACATCCAGATTGTCCCAAGGGTGTTGTAGCTTACGTTCTGCTACTGCCTCTACGTCTGGGACTACCGAACAATACACTTCCAACTTTTTGTTGTACCTGTTTGCAAATAGGTCTATGATCGGCCTTTCCCACAACATGAGCATCCTGTCCACTAGTTCTCTACAGCCCACTGATGAAGTCGAACTGTCATCACATGTAACTGCCGAGAAACTAGGCCTCCTTGTTTGTTTATATAAGCTACTACTGTGGTGTTGTCTGACATCAATACTACTGAATGTCCCTTCACTCTCTCCCTGAATTCCTGTAGAGCTAGAAACGCTGCTTTTAACTCCAGCACGTTTATATGGAGTTCTCTGTCCTCGCAACTCCATTTTGCTGACACCATCAACTCCTCCATATTGGCTCCCCAGCCTTCTAGTGAAGCATCTGAGAACAGCAAGAGGTCCAGGGAGGGTTGTTGAAGGGGGTACACCCACTGTCAAATTGTCGTCGTTCACCCACCATAGCAAGTCTTTCCTCACTTCTGCCGACAAGGGAATTTGCTCGTGCGGGTGATCTACTATTGGAGACCAAAACTCCTTCATCCTCCATTGTACAGATCGAAGGTGTAGCCTCCCTTGTGGTACTAACTTCTCCAAGGAAGTTAGGATTCCCAGTACTACCTGCCACTGCCTTGCTGGCTATGTTTGTTTTCCCAGAAAGGCATTCACCACCTGTTTGCATTTCATTATTGTCTGGTCTGTCGGGAATACTTTGGGCTTTTATCGTGTCTATAACCATTCCCAGATACTACAAATGTTGACTTGGATTCAACTGCGACTTCTCCTGATTTATCACAATAACTAGACTGTGACAAAACTGCAGGAGGGTCGCCCTGTCCCTGAGTAATTTCTCTCTGGACTTTGCTATCACCAGCCAATCGTCTAGATATCTTATTAGCCTGATCCCCTGAGCATGCGCCCACGTCGACACAAGAGTAAACACTCTTGTAAAAACTTGAGGAGACGTTGTCAATTCAAAGCACAGGACTTTGAATTCGAAAGCTTTCTTTGCAAGACTGAAGCGGAGAAATTTCCTTGAAGACTGATGGACTGGTATCTGAAAGTATGCATCCTTCAGATCGATTGTCAGCATAAAGTCCTTGATCCTGACTGCTTGTAGAACCGTTTTTGGAGTTTCCATTTTGAAACTGGTTTTTCTTATAAACAGATTCAATGTTGACAGGTCTATTACTGTCGTCCACTCCCCATTGGCTTTGGGTACCAGGAAAATCCTGCTGTAAAAGCCTTTTGACGGACTGCATACTTGATCCACAGCCCCTTTTTCCATCATCTTCTTCACTTCCTCTTGCAGAATAATGGCCTTCTGTTCTGTCAGGGGCGGGGTTACCTCGAACGGAATCAAATACCCGACCCTGAGCACATCCTGCCACACCTTCCAGTGATTTGCCAGGAACCCCCCACTGGTGTGGCCGAGTGATGAGAGGCGCCCATCCTATCTTCTTGAGCCTCTCCCTCTTTCTCTGTTGTTTCTATTGTGAAAGGGTCGATGAACTAACCTCTTTGGGGAAGAGGGTCTTGTTGCTCTATTAGGGATGTTATGTCTCACTCTCTTCTTCCGAGGTATTTGCTGTTGCCTTACCTCCATAGAGGTAGCTTGACTGTTATATGTTTTCCTAACTGCCTGCTGTACCAGTGTCCATCCTTCTTCTATCTATAGCCTCTTCCCGTATGACCTCTGGCAACAGCAATTGCGACTCCAAGATATCCCCATAGCTAACAGGGAATCCAAATCAACAGTGCGGCTTAGTCTAGCCAACGCTGCATCTCTCCTCATTAACAGGATATTTTCCCAAACATTGGCACTTAAGTTTGTCACGTACACAATCGCTTTGGAACCTGATTGTAGTAATCTAATGAACAATGATTCATCCACTACCTTTCTTGTCACTTCTGAGAATGCAATCTTCGCCACTGCTGTCGACCAAAGATCTAACCAAGAAGCAGTCAAAGACAGAAGAAGCTGTTGCTTCTAACGTAGCAGCCTCTTGGTAAGTCATCGATGGGCCACCATTTTAACCTGACCTAAGGTTAATCCAGGCCTTAACCTTACCAGATTAGGGTTCACTTGCCTAGACAGCAAAGGGACCGTCGGTGTCGTATATTTCCTTTGTTTCATCATTGGAGGAGGAATGAATTTAAATGATCTATTAGATCTTAAGGAATTATCTCTTCCTGCAGTCCGTGCGTTTACGTGTTGTAAAACAGAGTCCGCATGACTCGAACAAGGCAATTCATACGACACCTTGGTATCCTTTTTCAATCCAAATACCATGTCAATTCCCAGAGGAAGCATACTGGCAGGCGTTCCTGTCTTCTCCGAAAGGTTATTGAATTGACGAATCAAATCAATCACCTCAGCATACGAGGCCAGAAACTCTTGGTTTTCTCCTTCCTCCGGCTCTAACATACTGTGCTCCGCCAGAGGGGATGTTATCTCACCCCTATCATCTGACAAACGGCCGGGAATTTCGCAGCCGCCTGCCCCTACGGCCGCGGCCTCTTTGATCTCTGATGGCCGCCGGCTTGATCCCGAATAGTCAGCAGGGGAACGAGAATGCCTCACTCTTTCCCTGCTCACGGATCTAGAGCAAGAATCTCGTCTAGACCTCCAAGATGAAGGCTCCCTTGAAAGTGAGATAACTTCATCTCTATTAGGATTGCTATCGTTTCCGAGCGTCGGAGAATTCAGCCTCGATCTTTCATCCAGGCGGACAACCCCTTCCAACAATGTATCAGACGAGGTTGCCAACTCTCTATTCTTTGTTCTTTTAATAGGAGCCTTATCATCCTTTGTCCGTATTTTAAATGGCCTTACGGGCGAAACTGGAACCTGCATTCTATTCTTTGCTACACTTTTCGCCGCCAACGTTGATTTTGCCAGCGGTATCGTAGTCTTTGTAATCTGTACTGGCAACTCTGCGTCGGCCACTAGTCCACTGCCCGTCGCCTCTCTTGCTTGTTCGGACTCTTGCAAACGGCTTCGTCCGCTAGCTTTATGCTTACCAGCCACTGACTTCCTGACTTTCCTGCTGACTGGGATACGACAGTCCTGGTCTGAAGAGGAAGAAGAATTCACTCTTCTCCTCTTAGCCCGAGGATCAGTACGAATTCCCGAATCCTCCAACGCTTGACTGGCGCTCGCCGTGACGTCATCGAACTTAGCAATGACGCCAAACTAGAGGGAGAAGACGAATCACGCCTTTTCTTTTTGTCTTTCTTAGCCATTCTCTTCTCTATATCCTGTAATTTCTTCATTACAGTGTGTACTGCCGAGTCAGAAAGCGTATTTGAGTCCAGGTGCAGCGAAGTAGACTGAGAAGCAGTAGTCTGTGACGTCATCGCGTCTGCCATATCGGTGTGTGACGTATGTTGTGACATCACCAATCTTGTAGGAAGAGACTGTGCGGCTTACGTTTGCCGCCAAACTACCCCCCACGTTCTGCATCGCCGTAAACAGAATTTGATGGCATAGCCACGGCATTATTTCCCATAAATTGCAAGCCAGGGGGATGAGGAACATTCAGCGCTGCCAGACCCTGCTGGAATCGTGACGCCATATAATGTGACAGCAAACCCTCCAAGGTTGGTACGCCTGGTAGGCATAGCGCTGCCCACGTACCTTCCATCCTATGTGCTTCGGGAGCCGGCACCTGGAACAAAGATGGCGATCCTCCCCCCCTACCTGCTGGGAACAAAGGAGCGTAAATATTATGCATAAAATTACCCAAAACCCCTCCTGAAATTTCCGATAACGAATCGCTAGGAGAAACCGAAGGGGTATGGGACAAATCAAAAGCAGGTGGCGAAACATATGGAGCAGTCTGGTTTATTGCCAATACAAAAGAAGCCGGTAAGGTTTGGTCATCCAAAGATGGCGTCACCTCCTTCCTATTGTACTGGCTTTTCTCATAAAACTTTTTCCACGGTTCCACCGACCAACCGCAACAAACAGAACATGGATTAGTAATCGTACACACGTTTTCCCTGCACCTACTACACCTTGGATGAGGATCCGTCGACACCGAAGTTAGGAATCTAGAACAGGGAAAGCCACTGACTCCAGGGCATTTCCTTTGTCTCCTCTTCGACACGGCAGAAGATCCCGATGGTGAAGTGAAAATTTCCATCTTACCACTTACACGCTCTTACCGATCACACTCACACTGAGCACACTCAGAGAAAGAAAAAGTAATACAAAAAATGAAACTGAAATGGATAAAAAACGAGCAAACTGAAAACCGGCTTTAAATCAGATAGACAGTAAACACGTCTTATCTTAACCCTTAAACGCCGAAGCGGTAAAATAAAAATTGTCTCCCATGTGCCGGAGGTGTTTCGGAGTGAGCGCGGAAGCGGAAAAAATATTTTTTTCAAAAAATCACAGTGCGCTTAGTTTTCAAGATTAAGAGTTCATTTTTGGCTCCTTTATTTGTCATTGGCTGAAGTTTAGTATGCAACCATCAGAAATGAAAAAAAATTATCATTATCAAAAATAAATAATGCGATATATGATAGCGCAAAAACGAAATTTCATATATAATTGTATTCAAATCACGCTGTGCGCAAAACGGTTAGAGGTAACAAGTTACTTTTTTTTCGTTTTCAAGATTAAGAGTTCATTTTTGGCTCCTTTATTTGTCATTGGCTGAAGTTTAGTATGCAACCATCAGAAATGAAAAAAAATTATCATTATCAAAAATAAATAATGCGATATATGATAGCGCAAAAACGAAATTTCATATATAATTGTATTCAAATCACGCTGTGCGCAAAACGGTTAAAGGTAACAAGTTACTTTTTTTTCGTTCTAATGTACACTAAATTGCAATCATTTTGGTATATAACACATTGTAAAACGATAAAAGCAACACAGAGAAAATATTATCACAAAATAATGCATGAATTCGTAACGCGCGGACATAAACAAATATTTTTTTCAAAAATTCACCATATAAATATATATTGTCCTAGAGACTTCCAATTTCTTTCAAAATGAAGACAAATGATTGAATATTACTATACTGTAAGAGTATTAGCTTACAATTGCAGTTTTCGACCATATCTGACGAGTTAAAGTTGACCGAATGTCGAATTTTTTTATATACTTTTTTTATATGCAATTATTTCAGAAGTTAGAAAAGCTACAACCTTCAAATATTTTTCGTTTTATTCTACATGAAATTGCGCACATTTTCATATATAAAACTCTATGAAATGCCTAATATGAAACAGAGCAAATATTCCGAGAATGGGACATACGCATTTCGGAGATTCGTGGCGGAGAATCCGCGGGCGGAGGGAAAAGGCAAAGGTTTTTTTTTTTTAAATTTTTCACCACAATTAACACCCTTTAAATTAGTGCTAGGGAAAGAAAAGGAAAAAAAAAGAAACTTCGAATTTGTTTCAAGATTAAGATAAATGACTGAATATTACTAGACTGTAAGAGTTTTAGCTTACAATTGTGTTTTTCGACCATTTCGGTAGAGTCAAAGTTGACCGAACGTGGTTTTTTTTCTATTTATCGTGATTTATATGCAAATATTTCAAAAATGAGAAAAGCTACAACCTTCAATTATTTTTTGTTGTATTCTACATGAAGTTGCGCACATTTTCATATATAAAACTTTATGTAACGGCTAATTTAAAATGGTGCAAACATTACCACAATCACACGTATGATTTTTTCGGAAGAGTTACTGCGCGGACGTAAATTTAGAAAATGTTATTTTTTTCATAAATTCACCATAAATCGAAATATTGTGCTAGAGACTTCCAATTTGTTGCAAAATGAAGGTAAATGATTGAATATTACTAGAATATAAGCGTTTTAGCTTACAATTGCGTTTTTTTACCATTTCGGTAGAGTCAAAGTTAACCAAAGGTTGAAAATTTGTCACTTATCATTTTTTATATGAAAATATTTCAAAATTGATAAAAGCTACAACTATGGGTTGTTTTTAGTTGTATTGTGCATGCAATTGCGCACATTTCCATATATAAAACTTTATGTAACGGCTAAATTTAAAATGGTGGAAACATTACTAAAACGGCATGTATGATTTTTTTCGGAAGAATTACCGCGCGGACGTAAGAAAGAAGTTTTTTCATAAATTCACCATAAATCGAAATATTGTGCTAGAGACTTCTAATTAGTTGGAAAATGAAGGTAAATGATTGAATAGTACTAAAATATAAGAGTTTTAGCTTACAATTGCGTTTTCTTACCATTTCGGTAGAGTCAAAGTTGACCAAAGGTTGAAATTTTGGCACTTATCGTTATTTATATGAAAATATCTCACAACTGATAAAAGCTACAATCATGAGTATTTTTTAGTTGTATTCTACATAAAAATGTGCACATTTTCATATATAATACTAGATGTAACGGCTAATTTAAAATAGTACAAAAATTATGTCAAAGTGACGAAATAATTTCCGAGATGTGTCACAGATACTTTTTAGTGCGGCAAAAAAGAAATTCGCGCTTGCGCGTCTGCGTAATGATTGTAAACAAAACAACACCTTGATCCGTGAACTCCCAGCATCCCCCAAGGCGTGTGATTCAAGAGTTTTCGGCTGGTAGGCCTTAAAGTATTTTTCCGCGAATTTTAAAAAAACTTTTGTATGTCGACGTAAAATACGTCCAGTCGGCACCCGAGAGACAAAAAATGTCAACGTAAAATACGTCCAGTCGGCGTTTAAGGGTTAAAGGCGGTAGGAATATAACTGGTGGGTCACAGGACGCCGAGGGCATTCTGGGTATACATGCCCCGTGACTTGGTATAGATGCCAATAGTCCCTGGATCTCACAAGTGTAATTTTAATTCTACCGGTTTCCAGCTTGGCGCTAATAAATTCTAATGTTAAGACCGAAGGTTTGTTCCGTATATGAACAACTGTATTTTTCCTAAGTCTTTGACATATGTCTAGCTTGAGCTGGAATTGGTTGCTGAAAACTTGGTAACAAGGCAGTTAATAAGTGGAGAAAGGGAGTGAATTGGGGAGTATACCTCACTCACTGGCCATTACTGTCATTTTCCTTTGACCACAAGGACTGAGCAAGGTGGCTGAGGTGGGTTTAAGATATACAGTATTAAAATTTCTAGTGTGTGTACCAAGAAAAATATTTTTACCGTATATACTCGAATAACGTGCGATCTCGCATATCATGCGACCCCCAAAATTTTCACCAATAAACAGTGGTTTGTCATGTATCTCATGTATCATGCGAGTTCCTTTTCCGAGGTCAGTTCATAAGGTTGGTTGGTTTAGCGTGCTAATGCCGAGTCGTTCAGATGTGTGCTGCTGCTAGTGAAAGTTACGGTAATTTTCTTACTAATCTCGAGAATTGAATAGAAGATCTCAAGATTAATAAAGAATACCAAGATAATAAAATAATTGTAAAAATAACACGCCTTGGAGTCCTAAATCATTCTCTCTCTCTCTCTCTCTCTCTCTCAGAAATAAATACTGTAATTTGAGTCTTTCACCACGGGTATCAGTAATGTGTAGACATTGTGTGCGTGTTTAACAAAAGTGTAGTTACACACACATTCCGATGTTTCGGTTTTTGGAATTTTTCAATTTCGGAAATGTGAGGTCAGATGCATAATCAAACAAACATCGCTACTGCAAAAAAAAAAAAAAAATCCCTTTAGTTTTTCATATTGTTATTTATTTTTCATTATTGTTATTTATTATTACTGTTTATTTAAATAAATATTATATAATACTGTTACATGAATGTGAGATATTAAGATCACCTATAATAAATAGTGGGACAATTAATTATCATATGTTCACTAATAGCTATATTTTCCCAAAACACACATTCCCGTAAAACACAAAAAATATATGTACATAACAATCAAAATCTAATGTTTTGCAGTTCAACTTGTGAATTTCAACAATAGTATGACTATATATATATTTCACCATATCGATCTTGCAGTTGAAGAGTCATAAAATTTTGAGGATGGTCCGGGAAAAGGATTTGTACTTTGTGATTACGTATCGCTACAACACCATGCGGTATTTTCATACCACTATATTGATGACGCATCGCTACGACACACTGGTATTTTTCATACCACTATACATTAAACTTAAAATGATCATATTATATTATTGTTTTCACGAAGAAATAATTATATAAAGAAAATTATCGAGTAATTTTTGCCGTCAGCAGTCAGAAAATCACGAACATGGTAAACGTTCACACTAGTGTCATCCACGGCATATGTCTATAAATAGGAACAGAAGCAGAGGGCAGTCATTGGATAACAGATCTCCATGGCTACCAACCAGCCAATCAGGTGTTAGTTATACTACTCTGTGAATTTCCTAGAATGAACGTTTACACGTAACACACGGGAAGCTAACGATGATGTGTGTGCTTTGCATACAGTACGTAGTTTTTGTTTATTAGTGTATTTTACTGATTACATGAATACTCTCTCTCTCTCTCTCTCTCTCTCTCTCTCTCTCTCTCTCTCTCTCTCTCTCTCTCTCTCTCTCAGGAAAGATACCGTCAATTCAATTTATCAGTATCTTCCTGATAGACAGAGTAAATATTTTAGGACTCCAAAGCTTGGCATATGTCCAATTAATTTTATTATCTTGGGATTTTTGGTTAATCTTGGGATTTTCCATGGTCACTCTTGGGATTAGTAAGAAAAATGCGATTATTTGAGTAGCGCACACCCAAATGAATCGGGGTAAGCCTAGCATGCCAAACAATAGTATTTACAAAATGAGCGGAGCTCTCTGGCTGGGCTGTTTTGGTCCACCCACGTGTTTGATCGCATAGCTGCCAAATTTATAACAACAACAGAGATAAAACCATTTCTCCCATTACAGATATTAAATATTATCTTTTCCGTTGCGCGCAGAATTCTAAATAAATTACGTAGGTTCACGATTGATAAAGTTTTTTTATGCAATAACAAAGAAACGGAGTTCAGATATTCTATCAACAGGGCATCTCATTTTGGTGCTGTTGCGAATATTTCAACCAGTTCCACGTGCGTTTAAATCCATACTGACTGTACAGTCTGGAGGCATTTCTCCCTTCTACACATATCTTGAATTTCCTTGAATATCGTAGGTATGAGAACAAATTGGTGAGCAAGGAAATATGAAATAAAAGCATAACAGTAAGTTTGACGAGTGAGAAAATAAACAATCGTATACAGACAGTCTCTCTATCCCTCTCTCTCTCCTCTCTCTCTCTCTCTCGCTTCTCTCTCTCTCTCTCTCTCTGAGAAATAATAGATAGGAACAATGACTGAATAATTGCTTGAATGCGATATGGCAAAGTTTTTGGCCTGACTGAAGAGTGGAGTGACTTTGACACCGACTTACAAGTTATTCCTGGTCATCTCACAGCCAAAGATAGACATCAACTTCACAGCCGCGAAAGGGCAATCGTATACGAAATAAATAGGTATGGAAAATGCGAATGCGGGCCTATGTTGTCCCATAAAAAAAGCTCTCGCTCGGACAGCTGTAAGATTTAGGAGAGAGAGAGAGAGAGAGAGAGAGAGAGAGAGAGAGAGAGAGAGAGCCCGAAGAGAACCCGAATAGGAGATTAAGTACCTGGGAAGGAAAAACCCTTATAATCTTATAATTATAGCCTCGGTTTTGTCTCAAGGACATTCAAAGGTCTGTCACACCCCGCAGTTGTTGTTTTTGTAAAATTATCATAGGGCAGATCTTTAAAAGCCACGCCAGAGAGCTCGCCACGGTGACAAGACTATACCTTCCATATGAATTGACGATGTCCTATACGAAGATGCAGGAGATGAGGATGAAATGATCAAAGATCTGGACGATGACGAATATGATGACTGCCTTGATGGCAAGAATTCAGAGCAGTATTTGATGATACGGACACGGAGATCGAGCGACTTTGGAGGGGATTTTAGTTTATTATTAATATGCAATTTTTTTTACTTTAATAAATTTTTTACTTACCTGCGTATCCTAAAAGGAAAATAATAGTTCAAGTAACAAATGTTTCTTTTACTGAGTAAACAAAAAAAAGTAAAAAAATCCTTCGGTGTTGTGCCTTAACTGATTTGGAAATTATAGATGGTTAGTCTAGAACAGTTAAACATGTTGTATAAACCAAAATAATGCAAATGGCGCACGATCGCTCTTTTGTATTTTAAAATACAATAGTAATATGAGAATGCATACAATATTATTGGATATAGTGAAGTACAAGTAAAGCATAACTTTTTAAAAGATCTACTGTTTTCCTCCGGTAGTAACTATCGCGATCTGCCGATTTGGGAAAGCATAGATGGTACGCTAATATACGCGTGTATGATGCGACCCCTTTAAAATTAGCTTCAAAATTAGGTTTCAAAAGTCGCATAATATGCGAGTATATACGGTACATTACACACTCTCAAAAATTGTTATTTTTCCCTACTGAAATACAACCATCACCTTCTATATAATAGACTTACTCCTTAGGAGGAAGGTCAGTCCCCATAAATGACTGGAGCTGACAACCACCACAGAATTGCCATGCTCTCCGATGCCTTACAAGCAGGGATGTTAGGATTCCTGTGACCTCCTACTGGTCTGGCAGAATGGTTGGCCAGGATAAAGGTAGTTCCTGGTTAACGACAGGGAGGTCAATCAAAAGGATCAGAAGACTTCCCTCCCTTTCTTGGAGGAAAGCTAGCTACTGGTCTGCATTTCTGAAGAGAAAGCATCTTTGAGATCCCAGACATGGACCACTTTGCCAAACCCACGGGTTTAGCAGAAACTGCATGAACCTGAAGGCTTAAAGGTAGTGCAATTGAGAGATTCCAATGATTCTGTAACTCTACTCAGCTGCAGCACCCCACACTACCCTTTGGAAAGAATAGTGAAGAGTCAAACACCAGACCTGTTCCATAGCAAGAGGCTACTTTCATGTGAATCCTACCTTGAAAACAGATGCAATCATGTCTCTCCCTTTTGAGAACTAAGTTTGCCCACTGGTTGGCACTTTGGTATGCAAGGAAGGCCATGGCTATACCTCCTGACACCAGCAACCTCGTAAATAATGCCTTCATACTCTGAGACGAGATGCCTGACACACCATAAATCATTAGTGTGTTCTACCAAAGGTTGAGTCACAAAATCGTCAGGAGACATATGACTAGTACTGTATCTAACACAGCTAGCTCTGTGTAGAGAATGAAACACTTGCCTGATGAAGCCTCTCCAGTGTGAGGTCTTTTTTTTAGTCCACGTTCTGATACACCCAGTGCCAAAGGAATAGCATTCACATCATCTGGCATGTAATACCTCCTCTGATATGAAAGTGGCAGGGAAAGGGTAACTGCTTGAAAAACAGCCCTCACACCATCCACATACACGTAAGGTGAACTGCACTTATGAAAGTGCTCAGATCGTAAATTCTCTGGAGAGTGCATAAGTGTTGAATATAGGAATGGTGCAAGTTCCCTCCTATGGTCTCTTGAAGAAGGTTGAGGAGAACCTCTCATGTTGGCAGAAGGACCCTTATTTGAGACCCAGCCTCAGACAAGTGAACAAGTTGCACAACCCCCTTTCTATGTAACTCTGAGGAGAAGCAAGGAGCAAATCTCCTGCAACTACTTCCAACTACCATCTGACTGTATCCAGTCAAGACTGGGCAGAGAGACTGAGACGAGCAGCCTTGTTCCAGTGTCAGTTGAGCATTCACAGCAGGACAAGATTGGAGCAGACCCCTAATCTAAGCAAACCAGCACTCTGGTGCCAACCCTACCTAAGGTAAATCAATGACCACACAATGAATGCAAACTTCAGCTTTAAGGGGGGTGCTGACTCCATAAGGCCCCTTTATAAAGTGAGTGCTTATGATTGGAGGGCTTTGCTTCAAATTTTTACCACTTATTCTTCACCTCATACTGAAAAAATATAAGTTAGGAAATTACGAAATTCGACTTCTAAGCGTATTTTTTCCCCAGTTGAAAGAAAAATTTTAGTTTTCAAAAATATGGCCAAAACATTTGCAATCAAAACTAAACTTCCCCACTTGCAATTATAGTATATAGTTATACTATTTGCTGTAAAAGTTTAATTCAATTTGGTTCAGTCATCTTTGAGATTGAGGCATTTGTTTTTTTAATAAAATAAGCTGTGGCAAAAGAATAAATTATTGCTTATTTTGTAATAACTAAGAAACTATGCCTGCTAGAGAGCTGATTTTTGCACTAGAACTATTTTGTTATCTAAGCAAATGAATAAAAATGTGCTTTCTCTTGATTTATATGTTGCCTAAAATTTACAAGAAAATAGTTCTTGCTTACTTTTTAATAACCATGAAACTATTAGTTACAAAGAAGCATCCTCTGAAATTTACAATATAATCAAATGATATATATATATATATATATATATATATATATATATTATATATATATATATATATATATATATATAGGTATAGGCAGTCCCTGGCTTACGATGGGTTTGGATTACGACGCTTTTCAATTATACTTATCAGAAATTATTTCTAGGTTTGCGACACATATTCCAGGGTTACAGCGCTTACAACGCTGATCTAGCAGAAGAAATATAACTCCAAAAATGCAAAATATTCAATATTTGAAGGTTTTTTGATGAAAAATGCAACAAGAATGCAGTTTACATAGTTTTTAATGCACTCAAAGCATTAAAAGTAAGGTTTTCTTAGGATTTTTTACAATTTTCCTGCTTACGACGATTTTCGGCTTACAACGCGTCTCAAGAACGGAACCCCCATCATAACCTGGGGACTGCCTGTGTGTGTGTGTATATATATATACATAAAGGGGAACCCCTTATTCGCGTTCTCCAGATTCACGGACTCACACGTGCGCGGATTTCTCTCGGGAATGTTTCCCCGCATTATTTGCGGAAAATTTGCATATTCACGGTATTTTTCTATGAGAAATATCCACAAATTCCTGGTGTTTTTTTTATCAATTTCATCATAAAATGCACTTTTTGTGATAAAACTATTAAAAAAACCAAGTATCAAAATTTTTAGTGTTTTTTTAACTAACAAAATACGTAGGCTCTTTTCAGCATTTTTACAGGAATTCCAACTATTCGCGGGTTCTAACTATTCACGGGGGGTCTGGTACGCATCCCCCGCAAATACAGGGGAGACCATTGTGTGTGTGTATGTATGTATATTATATATATTATATATATATATATATATATATATATATATATATATATATATATATATATATATATATATACACGTATATATATACATATATATAATAACGTATAATATATACATAATATATATATATATATATATATATATATATATTATATTATATATATATATATATACTATATATATATATATATATATATATATATATTATATATTATATATATAATATATATATATATATACACAGTCAGTTAGGTATGGACAACAGAACTCACCTATTTTTAACCATACAGATGAATATAACCATAAAATAAACTGGAATTTGTTACATATAATTCATAGCAGCAACTGCCAGTACAAGTGTCAAATGATGGAATCGGCCTTAATAAAACAGAGGCAGGTAATGAACATCTCAAAAGGAGCATGGGATTCAGATGTGATCGACAAGGTTTCCATTCAACCAACGCTTAAGAAGATTAAAGGAAGATTATCAGCGGAGGTGATCTAAATAGGCTTTCCTGTGGATGGATATCTTGGTATAAATACCACCTTTTCTGTAAACTTTTCTCATTCATATACCTGAAGAGAGAGACAGCAGTCTCTGAAATATAGTACTTTTCTCTCTCTATTTTTTTTGGTGTTTTTATGGGCTCCTTTTATTAAGATGGAATTCTGTTGCAACAACATTTTTACCAGTCATATATATATATATATATATATATATATATATATTATGAAAAATGCTTTGCACAGAGCATACAGTGGTCCCCCCGTATTCGCGGGGGATGCGTACCAGACACCCCCCGTGAATAGTTGGAACCCACGAATGTTTGGAACCTCTATAAAAATGCTAAAAACAGCCTATTTTGTTAGTTAAAACTCAGGAAAAACCCACTAAAAATTTTCATACTTGGTTTTTTTAATAGTTTTATCACAAAAAGTGCATTTTATGATGAAATTCATCAAAAAAACCAGGAATTTGTGAATATTTATCATAGAAAAATACCGCAAATGCGCGAATTTTCCGCGAATAATGCAGGGAAACGTTCCCGAGAGAAATCCGCGAATATGAGAGTCCGCGAATCTGGAGAACGCGAATACGGGGGGTCCACTGTATACCATTTTTCATTGTTTGTGATGAAAACTTCACTAATTTTTATAAGCAATGAAAAACTTCATAACCTATAAAAAATATGTGTTATCAATACCTATAAAGTTTTCTACATAACATATACAGGCTACCACTGTACATGTTTTCTGTTCAGATGCTGGAGAGGGAAATATACAAATGATCCAAGCATAGTGTAAACAATGCTGAAAACACCAAGGTTACACAAGTCTATCTTCTCTCTCCAAACACATACATACATACATACATACACACACACACACACACACACACATGACAAGCCACTGCAGTAAAATCAAGCTTGCTGGTCTTATATAGTGGAATATCAATATAGGAAAACAAATCCCTTACCTAGATCTGTGAGTTCTGCCATTGTTGCTATCCAAGGCGAGTCTTCCCATTCATTTGTGTACCTTTCTTTGTGACCCCTTATGACATTTAATCGTTGAAATTTTTCTCTCACAAAGGTCGTACTTCTCTTGCTTATGGCATTGGAATTGTGTGAATTCACTACATGGTACAAAAATCCGAAAAGGAAATGCGTCACAAAGCACTAAATATCATTTGGGCCAGAACCACTCTCACATATGGAGACATTTATTTGCAAATCTGACACTATGATAGGAATTGTTACCTACCCTTATACTATAATTTCATATTGTCTAAAAATACACAGTATAACTGTCAAGAAATACAAAATATATGTGTAATACGAGGGTTGTCCGTAAAAGGTTCCCAAAGATTTTTCACAATGAAAAACATGATTATTGGCATTGAATAATACATTTTTGGAAAGATTAGACTTTTTCCTATTTTTCGACATAATCGCCGTTGAGATCAATGCATTTATGCATGCGGTGTACCATCTTTATGCCTGAATCGTAGAACTCTCCCGCCGCTCCGCGAAGGTAGCTTAAAACCTCTTCTTTCAGCTCCTCTGAAACGCATTATGGACGTCTGAATTCTCTGCACCATTGGCACACGTGTTGTATGCTCATACACTTTTCTCCATATACTTCACACAGTAGGAATGAATGTCCATCAGTGCAGTGTTTTTTGCACACAAAAAACGAATCACAGAGCGTAATTCGCACCTGGCGGGAGAAGCGAGTGGCAACTCCATCTCTATTGGCTGCTAAGCCAAGGGTGAGCGTCGCAGACAGCTCGCCGGGGGGGATACTGGGAGAGGGGGAACCAAGCTACACGCCAGTGTCGCCGGATCCCGCGTAACAACATTCCTTGCGACTGCAGTTCCTTGAGAAACTTATTATACGGACAACCCAAGTAGTTGGCATGATACATCTGTGACAGGAGGAAGAGAAATGGAAGATGGAGGATAGAAGAAACTTTGATTAGCTTTCAAAGGTATTCTCCCCCTTCCCCCCCCCATACACTCAAAGTCAGTGAGCCACTTTCATCTTTCCCCTTTCCAAACCTAACTCCCTGAGACAAATCCCAAACAGAAAGAGACACTCTAGAACATGACTTCCCCTGGCAAGCAGCAAAACAGAACTGAGGGTCAGTCATTACAGGCAACATAAATCATCCATTTAGGTGGTCACGTCCCTTGCAATGATGATGATGAACCAAAAAACAAATAGTTAGGTCAACAAAAAGCAAGAATAAACACAACTAAATACCAATAGGCAAAAATTCATCCAAACACTCCAAGTTGTCAACCACCAAGCAAGGACAGAAGAGCAAGTCTGATCTCTACTGTAGCCAAATGAATAGTGAGGGTGATGATCAGTGAGTGAGAGAGACTCCCCCACTCACCCCCAAAATAACTTTCTTGTTATCAAATTTTCTGTAACTGATTCCAGCTTGCTCTGAAGGATACTCCTAAAGAAAAAGTTATGGTTTATATTTCTGTAGGAGGAAAGAAATCTTTCTATAATAATAAAAAAAAAACACTCAACTAAGTCAACAACACCTGTCATGACAGCAATCCTGTGCACTCACCTTTGCCTGATCTGGCTGTTGTTGCTAGCAACACAAGCAGTCTGCCGCTACAGACAGTGTGTTTTTCTTATTGTCAGGTTTAAGATTACTCAGTTTGCTAGGGGTTTTATTTTGGCTACAACTAAAATGTGGAAAAGTTTGCCCAGTGCAGTTGTGAAATGTTCTGATTACCAGTGTTTAAGCGAGGAACATATTTATTCCTGTTTCCTGATGACAATTCCTGAATTCAGGTTTATCAGTTTTATTTTCTACACCTCATATTCATTCATTTATCATCTTTTCCTATAAGCGTCTCTCTCTCTCTCTCTCTCTCTCCCTCTGCGGGCTGATTTCCTGTTGAAGCCCTCTTGGGCTTATAGTATGTGTTGACTGCCAGCATAAAATTTAAAAAAGAAAGAAAGAAAGAAAGAAGATACCTGCTTGATAACTTTGAAATGACATCCTCAAATAGTTAATTGTTCTTAACTCAAGGGGAAGCAGTTACAATATATTACTTATATTGTAAACTTCTCAAAATGGCATATTTATTTCACAAATACATACAAAACAAATATTTGGCAGTTAAAACTACATCTGGGTCATTTCAAATTACACAGTCCATGAAGATTTTTTCAACTTGGAAAGGCATAAAATAACTAACAGTTGAAATGAGATGGATTTTTGTTAATAAATAAAAGTCAATACTATAAAAAAATATATAAAAATAAGAGCTGCAAGGGCAACACTAGATAACTGTGTAACACCTTACTAATATATACTGTTCTTGATAACCTGTAGTATTCCTACATGGAATGTTAAGTTTTACTAAATGTTCTCTCTCCCTCTTCTTTAATAACCTCGGTATACCATTACTTTTATGGCAATCACCAAAAACAAAGAAATATGAAAGGTGATTACCACTGGATAAAATTAAATTACTCATTATTCTTTGCATATGACTATTTGGAGAATAACTAGACATGAAGAAATCTGACAATAAGCTGTAGACAATTTGCCTAGGGCTGCTGATGGAAACAGAAACAAACTTGAAATTTTCTTCTTATAAATGTTTGCTTTGTTGTTTACAGTTTTATTCAAGTAGTAACATCCTCAGTCAATAAGAATGCATGGCCTACAACCATTTTTTGATACTATAAAAACTCACTACTCTTCCATAAGCTGGGACACAATCAATGAATCCTTCACCTAAATGAAAAATGTATGGAAGATAAAATGACAATTTTTGCTTTTCTGTTTGTTATTCTATTTTATTTTCTTTCTACAAAAGAGTGAAGTAAGACGTACCTTCTTGAGAGGACTCTTAGCTACAGCAATGACACCAAGTGAATCCATGAACATAACTGAACGTCAAACTGAGCTTCAAGGATGAAACTTCAAGTCAGAATCCTATACATAGATGCCCATAACTTAAAAAGCATATATATATTTACGGTACATATCAAAAGGAAGTACTTACCATATTACATCAGTGTAGTTGTGTCACCTTCTATGGCAAGTGTTAATAATGGTTAGAATTAAAATGTTTTAAGTCAACTACAATACAAACAAATGAAAAGAGGGCAAAACCATGGATAGAGATTCTTTCATTGATAATATGATAGCAACAAAGCATTCATAAACATTAGCAAGAAGTTCTTATGCAAATCTCTAGAACTTTTATATTGATTGAGCCCTTTGACACTCCCACAGTTGCTAAAGCAACCATGCGCTCGTCTTTACCAATTTTGATTTCTTACCAAATGACTTTTTCCATAAAGTCTAAACCGAACTTGAGGCATGCATTGCCTTTCTGCGACATGCACTCGCGAACTGCCCAGCCAAAAATAGATCATCACATGACCAATCTAGACCTAAGCACTTGACAGGGCTGAATTAATGACTTCTCTAAATATCTACATGCAAGATTACCTGTTTTTCATAATATATATAATGATATCTAGATTGCATTTGCAAAGTCATGTTTTACCATTATGGATGAACATTTAAAACATGAACAAAAAGGGCATAAACACACAAAGTCAATCCATAAGGTGAAACATAGTTTTGCACACTTTTATGCAAAGCTTCTATCTATAAAATCAATAATTATTGCTAATGAAATGGCAAGTTTCTTTTTCATATAGAAAACCAGTGGGCTAATGAAAATGCAATAGTACTAGGCAATAAGAAATGCAGATTTGAAAAATTAGCACTTATTACATGAGACATCTTTAGAAGCTTTGCTAACAAGTGTTGATTCTGCTAATAAAAGAGAAGAAACCCCAAACATTTTGTAACAGTTCAAAAATTCTGGCTTTGTTGAACATGATACAAAAGGGACCACACCACTCACAGCAGCATTTTATGACAAAACTCCCCACTTGGCATAAAAATATATCCTTGTGGTAAACATCTAAGGAAATACCAACTGATCATTTAATATCTAGGGTAACTTCATATCCATAATACCCCATAAAATGTGATTTTAGAATACAAGAACAATCATAAGAACTATAAAAAAATATAATAAACATAATAATTTTGCTTGTGAGTGGGTGGACATGGGGCATAGCATACCTCAGCCTGTTTCTTCCACATCTCAATGTTGCGCCTCTGGGCTTTGGTGAAGTGGTCCCAGACCTTTTGGTGACCGGCTGACACGAAGACACGCTCGATCTGACCGACTGAATGGCGGAAGAAATTGTGTCGGTCAATAAGAGTAGCACATATGGGAGTGTACTCATGCACCCCTGAGCCGCATTGGTGAGAATAAGATCTGCGCCTTGCTGCCCCCTCTGCTTCCTCCACACTCATACACTTACTCTGCTGCCTGGCCTGCTGACTCTGATCTAGGTCAAGGGGCAAGTCCAGCCAGACCCCACAACACTAATATACCCCTACCAACAACAGCTCAAAGAAGGAACTATGTATAATGAAATATGAAATAGTAGTATTTCATAATATACCAAAGCATTAAAAAATCTAAAGTAAAAAACTAGAGAGGGAAATGACCAAATTAATGTATGTGCATGTGGTTGACAGGGGGTTGAAGGAGTTTGGCTGGAGTTAGTACACACATACTAAACCTGGAGTGTGGTGTACTCATGTCACAATATACTAAAAGTAACTTATATAATACTCAAGAACAAAAATAATTTCGTGCCACATACTAGCACTCATTAACAATATACCTACACACCAGGTGAAAGTCCAGAGACCATTTATGAAAATGGTGAAAAGGGTCTATGCTTACATTTAATAACTACAAAAAAATGTTCTCCTTCACTCAGCCTTGCCTTCATATGCACTTCATTAGAAGCAAACACTTATACTACATCTGCAGAGAGAAAATTAATCATTTCTTGAAAGTACAATTAATACATACGTAAATACCAACAGGAAAGTTGCTACTTGCAACTCAGGACTCTTCCAACAGTGATCATGGCACGCAAAGTATATCACTTAAGTCTAGGGCTTTACTTAGCATTCAATTGGTTAAAATATTCTTATGTTGCATTTCTCTCACAACAATATAAAACCAAAAAAAAAAAAAATTAAGCAAATTATAATTAGATATTTTGCATGTAGTCTAAGAATACAGGACTTTCCAAAGGATGAATTATGCAACAACAGTGATCAATAGTATATCAATGCAGCTGGAAAGTTTAACAGAAAGGAAAGCAATACTGCTATCTGAATTTAGATCAATACAGGTAAAAGACTACAATTCACTGTGAAAATTAACATATACCAAGAAAAACCACCTAATACTGTATCCCATTCCTTAGAAAACTATAATAAAGTAAGACAATGCTTATATGAAATAAACTGATTTTGACATGCTTACCAAATATCAAATTTAATCAAATTTTCAGTAAGGTAATACACCATTTACAAAACTTGCTACCATTCACACTTCACTTTAAAACCTACCTTGAAAGAAAGAAAATTAACTGTTTAAAATAAGACTATACCATAAAATCCCACTTGCTTTAGCAAAATTCTAGTTTCACCACTCATCTCATAATGACACCTGAGGCACCAACTTTTAAAATCTAATCTACAAGTCAAAAGTCCAGATTAACAAATGCACTATTTAAAAAAAGCACTCTCAGTTTCTTCAAGGTTTTGGCTTGCACAAAATTCAATAGATAGATACCTTAAGAGAATGTTAAGGTATCTACATGAAATTGCTACCCCTTGCTGGCCAAAACTGCATTCATCATACATTTTTCCTTATTGTTTTTTATTATTTTTTGCCTAACAAAAGCAATGCAATTAGCTTCCCTTCAACTACCAATCATATGGGTGCTGAGTACTAACAGCATACAATAAGCTAACCAGACAATGGGGAATAATGGGGAAGAACATGTAAGTTTTTTATCTGCTACACCATGCAATATAAAAGGACAATGAAGACACACTAGCAATTTATAAAACATGAATTAGCAATTAATAACACTTACCATACAATGCAAAATATGTCTAAAATACAGTAACTTAACTAGAATAGCTAAACATAACAGTATTTTTTAAAAGTAAGTTCATATTTTTATATACACCCATTACGTACTAAGTTTGCTACAATTTTGTGGTCACTGAAATCGCTGACACATGGTTAAAGACAAAAATGTAGGTAGCTGTAAACCTGCACGAGCACCAACAAATCTATGGGTACCCAGGAGCCAGCTATCTTATTCCTCAATTATACATTAATTATAATTATCAAATTAAATTCAGGTGGGATGGACTGAACAAATGAACATCACTGAAATATCTGATTGAGAATTGTAATCAATGTTGGAAAATCTTCCTCAGTTGAAAAAAGCCATAAAACCCATAGCACTAAAGGTGACACAAATCACTATATATTTGTGAAGCCAAATTCCAACCAGGCAGTAAACCAAAAAGGGTGAAAGTGACTAACACAACCCCTGACGATTCTACCATTATGTAACAATAGCAGATGAATAACCTTTTATCACTGATGAATTCTACTAGGAAACTGGATACCCAAACGTCTTGTATTAGTAAAATAAGGAGGTGAATGGATATATTAACTAAAAAAAGGATGTGCCTGAGTAAATACTACTGAAGTAGGCAATCCTGGAAACAACTGGAAAAGTCTAAGGATTTCCAGGGCACTGTGACCAGCCACACTCACACCTGAGGACTGAGGCAAAGGTTTACTGGCTAACTATCACTTTACTCTTCAGCAATCAAATTTCATGGAAACTTAAAGGATTTTGCTGACCACAAAATTGGGCTAACCGCAATTATATAATGGGTTTGTGTTGAAACATTCAGTTTACTCTGACAAATGCTTTTCAAAACTTTCTTATAAGTTGGGAAATCTGCCACAAGTAATAAAGAAACCCCACAATCATTTTAAAAACGGTCCTGAACTAGACAGAATTACACTAGTACAGTCACATTTACCTATACTTTAGAAAAAAAAACTGGACCTGTACAGAACAAAAATTTAGTAAAATATTCTAGAGGGCTATTGACAAATTAAATTTTGTGCTCCATCTGATCTTTTAATTTCCATCACTTGTCTACCTCATTTCTGTGTACATGTATGGAGGTCAAACTGATAAAAAGCAACCTAGAGACTGGTTGAGATTGAGTGAGTAGCAGATTTTCTCAGCTAACTAACATGCTGGAGAAATGTGTCATATACATAGAAGTTGAAAGTTGATATTGGTAATAGGCATGAGTGTTGAGAAAGTAGGCATAATAAAGTGAAGTGCTTCTGAAGTTGAAACTTATTATCATCATGATTATTATTCTTATTTTTATTATTATTATATATATGAAGAACTTTAACCATAACAAATATTTGTAACAGGCATCAGTACGGAGAAAGTAGGCATTAATTAAGTGAATATCACTGTACTTTCTGTCGTCAATCTTACAATTCATAACATCAAACTGTAACTAAAGGCTGACACTGCCACATCAGTGGTTTTGCATTGGCAGGTCTGAAGGTCCCTAAATTCCTGAATGTATGAATTTATAAAAGTCCTTAAAATTTATTAGTCTAACTTTTGGATGTGCAATATGCTGTCACAATGACTAAGATATCTGAGAGTAACTTTCATGAGGAAGGTGCCATTTAAGACATGCAATTTTTCTAATGGTTGACAATCTTTTCAAACTCAAGGCATTCATAAGTTTGGCATGCAGGAAGAACATCTGCACAGGGTTTTCTTCATAAATTTAATATATGAGCTACTCATTAATTCCCAGTTTCCACTTTTTTTTTAGAGGAAACTTCTGCTTGCTTCATAGAAAACTAACAAATATGGGAAGCTGTGGAATAATGCAAGGATGAAAATATTTTTTCTTATAAAGTCAGCATTACAGGTTAAACTCTCTTTATAAAATAAGTTGTCTGCTGGCCATCACTAATTGGCATAAACTTTACAACTTACAGTTTTCAGTTCTATGAGCCATGCAGAATACATATAGAAAGGGAAATGTCATTCAATGCCAGTAGCAGACAGCTTATTTCACTCGTACAATGCTGAAATAATAACAAAGAAAAATGTTCCTCAAAAGAACATTATTATACAGAAAATACCAGTTCCTCCTTAGTCGCTGATGGTCCATGAATCAGCATAATTTCCTTTGAAAATACAGTCCGTAGAAACTGAGACTGAATGAGTAGCTCATATTTTATATTAGATTCATAAAGACCCTGTGCAGATAAAATTTTTTAAGTTAGGATAGGTTCAGCTGGCACTCACTACCTACGGGTTAAAGAATAAATCTACAAGGAAAATAATGTTTCAGTCATCACAAACAGTTGAGTCTTAACTTTCAAATAAATTCCAATTTCAAAAAGAGTCATTCATTCTTCTAGTTGTCAAATAAATGCCATGAGTTTGAGAAGATTCTTCCTAGCTATCAAATAAATGCCTTTGGTTTGAAAAGATTCAGTCATTCTTTTAGCTGTCAAATAAATGCCTTTGGTTTGAAAAGATTCAGTCATTCTTGGTAGCTGTCAAATAAATGTCTTATATTTGAAAAAAATTTATTCTTTCATCTTACTGTTAAATAAATGTGTGAAGTTTGAAAAGATTCACTCAACCAGTTGAGAAAATGACTCACTCTTATATAGTTTTTTCTCATGAAAGTTGCTCTCAGTGATCTTAGTCATTGTGACCAGAAATTGCATACTCAAAAATCAGTCTTAGAAAACTATGTTTTTTTTTAAACAAAATATTTAACTTTTGAGAAAGCACAAATTTCTTGTTTTCAAGAAAGTTCCGGAATGATGCTAAACTCCATCTATGGAAATGAAGACAACTGCTGGCTTGCCTGTATGATATAAAGCAGACCTATCAATTATCAGGAACCACAAGATCCGGTGCTTGTGCAAAAGATTTTCTTTTTACAATACCAGCCGCAAAATCTTGCTCACTTGGCACTGTATAGTATATTAGGCAGTATAGTATTTTTTATATGGTGAAAAGATATCCAACAGCCTAATCAAAAAACACTTTTTCAGAAGGCAGACTAAATAACCTATAATTGAGATGTGGATGGTGAAGCAGAGCAAAAAACTATGTACAAACATAGACACAAGTATTAGAAAGATTAAATGGGGAGGTACATTGTAAGCTGAGACAAGGAGAAAGTATGAGGATCAATACTTGGTTTGGAGATGTTTGAAAGGAAGGGAAAAATTATATGACCCACACAGGTCCTAGAAAATTATTATGAGACATAATATAATGTGAAGGATACTGAGGATGTACAGTAAAAGGTAATTTATTAAGTTAAGACAAACTAACTTAGAAAAAAAACTTAATTAGAGCATGCTGCTGAAAGACAAGACTGGTTTGGTGTAAAACTGTGTCTACAACAGGGGTGTTTTGTTTCTGTCATTTAATATCTTAAAAGGATTTAGTAATACAAGAAGTCAGAAATACCAAGATATGTGGGTACAAAGTTGTGAGGTATGACTGAAAGGGGGTTGTGAATAAGTGTGGAATTGCAGATGTTGCTAATGTTACAGTATGGACTGGTATTAGTGACAAGAAACTACAGAGATTAATGAAAGGGTATGAAAGTTTTTGTAATAGAATTTGAAAATTAGACTATATAAAAGTAATGTTATAAGAGTAAATGGAGTCTAAAAAATGGGGACAACAGTGTAAGCAGATGATCAGAAGTGCTCAATTCACATAAGTATTTGTAGCAAAGGTATTGAATGATAGTGAAAGAAGAGAAGCTTAAAAAAATAATTACCACTATTTACTATCATTCAAATTGATCAAATACTACTACTCATTTGAAACAAGCCTAATTGGCAGTTACTTGACAAAGCAAGTTTCCAAATATAAACACATGAACAACAATACCATTCAAACTATGACAATAGTGGACAGCACTTTACAAGCACTAATATTAGCACATCTTTTGGACTTACAACCTTAGGCACCAAGAATAACACCATCAAGACCACTTGATTCATTTTGCATACAAGGAAAGAACGATGTTAGGCACCTGACAGAGCCAACTATCTAAGTCAAAATTAATCATGCCTTCTCAATACCTGTTTCAGGGTCCAGCATATCCATATGGAAACATTAGACCTGCCTCATCCCCATTTTTCTTATACTATTTGGGCAACAAATTTCTCTTACCCCACATATATTTTGCAATCCTGAATATCTCTTGTGACACGCCCTTAGGGTGGTAGTGCTGTCAGTGCACCTCTGGGGTGCATTGTAGGCATTACTAAAGGTTCTTTGCAGCATCCCTTTGGCCCATAGCTGCAACCCCTTTCATTCTTTTTACTGTACCTTAACTCATATTATCTTTCTCCATCTTGCAATCTATCCTCTCCTAACGATTATCTCATAGTGCGACTGCGAGGTCTTTGTTCTGTTACACATTTGTAACCTTTACTCTCAATTTTCCTTTCAGCACTGAATGACTTCACAGGTCCCAGCACTTAGCCTTTGGCCTAAACTCTTATTCCATTCCATTCTATCTCTTGAGACACCATCTATTCCACTGTTTCCTGACTGTACTTAATCTATTGCTACCTTCCTAGTCACTAAATGTTTTCCTTCATTTATATTTATCTTCAATCCTCACTCCTCTATCTTTTTAGTAATTTCTATTATCAAGCAATTAAAAAATCAAAGTAAAATTACATTTGAGGAGCTGGGACACCTTGCAAGATACAGCAGGTCCTCCAAGACTGCAACAGCAGCTGGGGGAGGATAGTGATGATGGATGTGAAAAATAAAAGACAAGCATGAAGAGGACAAGTAAACAATTATCCATACATACACTTTTTCTCTCTTTCTAGCAGGTTGTCTCACTTTTTGAAATAATGAGAAACCTCTGTAAAAATAAATGCATTTGGGCTCACATAGGTACAATCTAGGAGAGCAACAATTAGATTGAATTTCCTCTGACATAAAGTTCCTCTGTCATATAATAGCAAAAATAAATTTATTTATTTATAGAAGCATCATTTTTATGAGACCACAAATACAAATATACTAGATTCACATCAACTGTGCATCTGATGTCTAGGTTAGTCCCTTATGACACTCCTGATTGGCTGTTGATAAACCAATCACAGGGCTGGAAACTCTCAGTCTCTTGAGAGAGTTCACATAGGCACGATGTCTGTTCCACCTCTCCTGAGGGATACCATTGAAAGACGTATCCCTTGGAGAGGTGGAACATACATCCTGCCTATGTGAACTCTCCCGAGAGACTGAGTGTTTCCAGCCGTGATTGGCTTATCAACAGCCATTCAGGAGCATCCCTAGACATCAGATGCACGGTTAATGTGAATCTACTATAGTAACCCTCACAGAGCTTGCCCTACAGAGTTATTGTTAAATGACAACTTAAAGTTGGAGCAATGTAAAGCTGAAAATGTTGGATGGCTTTGCAGGAAAAAACTGATAACAGATGAAAATTTGAAGCCAGAAAGCAATGCCATAGAACTGAAGGGATATGACACAGAACCTTTAGTATGAACTGCCTATGTAGTGCCATACAAGATACACTGCAGGTGATTACACCCTTACAAGGGCAGCAGTGTCACTTACAGTAAACCTTCAGGTAACTTATGAGGCCAAAACTTGCCGCCCATGTAGTTTAGCACACAGACCATACGAGTACTAACAACTCTTAGGAGAAATGCAGTCCAAGACGAATAGCCTAATCTCATCTTCCTGTCCTTGGCGAAGCAGAGAATTTCAATCAAATAAGGTGCTGTTTGACACTGTCCACTAAAACATTCTCAACCACGTCTGAACACCACAACTAAGCCAGCTCCTTCATTCATTTCTTATTGGATGAAAAGCACCCTTACTCAGTGAGAGGAGGAACACTGGCAAATAAGATAAATTCTTTAGGGCAAAAAATAATTCCCTCTTTCTCATTATGTGAAGAAGGTCTTTGCTGAGTTTTTGCTGATGATCCTGAGACTAAACACTGGTATAAGGACTGTCAACTGAGCAATAAGCAGTAGACAAAAAATTCCCTAAGCAAGGAGAAAATGTAAAGTAAAGGGTGGTAAGACCAATTACGGGACTGTAATATTGAAAACACTTACAAAGGGGTAATAACATTCTGAAAGAAAATTATTTACAAAAACACTTACACTACTACAATAGTTACTGGTGTTCAGGACAAACCAAAACTGAAACACTGAAAAAACCAAAGAATATTGGAGTGCGACTAATAATCAATGCAAGGTGCTTGCTCAAAAACTATTTCCAAATGTATGGAATTTTTTGGTACTGAATCCATAATAATGTTTTGCACCGTTTATATTCTATCAGCTGCTTCATAAAATGACTAACTAAAGATATTTGATTGTATCACTGACTCCTGGTGTTGTGATGCTGCTCAACTTCATGTAATAATGAAAGCAATAACAGAATGAAGCCTTGTAGATTCTAAATTTCATAATACGTCAGTTTCATAAAAGCCAATCTTACAAATATACAATAAAAACAGACTACGACAGGATTAAGTCAGCACCTACAAGGGTACTATCTTCAGATACTATACATGCTTTATTGTTGCCTTGCTATTTGTGTGTTCAGTATTCCTAAATCTGTGATGTATTATAGTAGTAAAACACAGAGTAGCCTAAACTTGGAAAAAAAATATCTTGCAGCTAAGCAAATTCTACAAAATTCTTCAAATAGTCCTTGCCTGACAGGAAATAACTTTCATGAATTTTAAGAATTTCTGGTGCTTCACTCAAGACCTCTGGAAGTTCCTACCAAAAAGTTCTACTAATAGGCAGGAGAGGAAATTCCTCTAATATCAGGGCGTCTCTAAAGAAATCATATTCATTTATTTACTTCTAACTGAACTGAAAAGCTCACACAATCATCAGTCAAGTCAGTGTCACAATTAGTCATTGTACAATTTTTGTTAAAATAAATTTTTGAAAATGATTATGAACACCTATTTACTATAATTATTGTAACTAAGTAGAGTAACATGACCACCAATTTATTAATGTAATAGAACACAATAAAATAAATCACTCGAATTACAATCTATTATAATTTGAGCTCCTTTAGAACCCTGAGTGTATCCAATAAATTATATATCCCAGTGACACTAACTTACTTCGATTACCAGTCTATCCACATGTATCTAATCATGTTTCTGTGAAAACTGAATAACAATCACAACAGATACTCATCAGTCATGCTAAGTATATAGTACCTAAGATAAGTTCTGAACATAAAAGGCAAAAGCCTTCTGAGGTCATGCATCCATCTTTTTCTTATTTAAAAAAGATTTTGGATTAGTGCTCCAATTTCATTAAAAACTACATCAAACATACTATAATGTGCGGCCAATATCCTCCACACCATGTGAATGATCCCTCTCGAACACCGTTAAAAACAAAAACACCTGCCTACCAAAGACAAACCTGGAATGATATCAACAGGCATTTGGAAGATAAAGTTGTATAAATGAATACAATAAAAATGACACACTTCTGAAATGAACAAGTCACAAGTACCCATACACTTAAACACCAAAGTGATGTCACCAGCTACTTACGATTAAGGGGCTGCTCCTGACAGGTAAGCTGGAAAAATCTCACTTAACATTATTGGCAGCAATACTATACAGAAAAAGAGTACATAAAAGCCCTTCCTGATGACCGTTTCCCCTGCAGTCACGGTCAAGCAACCAACCACTCAAACTCACCCTCCATTTCATGGATATTTCAAAAACTTTTTCTTTTCTCAGCTTGCAAGCATGTAATATTAGGTTACTTAGATGTTCTTTCATTAATAACTGACTAAAAGACATGATCAGAGAAAATCCACATCCTTGTCATGATTTTTCTCCTCCAATTTGTTACTATACCTGATGCAACTGAATCACCATCGGAGTCGCTATGCTCACAGTCAACTTTTAAATCCTTTCTTTCTGTGCCACTGATTTAACTTAAGTAATTTCAGAGTCTAATTGTCACAAAAAATCCCACTAGAATACTTATTTTACGAACTTCAAAAAAACCAGACAGCAATCATGAACATCAATTAATCAGTAAATATTAAGTTACAGACTGCATCATAAAAATACAAATTAAATTACTCATATCATTATCAGTTGTCATTTTTGAGTAATATTGAGGTTACGTAAGTGTTTATGAATATAAATGCCAATTACCATATTGTTCTTTCCAATCTCCTAGATGTGTGAGGCGGGGCTTAACTTAAACATTAAATAAAACTGGCAAGTACTCACACTGCATGACAACACCCTGCATACGAGCTCGTGTTTGTTCCCGGAATTTTGCCAGTTCTTCTTCATACTGGCCTTTTTCTGTCATGAGTCGGCGAACGTGCGAATTAGTGGACTGGATCATGCTATAGAAAGTGCCTGCATTCCTCTTGTTACAGTCACCACGTTCAAGCCAAGTGATGAGTATCTGTGCTGCCTTAGAGAACGTATCATCACCTGAAAAAATACCTTAGTTAATCCTGGTCACCTTTTTTAATGCTTCCCTTTTTTAGTAAATACCAAATCACTTCAATATCCTGCAGCTTTACTATGTATAAGACTGTTAGTATGTGTGTGTATATGAGAGAGAGAGAGAGAGAGAGAGAGAGAGAGAGAGAGAGAGAGAGAGAGAGAGAGAGAGAGAGAGAGAGAGAGAGAGAATTTTCTTGGACAATTTATAACTATCAGACATCAATTCCATAAAAACTACTTTGTGCTCACAAACAGATTTAGCAGACAATATGTCTTTTACATGACAATCTAAAAACAAATACAGTAACCTCTGTGTTCTGAATAAAATGGTGTAATCAAAATGAACTTACAATATTTCTACAAAATCAATAGAAAATAGGGGATGTATAACCAAGGTCATATAATTTCATTTGAACTGAGCAGTAGTGCAAACTATTTTGGTACTGACAGTTTATCATACAGCCACCTTCAAGAAAAACTATGATTTAATCACCAATACCCTTTCAATAGGATACATTCTGCTGGAGTAATTTCCCCACACACAATTCTATCACTAGGAAAAAGTATTACTGTATTTTCATAATTTTGTTATTACCACTCCACTTTTTTACAAATTAATTTTTATATGGTAAAAATGGCATTTAATAAACACAATGCAGAGACCCAGTTGTCAGCAGTTGATCATCAACATCGTTAATTCATTAAACCTCAACTGCCTCCACAAGACTTGGCCTTATAGATATGCTGAACACTCATGTCACTAACAAAATAAAACACTTATAGAGCTGCTGCTTATAAAAATTATGTTCCAATGATGGCCAATGTTGTTTCATATTTTCTCTAGTAAATCCGGTAAAATCACTAATCTGGCACTGCACAGGTCCCAACGATGCTGAATTAGTGATGTATGTATTACCAAATGTTTACAAGTTACTAGTCATTAGTGAAGGAGAGGTTATATGAGTGAGAGCATTTTTATTCACAAATTTGTAACAACTCATTACAGCATGGGTGTGTGTGTGTGTGTGTGAGTGGGGGGGGGGGTTACTGCTTATACTAAATTGAATTGAAATGACAAATTTTCTAAGACAATTTGTATTTTTCATAGCTACAAACCTGAGGTCTTAACAATAGGATAATTTCTAATGCCTAGCTGGATCCAGTTAAAAAGCAGATGAAAGCAAGGAATCTTGTGATATCTGACAACACATGCATAGATTGGGTGAGGAGTGGTCAAGGCCACCCATCTACGCCAGTCTTTCCCAACTCAGGGTGACTTAACAAATAGAGGGGCGGCTAGAGGTGGGCAGTATAACGTTAAGACCTCAGGTTTGTAGCTATGAAAAATACAAATTGTCTTAGAAAATTTGTCATTTGTTCATACGCAAACAGACCTTTGGTCTTAACAATAGAATAGACTCATACTTAGAGGGAGGTATAAGACATCCTAGACCAGCTGGGTGCCTACCCACCAGTCCAGCTCTCAAAAGAAATAGTTCTCGGAGAGGGACTGAAGCCCGCTGAGAAGCTAGATAAACTAATATCTAACCACTCAGAACCTGAGTGACATACAATGATATATGGGATAACCACTGTATAGGGAACCAAAGAGAAACTTTGACTGTCCAATAACAAACCAAGACACTAGGGTTTGTATTACTTCCGACTCCTTCTTGCCAAGGAGTGGAGCCTATGCTACCAAATAGTGGGTAAGATATTGTATATTGCATGACCACACTACCAGTATGACTACCTTGCTCACCTGTATCAGACCAGTCCAGCAGATGACGTGTCTATTCCTTAAACCGCCCGAAGGAAGAAAGAAAGGTACAAGAGAAAGAAGGAGATCAGCCAACTCACTCATTCTCTCATCCACACAATCATCTTAGGTAAGATACAAAGGTGTCCTCTTAAGGGCAACTATGAGTTACACAACCTGTTGGGCAGCCACCACAGGACCCAGGGAAAACGTGTCCATAGATTTGTGGGCAACATCCTTACGATAGAAGAGGTGAACGTGGACTGGCGTAACCAAGTACCAGCGCTCAGCACTCTATGTACAGCCAAGTTCTTTTTGAAAGCCAGAGAGGGACCAATACCTCTAACGTCATGTGCTCTAGCCTGCACAGATGTGGTGGTGGAATCATCAAGAGTCAAGTATGCCTGTCTGATGGCTTCCTGTATCCAGAAACAGATAGTATTTCTTAGACACCTCTTTCTTTGTACGGCCTGTGCTAACAAAAACACTTAAAGAGTCCTTTTAAGATATCAACGCAGGGCCTGGACAGGGCGCAGCAAAAGCTCGAGCATCACCACCCACAAAGTCAGTCAGTGATGGAATGGAAAACGAAGTGAACCTGTCATCAAACACCGAGGGATTTTGGGTCTTGGCCACGAATTTGAAGGACACCGACTTCCAACCCCTGCTGTGCTTCACCTCATAACTCAGACCATGGAGCTCTCCTACCCTCTTGGAAGATGCCAAAGCCAAAAGGAAAACTGTCTTGAGCGTCAGGTTCCAGTCAGATGAGCGACGCAAGGGCTCATATGGACTCTTAGATAAGCTCTTAAGCACCGTGGAAACATCCCACGTTGGAGGCTTGAGGTCTCTAGGAGAACTTCCCAAGTAGGAAGAGTCGAGACTCTTGCCATAAAACTTCCTCCACTGCTCCTTAGGCCATGCCCGGCATTCCGTGCAAGGATTCGTAATTGTACAAAAACTCAAACACCTACTGCATGTGATGTGAGGGTCGGTCCCTGCTGAAGCCAAAAAACGAGAACACGGAAAACCAGGAACTCCGGGCACATACGCTGACGCCGAGAAGGAGCAGAAGAAGCCATAATACCAGGTAAAAACACACACACACACTAAAAGAAACGAAACGGGCAATGAACCGGGAAAAGGCCAAGAGAGGTAAACACAACTCTCGCCCAGGCGGTCAAAGAAAAGACTGGCGTAGATGCGTGGCCTTGACCATTCCTCGCCCGATCTATACAAGTGTTGCCAGATATCACAAGATTCCTTGCTTTCATCTGCTTTTTAACCGAATCCAGCTAGGCGCTAGAAATGATCCTATTGTTAAGACCGAAGGTTTGTTCGCGTATAAACAATATAGAATTTAGATCAATGGCCAAGCGCTGGGGCCTATGAGGTCATTCAATGATGAAAAGGAAATTGAAAGTAAAAAAATTGAAAGGTGTAACAAGAGAAAAACCTCGCAGTTGCACTATGAATCAACTGTTAGGAGAGGGTAGAAGAAAGTATGATGGAAGAAAGAGAATATGGAAGGATGTACAGTAAAAGTAACGAGAGGGTTGCAAGTAGGAGCCGAAGGCCCGTTACATAGGACCTTAAGTAATGCCTACAGTGGGCTGTATCAGATGTACTGGCGGCACTAACTCCCTATGGGGTTTACTGCTTATAGTGTGCCTTCTATGGTTGTGTGCTAACCCTTTGACCTCAACCTCAAAGCTTATGTTCATTACTTTTCTATCTGTTTCCTTTAGCCTTCTCTCACCTAATCATCCAACTCCTTCACCTTTACCACAACCCAATATTTCAGTTTTCAATAGCAAAAACTTTGGGTGAACCTGAAACAGCCCACTCTCTCTCTCTCTCTCTCTCTCTCTCTCTCTCTCTCTCTACTCTACTCTCGTCTACTCTTGATGACCTAAGTTGTTGTGATGTCATGGTACATTTTTACATCAATCAATCAATCATCTCCTCTACTCTCTCTGTATCTTTCTCTACCTCTCACTCTTTCCTGTTGTGATAGTTGTTTCAATTACACTGCCCTGCATTTTTTACATTTTATATTTCACCCCTTCCCACCACCCCTATTCCTATCGGGGCTGAACTTGAACTTAAAAGGGCATCAGAGGTGTCACTATTCATCTTGGAGACCTCAAAAACTATGGATTGGACCCTAATATCTGTCATTCCTTACATTTTATATTTCACCACTTCTCACCCTGCCTTCCTATCAGGGATGAACTTGGACTTAAAGGTCATCAGGAGTGTCACTATTCATCTCAGCAACCTCAAAAACTATGGCTTGTTTGTATGGTGTTTTTACGTTGCATGGAACCAGTGGTTATTCAGCAATGGGACCAATGGCTTTACGTGACTTCCGAACCAAGTCGAGAGTGAATTTCTATCACCAGAAATACATATCTCTCACTCCTCAATGGAATGGCCGAGAATTGAACTCGTGACCACCAAAGTGGGATGCCAACACCATACCAACCATGCCACTGTCACTCTACATACATTTTATATTTCACCCCTTCTCACCCTGCCTTCCTATCAGGGCTGAACTTGGACTTAAAGGGAATCAGGAGTGTCACTATTCACCTCAGCGACCTCAAAAAGTATGGATTAGACACAATTATCTGTCATTTTCAGTTATTTTTAAGTCACCCCCTTCCCAACCCCACCCCATTTGGTGCCCATGATATCTTACCCCCACAGTATTCTTTCCCCAGATATTAAGTCATGTATACCAAGTTTAGTTGAAATTGCTCAATTCATTGTAGAGTTATGCTGGAACACACACACACATACACACATACACACATACACATCCTTAGATACATCCATTTTTCTATTCATAGATTATTAATATTACTTTATCAGCAATTAGCCTAATGAGAACTCCCAGTGATTACATCAAAGGGTAGGATGAGACTACTGTCTGGAGTGCTTGGAAATTAAAACTTCTTATCTATACCAACCTTTTAGTTGCTCTGCTATTAACGTTGCCTCATGTTCAGAATAATGAACAACAGGTGGAGGAGATGGTGGCCGTAATCTCTCTTGCTCAATTCTTTCCCTATGGCGCTGTTCCCTCTGGAGCTGTCTCTGTCGACATTCCCACTCATATCTAGAACACAGTTTTAAAAAAATGACAAACTTAACTTCCTTTTACTGATTCAAGTAATAAGGACTAGTTCCCTTCATTTTCATTAAAAAGGAAACTCCACCATCAAACAAGGAAATGTCCTCACCATCCAGGGAAAAATTTAACTCTTCAATTCTTTAAGCCCTTAAATGTAGTTTTTCTGCAATTTTTTCTTTAAAGATAAAATATTGCTATCTTTATTAAATGCAGTACGCTCATCCATCTTTTTCTAAATACATACGTATATACTTAAAATAGTCACTGATTTTGCAAATTTATCCAGTTCATATAAAAGCTGAAAACATTTATTGTTAAGAGCTTACAAAGTTGTATGATGAAAATGCAGAAAATCTAAATAAAACAAATTAAGTGATATAATCCTTATAAAAAACTGAACAGCTTTATAACACTTATATATCTATTCTGTATGCACACTAATTTTTTCAGTCTACAAAAACTTCATGCCTATCAACATAGGGGCTGCTGCCAACATTATGGGTTCTGTAGAGCATTGCAGATGGTCCTAAAGCTCCTTTGAAGCAAACTTTTGCCCTAGCTACAATGTGTTCTGCCTTTCCCTTTTAATATGTTATCTCAGATCTCTTCCCCTACTGGAGTTCAACTTCTTTCCCTACTGGAGTTCAACTTCTTTAACTTAATCTCATTTCAATATTCATCTCTCATTTAAGAGCTTACCATGACAAACATACCATATTCAACACATGGAGATGAATCGTTCATATGAAAATTACTTTTTTTGTTGAGTCTTGACATGCTGTGAATGGAATTTATCATATAGCAGTCCCTGGCGGGGTTACATTCTTACGGCTTGATGATAAAAATAAAACTGGCGCTTATCGGCGCTGATAACTGGTTAATGGCACCTCTGTTAGGTATGTATCGGTACCAATACTCTATTATCACACCAATAACTGGAAATTGGAGCATGTCAACACCAAAAATCTGCTAGACAAGCCTCATAAAAAAGAATCGCTGATAACTGAGGGCACTGATAATCGGGGGACTGTCTGTAGCTGAGAGAAGTTACAATAATTCCTTAGAGGAAACTAAAGGAATTAATCTCATCTGTGGTGGTCCAAATTGGCATCCTCTATCTTTGGGTCAGGCTCACCTTCAAATTCCTCCATTACTAACATATTGGTTACTATACAAGTGATAAAGTTGTTGGTCTGGAAAACAAGATTGTTCAGTATGCCAATGATGCTTCTCTTGTAGGTGTAGTCAAGTCTCCCACTCATGAGATATGAAACTGCCCACATGCTTAATCGTGCCATGAAGCGGATTAGTGGATGGCGCAGTCAGTGGGGTATGAGGCTGAATTCCAGAAAAACGAAAAACACTGTTGATTAGTACATCTCGTACAGAATTTCCACCCCATCCTCCCCTTCAGGTAGATGGGACTCTGCTGAAGGGGTCTGAAGCTTTAACTATTCAAGGTGTAACTTTTGACTTACATCTTACTTTTGAGAGACATCTAATGAAATTGACAGCAAATGCCGAGTGGAGGTTAGGTATTGTTCATAGGGACTCATCTATCTACAACTGATAAAATCAATCATCCTGTTTTAAGTCATTTGTGTCTCCTTTACCAAAATGCTGTTATCTGGTATTGTTATCTGCTTCCGCCAGAGATTTATCTCTTTTAGATAGAGTGGTTCGTGGTGGTAGATTTCTCTTTTCTAATAGTATTAGCAATTATGACTTGAATCGTCGACAGACGGTCTAATTTGTCAATTTTTCATAAGTTGTATGTTAAGAGATCTTTCACATTTATAACTGATCCCTGATCCTCTTTTCCTAACAAGAGCAAAACCAGATTTGCTGAACAGCAGCACAAATATGCAGTAAATGTGCCTTGCTGTAGAACTTCTCAGTTCCAGAGGTCCTTTATTCCTCACAACATTGAACTGTGGAACAGTTTCCCTCTAAGGATGTCATGCAATTGCAACTTCAAAAGTTCAAGCTAAGATGCAATACACTACTACCCTAATACTATTCTCCTTTTTGCATTTACTTATTAATTTATTCTCCTTTTTGCATTTTCATACATTTTTACTTATTAATTTATCAAATAATTTTTTCTTTTTAATATGAGATCTCTTCTTTCTGTATTTCTCTTTACCTCCTCTTACTTCTTCCTAATGAACACCGTATTCTTTGGAAGCATGAATTTCAAGTCAATGGTCCCTGTGGGCTTGTTCCATATAAATAGGGTTCATCTTCTGAATAATAACAATAAGAACAAACCATCTTCAATAATAAGAAAAAATCCTCAAGGTAAATACTTTCTGAAATGTGACTAACAGTAATGTCCACGGGATATAATGATCACCTTATTCACTTCGCTGCTCTTGCAAGTGTATACAGTGCATATACTACTACATAAGCATCTGGAACCCAATTGAGGTACCGTAACGGCTTCTGGGACCATGGTTTGTACAACCTTGAATCTTTAAAAGTTTGTCATTTCTGATCGGGTAGCAATTCTAGAAATTATTTTTAAATGATTCCACCCAATTTTCACAGATTCTTGGAAGGGTCCTGGCCTTTATTTGAACTAACTTGATTCCCATTTACCCAAGCATCCTTTGTGTCAAGTTTGACTGAACTGGATCCAGGATTTCTGCAAAACATTTTATGTCCAACATTCATACTCAAAAACAAACACCAGACAAAGGTTCTGCAAAAGAAACTCATTTGAGCTTTCAGATAAGGTGAGCCAAACTCATCTGGCATTAAATGGAGAAAAATGAATCCCCTTAATCTCCCTTGTATATTTACAAGTCACAGACATGCTAACTTAAACTAACTTAAATAAAATTCCTTAACAACATCAAGCAACCATCACTGCATTAAGGCTGAAAGAGAAAAACTTCTGCTGGAATTTTTCAATTTAAAATGAATTGTAAATGTAAGACACACCATTCATGATCCAATTTCATAAATAAAATTTACAGAAGTGGTCAAAGAGTACAATACAATCAGGACTGCTTTCTAAGATTTTTCTAATTTTTTTTTTATAATTATACATGTATATATGACCCACTTTTATTTAATGTTTAAAAGTTGTATCAATCCTCCTTGTGGACCAGAAAACTATAAGGTGACCTCTGTAGCATATATTGTGCATAAGTGACCTCAAGTTCTTCTGCTTGGTTAGTACATTAGCCTACATAGTATATGCTATGTATAACTGTTCTTGAGTTGTTGTGACAGGTTAGAACTTTAACCTCTACAGGATATGCTACGTGTAAGTAATCTGAAGTTGTTCTGATTCAAAACACTGGCCTCTGTAGCACAAACTATGTGACACATCTTGTCATGTGAAATACACAGTCTGCACATTTTGGGTGATCATGTGGCTATTATCAAAAGGCAATAATGTTCTTGTAAGCTTCAGAAGCAAACAAATTTCAAAGTTTCCTGATTCTTTCTTGCAGCAACTTTGTTTAATCCAAAAGCCTATAATATCTATTCAGGAGCAAAATATTTTTTCTATTATTCTCATTCTCTTACACACTTTCAGCTCTTGGCTTTTGAATCCTTGACAATAATGAAACAATTACACAGTACTTACTGATCATCTCTAGCTTGAGCATAATCAACATGAAGACGCCCTGTGTTAGCTGCATCTGTACTATTATTAATCCGCATTCTGTAACCTGTAAGGAACACAAACTATAATATTAATGAACATTTTAACAAGATTACCGTATATACTCGCATATTATGCGACTTTTGAAACCTAATTTTGAAGCTAATTTTAAAGGGGTCGCATCATACACGCGGTATAAAATTAGCGTACCGTCTATGCTTTCCCAAATCGGCAGATCGCGATAGTTACTACCGGAGGAAAACAGTAGATCTTTTAAAAAGTTATGTTTTACTTGTACTTCACTATATCCAATAATATTGTATGCATTCTCATATTACTATTGTATTTTAAAATACAAAAGAGCGATCGTGCGCCATTTGCATTATTTTGGTTTATACAACATGTTTAACTGTTCCTCATCTCCTGCGTCTTCGTATAGGACATCGTCAATTCATATGGAAGGTATAGTCTTGTCACCGTGGCGAGCTCTCTGGCGTGGCTTTTAAAGATCTGCCCTTATGCTAATTTTACAAAAACAACAACTGCCCGTGTGTGACAGACCTTTGAATGTCCTTGAGACAAACCCCGAGGCTATAATTATAAGATTATAAGGGTTTTTCCTTCCCAGGTACTTTAATCTCCTTCCTATTCGGTCTCTCTCTCTCTCTCTTTCTCTCCTAAATCTTACAGCTGTCCGAGCGAGAGCTTTTTTTATGGGACAACATAGGCCCGCATTTCGCATTTTCCATACCTATTTATTTCGTATACGATTGCCCTTTCTCGGCTGTGAAGTTGATGTCTATCTATGGCTGTGAGATGACCAGGAATAACTTGTAAGTCGGTGTCAAAGTCACTCCACTCTTCAGTCAGGCCAAAACTTTGCCATATCGCATTCAAGCAATATTCAGTCATTGTTTCCTATCTATTATTTTCTCAGAGAGAGAGAGAGAGAGAGAGAGAGAGAGAGAGAGAGAGAGTCTGTCTGTATAAGATTGTTTATTTTCTCACTCGTCAAACTTACTGTTATGCTTTATTTCATATTTCCTTGCTCACCAATTTATTCTATACCTACGATATTAAGAAATCAAGATATGTGTAGAAGGGAGAAATGCCTCCAGACTGTACAGTCAGTATGGAGTTTAAACGCACGTGGAACTGGTTGAATATTCGCACAGCACCAAAATGAGATGCCCTGTTGATAGAATATCTGACTCCGTTTCTTGTTATTGCATAAAAAAACTTTATCAATCGTGAACCTACGTAATTTATTTAGAATTCTGCGCAACGGAAAAGATATTTGATATCTGTAATGGGAGAAATGGTTTTATCTCTGTTGTTGTTATAAATTTGGCAGTGTTGTTATAAATTTGGCAGATATGCGATCAAACACGTGGGTGGACCAAAACAGCCCAGCCAGAGAGCTCCGCTCATTTTGTAAATACTATTGTTTGGCGTGCTAGGCTTACCCCGATTCATTTGGGTGTGCGCTACTCAAATAATCGCATTTTTCTTACTAATCCCAAGAGTTGACCATGGAAAAACCCAAGATTAACCAAAAATCCCAAGATAATAAAATAATTGACATATGCCAAGCTTTGGAGTCCTAAATATTTACTCTGTCTATCAGGAAGATACTGATAAATTGAATTGACGGTATCTTTCCTGAGAGAGAGAGAGAGAGAGAGAGAGAGAGAGAGAGAGAGAGAGAGAGAGAGAGAGAGAGAGAGAGAGAGAGAGAGAGAGAGAGAGAGAGAGAGAGAGTATTCATGTAATCAGTAAAATACACTAATAAAAACAAAAACTACGTACTGTATGCAAAGCACACACATCATCGTTAGCTTCCCGTGTGTTACGTGTAAACGTTCATTCTAAGAAATTCACAGAGTAGTATAACTAACACCTGATTGGTTGGTTGGTAGCCATGGAGATCTGTTATCCAATGACTGCCCTCTGCTTCTGTTCTATTTATAGACATATGCCGTGGATGACACTAGGTTTGAACAACGTTACCATGTTCGTGATTTTCTGACTGCTGACGGCAAAAATTACTCGATAATTTTCTTTATATAATTATTTCTTCGTGAAAACAATAATATAATATGATCATTTTAACTTTAATGTATAGTGGTATGAAAAATACCAGTGTGTCGTAGCGATGCGTCATTAATATAGTGGTATGAAAATACTGCATGGTGTTGTAGCGATACGTAATCACAAGTACAAATCCTTTTCCGGACCATCCTCAAAATTTTACGACCTCTTCAACTGCAAGATCGATATGGTGAAATATATATAGTTCCATACTATTGTTGAAATTCACAAGTTGAACTGCAAACATTAGATTTTGATTGTTATGTACATATATTTTTTGTGTTTTACGGAATGTTTGTTTTGAAAATAATAGCTATTAGCGAACATATGATATTAATTGTCCCACTATTTTATTATAGGTGATCTTAATTATCTCACATTCATGTAACAGTATTATATTAATATTTATTTAAATAAACAGTAATTAATAAATAACAATAATGAAAAACATAAAGGGAAAATTTTTTTTCTGCAGTAGTGATGTTTGTTTGATTATGCATCTGACCTCACATTTCCGAAATTGAAAAATTCCAAAAAACAAAAACATCGGAATGTGTGTGTACTACACTTTTTTAAACACGCACACAATGTCTACACATTTACTGATACCCGTGGTGAAAGACTCATTACAGTATTTATTTCTGAGAGATGAGAGAGAGAGAGAGAGATAGAGAGAGAGAGGAGGAGAGAGAGAGGAGACAGGAGAGAAGAGGAGAGAGAGAGGCGAAGAGAATGATTTAGGACTCCAAGGCGTGTTATTTTTACAATTATTTTATTATCTTGGTATTCTTTTTTAATCTTGAGATCTTCTATTCAATTCTCGAGATTAGTAAGAAAATTACCGTAACTTCACTAGCAGCAGCACACATCTGAACGACTCTTCGGCCATTAGCACGCTAAACCACCAACCTTATGAACTGACCTCGGAAAAGGAACTCGCATGATACATGAGATACATGACAAAACCACTGTTTATTGGTGAAAATTTTGGGGTCGCATGATATGCGAGATCGCACGTTACTCGAGTATATACGGTACTTAACATTTTATCAAGATACTAGACAAAAATTAATGGACATTTTTTTACTCACATAGCAAGCTCATACAATTAAATATTTTTTATATACATTTCTGCCCTTATGATACTGGAATTAAGTGCTAATTTTGTCAACCTATTTCGATATAAGACAATAATTAATTATATCTTCTACCTCTAGTAAATTGAACACAGTCTGCAGTATTATTTTGTTCATCACTATATAACTCCCATTAACATGAATATAAGCCACTAAATATTTAAATAACTTATACACCTTTAAATTTAACATCATCCAAAATCATTTTGGAAAGAAGAAAAATTACAGAGGTTTTAAGATACATGATGGTATTCATGTTCTTGAGACATAATCACAGTTTTTGAAATGTTTAATGGTATTGTGTTCTAGAGACTTCTGCTTTGTGCAGTCTTCATTTAATTAATTACATGCTGTAAGCAAGCTATGGTGTAATCTGCAGCACAAAAAAGAATAACATTTAGTCCCAAACATCAAACAAAAAGTAGCACACTCTTCATTAACAAAGGCAGTAATATAGGATAATGCAAGGTAAAAATTTTAGCAAATTCTAAATTGTGTATTAAATAAACTTCAAATCTTCAGCCTAAAGAATACAGTAACCATGTATTTTGTTAAAATACTATGAGCAAAGGTGCTTTGGAAATCTTGATGTATTAAATTGATATTAACTCCCTATAATGAAGTTATTTAGCCATGCAATACCTGTATGCATATCAACTAAATAATTCACTATAGTGGTCCAACACTGAGGCTATAAAAAAAGTGAGCAAAAGTAGCAAAAACTTAATCTTTCATGAGTACTGGCTAGCATATTTTAAAGGTTAGAATAAATGTTAACTCATAAACATTTATGATACCAGCTACCTTGCAATTAAACAAACAATCACAAATACTTAAAACATCCTGCCCTAGAAGGAACAAGAATTAAGAATTAACTTTTGAAGAAAACTCAATTTTCCTATCATTCCTACACAGCAAATACTCTTACATAAGACATACTGATTTCACAAAAGGAATGAAATAGTACTTGAACTTACCCGACAAGAATATGGCATTGTCAACAAATTCTTCCAATTCATATCGTATATGGCAGAAGTTTTTCTTGCTAAGCCTTATTGTTGTAATTTCTCCACAGCGTTCATACACATCTCGCACAATCTCCTCTGCAACATATTGTTTTAATTCACGCATGATGAAAACCTGGTTAAGTACTACAGTCCTTACTTCTGATAAACAAGAGCAATTCAGTCATCTACCTTGGAAAACTGAAGTTATGACTTAAAAACACATTTTGTGCTTTGTCTCCTGAAAACGCACAAAAATATCACAAGAGACAAAAAAAACGTTTTTGTTTTCTACAATAAATGTCCACCACAGCTGATTTACAAACAAGATGCTCTTGCTAAGAATGAATGTGATGCTCTCCATGAATTTAGAGGACTTGCTATAAAAGTTAGTGTGTGTTGCACGTAAGCCAATGGAACAATGTTGCTGAGTAATGAAACATAGCACCACCAAATAATAGAAAGTTAACAAAGAGCCTTGACACATTTCAAATGTATGCAAATTCTAGTGTTGTCACGTTGCCCCACCCTCTAATTACACCCACACAACACAAAGGGGGATTGTAACTTGGTGGGTGAGGGTGAAGACAGGGCTGCTGGTGGGAGGGAGGGGAGAGGGTAAGCAAGGTCACAATGACTAATAAACAGGTGAAAGTTTTCCATAGCACATACAGGCCCTGACCCTTACAAACAAGGAACACAGATAAATAATGATATGTAAACACAGCGGAAGATAATGTCAAATTGATGGAATCTTTGTCTGTTTTTATTGTTTACTTTTTTGCAACCATACCACCTCGAGTGTTTTAGTTTCACAATAATCAATGCATTCATTTTCACTGTGCTTCCAGTAACAATAGGTTTCAACAACACTATTTAAATACTCTAACCTAAGATTCTAAAATAAGAGAGAGAGAGAGAGAGAGAGAGAGAGAGAGAGAGAGAGAGAGAGAGAGAGAGAGAGAGAGAGAGAGAGATTTTCCAGTAACAATACTCTGGCCTAAGCTTAGAGAAAGCCAGAGAGATTCCAGTAACAATTTAATTCAACAACACTAGTTGAAATACCCTGGCCTAAGCTTAGAGAGAGAGAGAGAGAGAGAGAGAAGTTAAGTATATCTAAGTTTTACCAGACCACTGAGCTGATTAAACAGCTCTCCTAGGGCTGGCCCGAGGATTAGATATTCTTACGTGGCTAAGAACCAATTGGTTACCTAGCAACGGGACCTACAGCTTATTGTGGGATCCGAACCACACTATATCAAGAAATGAATTTCTATCACCAGAAATAAATTCCTCTAATTCCGCGTTGGCCGAACAGGGATTTGAACTTCGGACCACCGGATTGGCAGCCGAGCGCAAAAACCACTCGTCCAGTGAGGAACTGAGAGAGAGAGAGAGAGAGAGAGAGAGAGAGAGAGAGAGAGAGAGAGAGAGAGAGAGAGAGAGAGAGAGAGAGAAATGCTGCTAATAAAGATACATGACAACTCTGATTCCCTTGTCACACACAAACTAAAATAAATCTGCACAGGTAAATAAAAATATATATAACAATCCCTTGAAAAACTGCTTTATAAACTCAAAAGGTATTCAGACATCCTTTCTTTTTGATAATACTAATAATATCACAATGAAGATCAAATTTAAACAGAGTTTAAAATATAATATCTGATTATCAAGGTAGTAAGATGTAAAGCATGGTACATTAGTCAGATGTAAAGCATGGTACATTACCACAAATTCCATGTCACCCTGTACTATACACACCATCTAACTATAATGGGTGTCATGTCTGTCTGTCCGTCATTCAATCATGGTCAAACAGCTGGTCCAGTGGGCATGAAACTTGGCAGGGTTATAGTGGGGACCCCTAAGATGGTTTACAATGGGGATTCATCCAACCTCCCCCATCCCATTAATGGGTGTTAAATCTTAGTCCCGGGGGACGGGTGGGTGTGAAGGGGATGGGTGGTAAACTGCACGTAGGCCATGTAACCAGCTAGTAAACATAATCTACTTATTTTCTTGGATTGTGGCAAACCTCTTGATTACATAAATTATGATTTTGTAAGCATTATATAGCTTCCATGATAGTATTTTTCCTTTTTAAACTTTCTTTTTATTCTTTCACTGAAGCTTATTGAAAGCTGGTTTTGTTTTGACATAATTTTTTTTTACATCACCACCCCATTAACCTATACTACTGCATTGTACAGTGGTACCTCGAGATACAAAACTAATCCGTTCCGAGGCACCCTTCGTATCATGAGCTTTTTGTATATTGAACAGCATTTTACATGTAAAATGGCTAATCCGTTCCAAGTCCTCCAAAAACAATGAAATACTACAACAATTTGCACAATTCAATACCTAACTTAATACATACTGCTAACATACCTGTAAATAAAGTGTATTAGTGTACATGGTATACAAGAAATACTGTACATATGTAGTAAAATGTGGAAGCTTACCTTTCGAGTGAGGCTATCTCCGAAAGTGGCGACAGAGGAGGAGGACAAACGACAGATACGTACGTACACTTAACTTTACGAAATACTACATTAAAAAATGTAAGGAAAACATACATAAACTAAACTTTACGAAACACATTAAAAAAAACTGTAACACTTAACTTTACAAAAAACTAAAATTAAATTTTTTTTTCTTTTTTTGATTTTTAATTTTTTTTTTTTTTTTTTTTTTTTTTGTTTTTTTTTTTTTTTTTTTTTTTTTTTTTTTTTTTTTTTTTTTTTTTTTTTTACAAAATTTCAACTTCCTCATCCCTTTCAACTTTCTGTTTTTTAGTATCACTTGGTTCTTCCTTTTTGCTTACTCCTGCTAGTACTAATGGCCTCTTTAAAAAATAACTATCCAAGGAAGATTGCTTCTGCCTACTTTTCACAATGTTCCTGAAATGACTCAGGCAAACGTCATCTAACTGCACAAGCATACGACCTGTGTAAGCCTTTTCGGGGTGTCTTTTTTCTACAAATGATTGCACTTTATGAAAAGCAGCTAGAACATCCTTAATTTCTGCTGTTGTCATAGAGTCCTCCTCCTCCTCCGCTGCTAGAGAACTCCTCTTGAACGACGTTATGTTGCATGGCCTCCAACTCCTTCAGGTCATCTGTCGTGAGCTCCTCTTGGTGCTCCTCAAGAAGGTCGTTGATGTCATCCTCGTCGACGACCAGCCCCATGGACTTGCCGAGTGCAATGATCTCGTCAAGATCTGGTTGCAAAACAGTTTCAGGATCGTCAACTGTTTCTGAATCTGCAGCACCAGAAGCGCTTCGCCCACGTCGAATCCCTCAAAGTCTCAGGCGGATACGGCATCAGGCCAGAGTTTCCTCCACGAGGAATTCAAGGTTCGCCTCGAAACCTCCTGCCAAGCTTGGTCGATGAGTCAGATGCATATCACAACATCGAAATGCTCCTTCCAAAATTGACGCAAGGTGAGGTTTGTGGTATCGGTGATGTCGAAACATCTCTTGAAAAGATATTTCGTATACAGCTTCTTTAAGTTCGATATCACTTGCTGGTCCATGGGCTGGAGGAGAGGGGTGGTGTTAGGCAGAAGATAAAGAACCTTGATGAAATAATACTTCGCTAGGATATCTTCCTCGAGGCCAGGAGGGTAAGCAGGGGCATTGTCCAACACCAGCAGGCATTTAAGAGGGAGGCACTTCTCTTCCAAGAATTTCTTCACTGTCGGGCCGAAACACAGATTTACCCACTCTGTGAACAAAAGCCTCATTACTCAGGCTTTCGCATTAGCCCTCCACATCACTGGAAGCTTCTCCTTAAGCACTTTGTGGACCTTGAAGGCTCGAGGAGTCTCGGAATGATAGACCAGTAGGGGCTTCACCCTACAATCCCCACTGGCGTTCGAACAAAGTGCGAGCGTAAGCCTGTCTTTCATACGCTTATGCCCGGGTAGCTTCTTTTCTTCCTCCGTGATGTACATCCGACGAGGCATTTTTTTCCAAAAAAGCCCAGTCTCATCACAGTTGAAGACTTGCTGAGAACTGTAGCCTTCCTTGGTCATCATCTCGTCGAACGTCTTTTTAAAGGCTTCAGCCGCTTTCGTCCGAGCTGGCTGCCTCCCTACGCCGCACCACCGAATGGATGCCAGTCCGTTTACGGAATTTCTCAAACCACCCACGCAAAGCCTTGAAGTCTGGGGTTGGCGTTGATGTCCCCTCTCCCCTCCGTCCTTTCGTCTTTGGGCCTGGGCAATCCATTGCCGAAAATAGCGCTGGCCTTGTGGGAGATTGCCGTCTCCGTTATCATATCGCCAGTGATTTCTTTGTCTTTTATCCAGAATAGAAGAAGCCTTTCCATCTCGTCATGCACGTGGGTCCTCTTGCTGGACAAAATTGTGACGCCCTTGGAAGGTGTGGCTGCTTTGATGGCATCCTTCTGCTTAAGGATGGTGCCTATTGTCGACGGATTTCGGTCGTATTCCTTGGCGATCACACTCAATCACTTACCAGCTTCATACTTCTAGATAATATCCATCTTCGTTTCCAAAGAGAGCATCCTCTTCTTTCCGTGAATTTCAAGTTTCTTGGGACCCATGACTACATATATACTATACGTAATTATGTTATGTAGTACGTATACGTATGTAGTTAAGTTCTCACACAACACGATAAGTATACTACGTACTACGAAATCACTAACGAATTTACGTTAATAAACGAAATTGTTAGAACGAACGAATACCGTGTGCATACCATAACGATGCTGCTACCGAGTGGCCGAAGCACGCCGCTACGTAGTAGATGCATGATGGGAGGGATGCTGACCAATAGGAGAGAAGGATCTCATGGCAGTGACTAGCATCAGGAACCAATGGGAGAGCGGGAGGATGGTGGTGAGTCTACTCAGTTGGCGGTGAGCGAGTTTCAAAATTGTTATCGGTGGTCCGGGCGAATCTCGGACTTTACAGCAATAACCTTTCGTATCTTGAGCAATTTTTGTATGTAGAGCAATAAAATTTTTCGTATTAGCTTTCGTATCTCGAGTTTTTTGTAAGTTGAGCCTTTCGTATCTTGAGGTACCACTGTATTATTTTTATGGACCTACAAATCCCTGTCACATCAACTTGTAAATATATCAATATGCAGTTCCTCAGACCAGGCAAACTTTGAGGTTGGCAAATTTACTAAAAAGACATATCAATGGAGAGAGGAAGATATGCAAATGTACATGGTAAAAGAAAAAAAATTCTAAAAAATTTTCCCTACCTTGCACGACAGGTTGGACATTACAACCTCTTGTGGGACCTGATTTACTAGACAATCGTAAATTTAACAACTTACATGTTTTTTTATAATAAATGACTATTTTATTTTGCAAAATTATAATTACTGCTAACACAATATCAAAACAGATAAGAAATAAAAACAGTAACAAATTCTTAACATATTTGTTGAAAAATATTTTCGTAAATTTACTAAGAATGAAGATTCAGTAACTTTTACATGGTTTTTCTAATGTTTCTTTGCGCTTTTCTTTGTAAAATTACATTTACAATCGACATACTATCGTAAAAGACAAGAACAAAACCCATCAGCAACCCCTTGGCATATTTACAAGATAATTTACAGATACGTACATAATACATTCCCCCTTGAAGTTACAAGCAGACCTGAAGTCCTAGGATGCCTTATTCATGGTTTTAGCCATTGTAAAAGTTACCATTAGTGAATTTATGGGTTATAGAAGTACTGGCACCTCTTTCCCGCCTGATTCTTTCCAAATCGATGGTGTGTAATATTGTTTAATTACAGGATCAATCCGTCCACCACCCCAAAATGACAAATTTTTAACCAATTTGTATTTTTCATAACTTACAAACCTCAGGTCTTAACATTAGGATAAATACTCAGCACCAGCTGGAAACCGGTAAAGTTTAAAATAATTGTGTACACAAGGGACTATTGGCATCTGTGCTTGGTCACGAGACGTGGAGCCACCCACATACCCCTCTTTAACCCATGATCCGTCCAATGGTTAATGTTGTTGAGTGGGTGTTTCATTTACATAAGTTTGCTTAGTCATCTATATATGTAGCATTATTTGGGAGCTTGCATATGATGTATACCTGAAGTTGGTGTGATAATTCCTTATGATTTGGTGCTCATTTGGTTTTTCCATTAATTTCTTTAAACAGTAATTAATTTTCCTAACTCAGCTAATGGATAGCAATTTGTTTGACTAAGTTAAAAACTTTTACTTTCAAAACATTCAATTTGGGGAACCATACTAACCTTAAAGCTTTGCATTTTCATTTCTTATAACATTTAAATCATTACTTCTTGTAATTTTGTATATTTGTAAACTTTTTGTTTTTTCTTATACATCTGTTACTATAATGTGAGCTAGTTTTCTGTTTTTTGTGAGGTACCCTCAAGTGTTGTTCAATTATTTTGACCTGTCACAAACTTTCCTACATTATCTCAGCACACTAGTGGGAATTTTTCTAGACTGGCTTTTACCTCATTCACATTACCTCTGGATAAAGAATTCCATCTCATGTTCATGTTGTAAGCAAAACTGCTCTCTTCAACTAACATGACTGGTGCTGGATTAGAAGTTTTTCTTTACCCACAAGAGATGTCATATGCAGATGACTATCACACAGGCAAGTTTGAAGCCTATGATTCTGGATATGCATCCTCCTCACACTCCAGTGCCACCTATCAAGGAACAGAATTTGACATCAACACTTCCTCATTTTGTCTTTCTACTGTGATAAAGGAAGGCCTCTTCTCACGTCCCTGTGTCATTGCTCTGACTATGTCAGATGCACCTAGTGTCAACCGGGATACCTCTGCTACACCTGCATGTTCTCTGATCACTCCAAGTACCTCCTGAATCCTGGGCATGATATTCCTATCACACTCTCCTCATCCAACTGGTTCCCTCAAGGTTTTGAGGCAGCTTTCTCCACCAGTCCTGATTCTGCTGTTCCAGTTGCCAGTGTGTAAAGTGGTAAATGAGTATCTAAAGATTAAGCTTTCTTCTCATGCTTACATCTAAACATTTTCTCTCTCAAATGCAGATGGCCATTCAAGTACATCACACGTGTTGTTACCCACACCTTTGACTTCTGCTGCCATGGATTCAACCCCACAGTGTCCTTCTGAAGTCAAGGATGTTGAACTATCTCTGTCACTTGTACCTTCCACTTCCGCAGCTTCTGCTGTTCCACCTATTCTCTGAATATAGAGGACACTCCTCTTCTGGGACTGATATCTTGTCTTTCACTACATACTGCTATTCTCAATTTTTACAGTACAAGCACTCCTCATTTATTGGCAGCATTGTCATTGACCAGATTTTCTGCAATGGTAAGTGATTTTCGGTGTCGGTAAGCAGTTTATAGCATTGGTAAGTGGTTTATCAGAGTTGGTAAGAGGTTTAACCAAGCCAGTAAGTGGTTTATTGGTGTTTATGACATCATATACTCCATTTATGTATTACCATAATTATCAGTGATTTTCTGAAATCACTTACGATGGAGCGGTCTTCATCTACACAACAATAAATAGCCTATCCCTGAACATGGCCCAATTCTTTTGTTTGTTTTGGTTGAATGGTGTTTTTACGTTGCCTGGAACCAGTGGTTATTCAGCCACAGGACCAACGGCTTTACGTGACTTCTGAACCATGTCGAGAGTGAACTTCTATCACCAGAAATACACATCTCTTACTCCTCAATGGAATGGCCGAGAACCGAACCCGCGATCACTGAGGTGGGACGCAAACACCACACCAACCATGCCAATTCCTTCTCATTACAGCGAGGATCATAGTTGTTCTCAAAGGTATATAAGGCTCACTCCATGACAGTTGGCCTTTCTTCTAGTGACTCTTCTTGTCAGTGCCATGATGACCAACAATGAAATACCTCAAGATCTCGCACAAGTCACCAACATAGAAATTTGAGAAGCTCAGTGGGATATAGTATCCTGACTGTTATGTTGAATTGCCCCAAGCTACATCCTCAGTTTGATTCTCCAGTGACTTCCCCTGTACTCCCCATAACCTTTCTGAAAGTAGGTGTGAAACAGGAGAGGGCTATTGGTAGAGAACTCCTTAGGAGTTTACTGAGGATCTAGGCAACCATCAAGACATATATTTTTCTTATTGAAGTACTGGATTAGGTGTATGATAACATCTAAACAGAATGCCTTTCCCAGCTACTTAAATGACTTCTGTGTGGAATCATACTAGAATTATGAGAAATGAGTGGCTTTTGGTTCTGATTTTTCTATGCACAATCCAACTCTACAATCCTAAAGGACATCTTACATCTGTTGCATGGCTGAAGAATGAAGCAGGGTTACTAAGTCTCAAATGGGTACCTATTGTATATTCTTCTGTCAGACCAGCACATGCAGAAATGCCAGAGGATCCTACAGTTCTCCTAAGACAGTCACCCTTTCACCACAGCTTACTGCCAAGGGAGCACTAGCCTCCTTTTCTCCATATCATGTTTCCCACAACAGTCCTTTTCTCCATGTCATGTTTCCCACAACAGTCCCTTTCTCCATGTCATGTTTCCCACAACAGTCCTTTTCTCCATTGTAATGTTTATCCCACAAAAGTCCTTTTCCATTGCAATGTTTCCCACCAAGTCCTTTTCTCCAGTCATGTTCCACAACCCGTTTCCTGTACCATGTTCATGTTTCCACCCAAAACAGTCCTTTTCTCCATGTCATGTTCCTACAACAGAGTTGAAGCTATGGGTAGAAGGGATGCTGCAATAGAGAAAGAGATTGACAAATTCTCAAACACATGAGTCAATATCTTACCTGTAACATTTTCTGGAAGTCCCCCAACAAAAATTGTTCTACACCCAAGAGGACGTTCTCTCGTGGTTGGTGGTGGGGCCAATCGATTTGGAGGGACAAGAACACATGTCTTACAGTGTAATGGATTTTTTATGGGGACTGTCAAACCTTCTGGAGACATCATCCAGCCAAACATTCCCCAAGTAATACGAAAGTCACCACTCTGTAGAAAGAAAGAAAAAATAATCTATCATGTCAAAAAATCTATTATTATGATGAATAAAAGTCTGAAAAAAGAAAATGTACATCAAATCCAATTTATTCACAGTTTTCATACATTTTTCAGCATTCTATGAAAATACCTTATAAGCAAGATACCATAACATACAGGCAGCCCCTGGTTAACGGCAGGGGTTCTGTTCCTAAGGGCCCGACGCCAAGCGAAATTCACCTCTAACCGAAATCCAAAAGTCTACGGGCATCACAATCCACCTTACAGTGCCCTAGACTTGTTAACAATGCCTTAGACAGTGTCCTGGCCGGATATTTTTCCCTAATATATAATAACCCTTAACTCTTAAATGAAAATGTGGAATTTCTTTTGCCTAATCATTCACTATGGTCTGCATGTTAGTTCTACAAATTTTTAATGTCAGATTAATAAACTTACTGGTAAATCTTGGCCTAGTGTGAGAGAGAGAAAGTCACCTTTTTCAGACTACTAACGTTTCCTCCATCTCTTTATTTATCATGTCTTCTGGTTAAATCAGCTAAAAAAGCAAATGAGAATGATAAAAGTATCATTAGTACCGTTATAATCATTGCTTAAACACCGTAGCCATAACGATTAAACGATAACAGTTGTTTTGCTACAACAAACGAACCAAATCTGATGATAACAATGTTTTGGTTGCATTTCAGCCAACGTACGATAGTAAAAAAATTACCGTAGTTATGTTACAAATTACATTATTTAAGTAGAGCAGGACTTAAATATTTTTGCATTATACCTTTATCTGGTATGGAAAAAATATAGTACTACTAAATTTAAGCTGCAGTTGTAGCTAAAGCTGAAAAAACAAAATGTTCACCCTGCTAATGATTTTAAATCATTATGTATCAGCAACATGGATGCAACTCTATTGCAAATAATAGTGGAGAAAAAAATATTTTAATAAAAAATACTGGCCATGAAAGAACACATTTTACTGTGTTTTCACACTGATAACAGATAAATACATAAATATTGTATTATGATGAAATAGGATGAAAATAACAAACATAATCAGTTTTTTTACACAAAATAACATGCACCCGACACCATCCATTAACGAAAAAAATAACAATCGAGTTCACAACAAACATCCACCAAATTTGTAACTAATTTGTATTTTTCATAACTAACAAACCTTCGGTCTTAACATTAGGATTTACTAGCGCCAAGCTGGAAACCGGTAGAATTAAAAAATTACACTTGTGAGATCCAGGGACTAATGGCATCTATACCAGGTCACAGGGGCATGTATACCCAGAATGCCCACGGCTACCTGTGACCCATCAGTTATATTTCTAACCCAGTTTTTTTTTAGACTGCTAGAGGGGTGGTTCGAGGTGGGCCTTTAACTGTTAAGACCTCAGGTTTGTTAGTATGAAAATACAAATTAGTTACAAATTTGGTATTTGTTCATACACGAAACAAACCTTCGGTCTTAACATTAGGATAGACTTACTATTGGAGGGAGGTAAGTCTCTACAACTGACTGGAAGTTTGCCACCTTATCCATTTCCGAATATATAGGGAAATTCTAGAGAATGGACAATGAACCTAGGACCAAAGATATAAGCGGATCTATTGGTTTCCTCCCACTGGGTGTGTAGATACCATTCTACTGTTTACTCTTGTCCCTTGCGACTGGATCGACCTTCACCCCTTTTTTCCTTATTATCCAGAGGGGTGTGTTGCTACTGAAAGTATATCATCAGCTAAGATAGCTTCACAGTATGGCTGACCATCTCACCTGCATCTAGTCCGTTCCAGCACATGACGGTACTCTCCTTCATATTGCCCGTAGTTAAAGGAGTAGGAAGAAAGTAGTAAAGAAAAAAGACCAGTCATCCCATTCATTCTACTTTCATACCTTCATCTTAGACTAGACGCAAACTGACCCGCCAGGGGCACTGGATGAACTATATCACTTGTTGGGCCGCCACCACTGGACCCAAGGAAAAGGTGTCCAAGGATCTATGGGCAACATCTTTCAAATAAAATGAGGTGAAAGTTGTTTGGCGCTTCCACACGCCAGCTTTCAGAATTTTATCCACAGACATGTTCTTCTTAAATGCTAGGGAAGCACTCACACCCCTGATGTCATGAGCTCTAGCTCCCACCTGGCTATCTGACCCTCTGTCTTCTGCAGTATAAGCATTTCTGATTGTCTCCCTTAGCCAAAATGATATTGTATTCTTGGACACTTCCTTCTTGTTCCGTCCTGTACTTACGAACAACCTCTGGCACCCCGGCCTGAGGTGCCTTGTTCTCTTTAAGTACTCCCTGACGGGGCACAGGAGCATTTCAGCTTTGTCGTTGTCTACAAAGTCTGCCAAGGAAGGTATGGTAAAGGAGTCGAATCTGCCGTCTACTATTGTTGGATTTTGGGTCTTTGCCACGAATTCTGGGACAAACTCACACACCATTGATCTCCAACCTCTCGAGTGCTTTATGAGATATGAGAGGCCATGTAGCTCCCCCACCCCCCACCCTTTTGGTTGAAGCCAGGGCCAATAAGAAGACTGTCTTCAGGGTCAGGCTCCTATCCGTGGACTGCCTTAGTGGTTCGTAAGGGGGTTTTGTCAGACTACTCAGTACCTTGGTCAGATCCCAATCTGGGTTTTTAGCTCCTTTGGTGGGCATGACTGTTCAAAGCTCCTCATCAGCATGGCCAACTCCAGAAGACGATATGTCCACTCCTTTCATTCGTAAGACTGAGGGCTAGAGCATGCCCTGTACCCCTTCACTGCAGATACAGACATATGTTTTTCTGTTCTGAGATATATCAGAAAGTCCGCTAACTGCTGAATAGTGGTACCGAGTGGAGACACGTTCCCCCTACGACACCAATCACAGTATGCTGACCACTTCCCTTGGTATACTGTCGCAGATGATTTTCTGATATTACCTGCCATCTGAGTTGCTGCTTTCTGCGAAAACCCTCGCTCTCGGAGGAGATACTTGACAGTCTCCACCCGTGAAGCGATAGGGACTTCACCGACTGGTGGTACCTCTCCGACGTGAGGCTGACACAGAAGGTTGCTCCATGGAGGTAACTCTCTTGGCACATCTACTAGGAGTTCCAGTAGGTCTGGAAACCACTCTGCTTTCGGCCATAACGGGGCTACCAGGGTCATCTTGAGGTTCTGAGACCGCATTACCCTGTTCAGAACCTGACGGATTAGACAAATGGAGGAAAAATGCGTACACGTCCAGATTGTCCCAGGGGTGTTGTAGCGCATCTTCTGCTGCTGCCTCTGCGTCCGGGACTACTGAACAATACACTTCCAACTTTTTGTTGTACCTGGTTGCGAATAGGTCTATGATCGGTCCTTCCCACAACATGAGCATCCTGTCCACTACCTGTTGGTGTAAGGGACCACTCCGTTCCAGAATCTGATCCCTGCGGCTCAACTTGTCGGCCACTATGTTTCTTTTTCCCGGAATATACCTGGCCTTGATGTCTACCAGGTTCTCTATAGCCCACTGGTGAAGTTGAACTGTCATCACATGTAACTGCCGAGAAACTAGGCCTCCTTGCTTGTTTATATAAGCTACTACTGTGGTGTTGTCTGACATCAATACCACCGAGTGTCCCTTTACTCTCTCCCTGAATTCTTGTAGAGCCAGGAAAGCTGCTTTCAACTCCAGCACGTTTATATGGAGTTCTCTGTCCTTGCAACTCCATTTTGCTGACACCATCAACTCCTCCATATGGGCTCCCCAGCCTTCTAGTGATGCATCCGAGAACAGCAAGAGGTCTGGGGAGGATTGTTGAAGGGGGACACCCACTGTCAGATTGTCGTCGTCCACCCACCACAGCAAGTCTTTCCTCACTTCTGCCGATGAACAAGGGAGGAAGGGAATTTGATCGTACGGGTGATCTACTGTTGGTGACCAAAACTCCTTCATCCTCCATTGTAGGGACCGAAGGTGTAGCCTTCCTTGTGGTACTAGCTTCTCCAGGGAGGTTAGGATTCCCAGCACCACCTGCCACTGTTCTTGCTGGCTGTGTCTGCTTTCCCAGAAAGGCATTCACCATTGTTTGCATTTCTGTACTCTTTGGTCTGTCGGGAATACTTTGGCTTGTTGTTGTGTCTATCACCATCCCAGATATTCCAAACGTTGACTTGGATCCAGCTGCGACTTCTGCTGATTCACCACAATACCTAGGCTGTGACAAAGCTGCAGGAGGGTCGCCCTGTCCCTGAGTAATTTCTCCTGGACTTGCATCACAGCCCCAAATCGTCCAGATATCTTATCAGCCTGATCCCCTGAGCGTGCGCCCATGCCGACACGAGGGTGAACACTCTTGTAAAAACTTGAGGAGACGTTGTCAATCCGAAGCACAGGACCTTGAACTCGAAAGCTTTCCCTGCAAGACTGAAGCGGAGAAATTTCCTTGAAGACTGATGGACTGGTTATCTGAAAGTATGCGTCCTTTAGATCGACTGTCAGCATAAAGTCTCCGATTCTGACTGCTTGTAGAACCGTTTTCGAGTTTCCATCTTGAAACTGGTTTTTCCTTATAAACAGATTCAGCGTTGACAGGTCTATTACTGTCCTCCACTCCCGTTGGATTTGGGTACCAGGAAAATCCGCTGTAGAAGCCTTTTGTCGGACTGCATACTTGTTGCACAGCTCCTTTTTCCATCATCTTCTTCACTTCGTCCTGCAGAATAGTGGCCTTCTGAGATCTGTGGGCATAAGTGACGTGGGGTAATGGTTGATCTGTCAGGGGCGGGGTTACCTCGAACGGAATCAAATACCCGATCCTGAGAACATCCACCACCCACTGCTCTGCCCCTAGTTCCTGCCACACCTTCCAGTGATTTGCCAGGCAACCCCCCACTGGTGTGGCCGAGTGATGGGAGGCGCCCATCCTAATCTTCTTGAGCCTCTCCCCCTTCCCCTATTGCCCTTCCTCTGTTGTTTCTATTGTGAAAAGGGGCCGGGCCGATGAATGGAGTTATCCTCTTTGGGGAAGAGGGTCTTGTGACTCTATTAGGGATGCTATGTCTCACTGGTTTCTTTCGAGACATCTGCTGTTGTCTTCCCTCCAAAGGAATAGTTTGACTGTTAGAGGTTTTCCTAACTGCCTGTTGCACCAACCTATCGTTAGTGTCCATCCTTCTTCTATCTATCGCTTCTTCCAGTAAGACCTCTGGCAACAGTAGTTGCGATTCCAAGATATCCCCATTCCTCATTGCTAACAGGGAATCCAAATCCACATTGCGGCTTAGTCTAGCCAATGCTGCATCTCTCCTCATTAGCAGGATATTTGCCCAAACATTGGCACTTACGTTTGTCAGGTACGCAATCGCCTTGGACCCTGACTGTAGTAATCTAATGAACAATGGTTCATCTACTACTTTCCTTGTTGCTTCCGAGGATGCAATTTTCGCCACTGCTGTTGACCAAAGGTCTAACCAGGACGCAGCCTGAAAGACAGAAGAAGCTGTTGCTTCTAACGTGGCAGCGCTCATTGGTACGTCATCGAAGGGCACTCCATTTTAACCTGATCCAAGGTTAATCCAGGCCTTAACCTTACAACATTAGGGTTCATTTGTCTAGACAGCAAAGGGACCTTCGGTGTCGTATAATATTTCCTTTGCTTTATCATTGGAGGGGGAATAAATTTAAATGATCTATTAGATCTTAAGGAATTATCCCTCCCTGCAATCTTTGCGTTTTACGTGTTGCCAGACGATTCCGCATGACAGAGCAAGGCAATTCATACGACACCTTGGTATCCCTCTTTAGTGTCCAAACGCCATGTCAATTCCAGGAGGAAGCATACTGGCCGGTGTTTCTGTCTTCTCCGAAAGGCTATTGAATTGACGAATCAAATCAATAACCTCTGCATACGAGGCCAGAAACTCTTGGTTTTCTCCTTCCTCCGGCGCTAGTGTACCACTCTCCGTCACGAGAGATGTTGTCTCGCCTCTATCTTCTGACAGACGGCCCGGAATTCCACGGCCGCCTGCCCCTACGGCGCGGCCTCTTTTGATCTTTGCTGGCCGCTGTTGGCTCGATCCCAGATAGTCAGCAGAGGGGAACGAGAACGTCTCACTCTTTCTCTGCTCACGGATCTAGAGCGAGAATCTCGTCTAGATCTCCAAGATGAAGGCTCCCTTAAGACAGAGGTAAGTTCGTCTTTTATTAGCATTGGCATCGTTTTCGAGCGTCGGCGAGCCAGGACCTCGGCCTTCTATCCAGACGGACACTGCCTTCCACGAACGTATCCGCCGAGGTTGCCAACTCTCTATTTTTTGTACTTTTAATAGGAGCCTTATCGTCCTTCGTACGTATTTTGAACGGCCCTTACGGGCGAAACTGGGATCCTGCATTCCATCCCTCTGCTGCACCTTTCGCCGCCAACGTCGATTTTACCAGAGGTATCGCAGTTTTTGCGATCCGAACTGGCAACTCCGCCTCGGCGCTAGCTCGCCGGCCGTCACCTCTCTCGCTTGTTCGGACTCTTGCGAACGGCTTCGTCTGGCAACCTTGTGCTTAATAGCCACTGATTTTCCGACCTTCTTGCTGACTTGGAAATGACAGTCTTCGTCCGAAGGAGAGGAAGAATTGATTCTTCTCCTCTTGGCCCGAGGATCCGCTAGGAACTCCCGAATCCTCCTCCAACGCTTGACTGGCGCTCGCCGTGACGTTATCGGACTTAGCGATGACGCCGAACTAGAGGAAGAAGACGAAAAGAAGGCGAATCACACTTTTTCTTTTTGTCTCTCTTATTCATTCTCTCCTCTATATCCTGTAACTTCTGCATTACAGTTTGCATTGACGGATCAGAAGGCGTATTAGCGTCTGGGTGCAGCGAAAAAGGCCGAGAATCGGTCTGTGACGTCATCACGCCTGCCATCTCAGATGTGACGTATGTGTGACGTCATCGCTCTCGTAGGGAGAGACTGAGCGGAAGCCACGTAAAGCCGTTGGTCCCATTGCTGAATAACCACTAGTTCCATGCAACGTAAAAACACCATACAAACAAACATACAGTATTATTGGATACAGTGAAGTCAAGCATAACTTTTTAAAAGTGCCAAGGTAAAGATGCATGTTCATTATATTTGTATTTTACGAGGGTCTCTCGGTGCTTTGGCAAGTGGCGAAATACATAACGATAACCAGACGACGAAATACATAACGATAACCAGACAACAGCGCCATCTATTGATAAAAAAAAATTAACTAAGTCTAGTTCATGTATTTAAGTACATTTTCAACTTAAAAACACTTTATATAAAGAAAAATAACCTTGTCCCATATGAATAGTTTCTAAAGATTAATTTATGCTAAATAGAAGCAACAAAATCACTCTAAATTGAGTTAAATATGGCAAAATAATCTTACCTCTGCCCTCATCTGATTTTTCCAACCCAAAACATGATCAGTTTGTTTGTATTTTATAACACAAATTATAATACCAAACTACATACTGTACAGTATTACAGGATACATACAGTGAAGTAAAGGATGACTTTTTGAAAGAGCAGAGGAAAAGATGCATATTCGTTATGTTTGTATTTTATGAAGCAATCTTGGCACCTAGCCTAAGCAACTGATAACCAGACAATGGTGCTATAAACCCTACAGTGTAAAACCCAGTTATGAATACAGTGGTACCTCGACATACGAAAGGCTCAACTTACGAAAAACTCGAGATACGAAAGCAAATACGAAGATTATTTTGGCTCTACATACGAAAATAGTTCAAGTTACGAAAGGTTGTTGCTGTAAAGTCCCGAGATTCGCTCGGACCACCGAGTACAATTTTAAAACTCGCGCGCCGCCAACTGAGTAAACTCGCCACCATCCTCCCGCTCTCCCATTGGTTCCTGATGCTAGTCACCCCATAAGATCCTGCTCTCCTACTGGTCAGCATCTACCCCTTGTGCTCTATGTATTCTATTGGTAAAAGGATGCTGTAAATGTAAAAACTTATTCATGAAATACATTAAAAAAAAAAAAAAAACATTAGGTAAAGATAGAATAAAGAATAGAAGTGAATGGTTATTATACTGTTTGGCAGTTTCAGTAGTTGAAGAAAGATAATGAAAATTTATGGCTTACTGTGTGCTAGGAAAAGTGATTGCTTGGTGATCGTTCAGTACTCTTTAAGTGCTGGATGTAAACAGAAGTTTGGAAGTTTTCTTTTTTTTTTGATGGCTTATTATAGTTAATGGTTACTTGATAATTATTTGAAATGAGTACATGCAATACATTTAATTAAAAAAATTGAGAATTAGATGTCATAAAATATAAAATAAATCAGACTGCTACCATCGAAGCCAACAAATACCTATTTTATAGAATTCTTCTTCTGTTTTAATATTACGTATATGTTTCATTATAGCTGTCAGTAACTCGGTATCTCCATTAGGTAAAGATAGAATAAAGAATAGAAATGAATGGTTATTATGCTGTTTGGTAGCTTCATTAGTTGAAGAGAGATACTAATGAAAATTTATGGCTCACTGTGTGCTAGGAAAAGTGATTGCTTGGCGATCATTCGGTACTTGTAAGAGCTGAATGTAAACAAATGATTGGAAGTTTTTTTTTTTTTTTTTTTTTTTTTTTTTTTTGTGTATTATAGTTAATGATTAATTAATAATTATTTGAAATGAGTACATACTGATTATTTATACATTTTATTGGCATATTCTAAGCTTTTAGCTTCTTAGGTTTAGATGTCAGAATCATAGACTAGGTTACAGTAGCAACTGCTAACATAGGCTAGGCTTATTGCTAAGGGACATATGCTAAAGTCCTAATATATGCAGTAAAAATGGGGTTGAACATTACATGCAGTTGAATATTACAGTATTTTGCCTTTTTGGAGTCATATTTCTTCCGTCGGATCGGCGTCGTAACCCTAGAACATGTGTTGTAGGCCTGGAAATATTATTTACTGGGGTGTTTTTGTAGGGCTTGGAATGGATTAGGCATTTTACATGTAAAATGCGATTCAAGATACGAAAAACTCATGATATGAAGGAAGCCTCGGAACGGATTAATTTCGTATCTCGAGGTATCACTGTATATTTAACAAGCACCATAAAACCAAATTGCCGCTAACCGATAGCAACGGTAACCACGGGCTGCCTGTACTGTGCTTCGTGTCATGTGAAAGCACATGCACATGGTCGATCACCAGCAGCTATATCTGAGAAAAGGTATTTAAACAATAAAACATGTATATTTTTTAACATATCCATTAACCATAATAGGGCTTACTTTGCATAAACTGTTCCAAGTCACACTAACATAATAGATTATGACAGCATGACAGGAGAAATATCCTACTATGCATGCCTAGCTCACACTTAACAGGTTCTGAAGGCAAGGTGTTACTCATCAGTGTTTATGAGGAAGAGAGGAAAGCACTGAAAGTTTATAATTTCTCCAATGGGCTTGTAAAAGAACTTGTTTTAGTGATAAGCAACATGCATTGTGGAGGAGTGATGTAGTGGTTGCATTTGACAAACGTTCTCAAGGGTCACTTGTAAGAGAGAGAGAGAGAGAGAGAGAGAGAGAGAGAGAGAGAGAGAGAGAGAGAGAGAGAGAGAGAGAGAGAGAGAGAGAGAGAGAGAGAAAGGCTGGTTGTTTTGGTTGTTGTCTCATTAGGTTGTTCATGTTTGTTGGAGGCAATAGGAAGGGTGTGGATGTTTTGTGTATTTGCTATGTCGTGTTTTATGTTTATTTGTTGTTGTTAAGATAGTTTGGGGAAGGTTTGTATCTGTGGTTTTCCATCTTGAAAGAGATGAGAGAGAGAGAGAGAGAGATGAGGAGAGAGGAGAGGGAAGAAGAGAGAGAGAGAGAGAGAGGAGAGAGAGAGAGAGAGAGAGAGAGAGAGAGAGAGAGAGAGTGGTGAATGGATAGTTAGTGAATGGACCGCTTGTTTGGTAGATGTATTGGGTCCGTCTGCTAGCTCGGTCACTGAGCCTTGAGTGAGGGAGTCTGGGTCAGTCAGCTAGTGGAGTGATGAGCAGTCAGTATTTGAAGGCAGTTATTGGTGGTCAGTTGTCATTGTATGTTTTTGATTGTTTTGATGTTGAGTAATTGAGTTTGTTGTGCTTGTGTCCATCTGATGGTTGTTGAGCTAGTGAGTCTGTTGTGTTTGATGTTTTTTGAGTTGTTGCGAATTCTTGATGTTGGTGCGGCAACTGCAGGATGATTGGGGTATTGAGTTGTGTGACTGGTGGAGAAAGTGAGGATGGAAGGGTTGAAGGAGATAGAGAGGCTGAAGGATGGAAGGGTTGAAGGTGATAGAGAAGCTGAAGGAGGAGTTACGGTTGGTGAAGGAAGCTAAGGGAAGATTGGAAGTGGAGAATGAGAGGATGAGGGTAGAGTGTGAGGAGCTGAAGAGCAGAGGAAATGAGAGGAATGCTAAGGAGTGCGAAAAGTGGAAATGAAAGAAGAGGTGAAAGGAGCAGAAGAGAGAATGGTTGAGAAAATGGATGAAAAATTTGGGGGAATGATGAATGCAGTGCAAGAGATGATGCAAGAAATGATGAAGGGATTCATGGGAGAGGGAGTTGTAGGAGGTAGGCCTACTGGGTCTTGTGACGGGCCAGGAGTGGTAAAGGAAGCGAAAGAGCGAGTGGATGAGAGTACGAGTGACAAAGGTGATTTGGTTGTGATAGGTAAGGGAAAGAAGGGGAAGACACAGGATAAAGATAAACCTGAGGACAAGAATAAGAAGGGGGCTGAGGAAAAGAAGAAGACTAAGGGAAAGAAGGTTAGTAAGGGTGACGGACAGGACGAGATACCGGTGAGTGGAAACAGGTAGGTAGAAAGAAGGGTAAGAAGAGTGTAGTCAGGAGTATGGACGTGAGTATGGAAGTGGATTCGCTGTATTCGGAAGAGGGAAACAAGGGTCAGAATGGAAGTAGCGAAAGTGAGAGTGAGAGTGAGCAGGAAGTACGAAAGGCTGTGTACGTATATGAGAGAGGTACCCCGATGTGCACAATACGAGGAATATGGTAGTAGGGACATAGGGGACTTTTTTAAGGAATATGAGAGGTATTGTGAGGCAAAGTATGGGGATAACAAGAGAGTCTGGGCAAGAGAGTTAGGTAGCTTTTTGACGGGATTTTTGTTGAGTATGTATGGGGTAATGATGAGTGTAGGGAATGTGCCATATGAGAGTGTGAAAGCTAGGATTGTAGAACAGGCAAAGAGGATAAAGAGTAGTGTTAGATATAGAAGAAAGCAAGATTTTGAAGAGGCAAGAATGAATGTTGGTGAGTCGTTGTCGATGTATGTCTGTAATTAGAAACATTAGCCAGGAAAAAGTTTGGGGGCGAAGGGATAAATGAGTGTAAGGAGTTAGTTCGAAAGTTGTTGGCAACTGTACAAGAGAGTGTATATGAGTTTATGAATCTGAAACGTAAGGAGAAAATGTGATGGACGAATGAAAGGTTGACATGGAACGACATTTTAGAAATAGTACAAGATTATGAGCTAGATAGGTGTATGAAAGAGAGTAGAAGTGTTAGTGTTAGGACTGAAGTAGCTGAAGTTGTACCAGAATTTAAAAGCTATAGGGAGGCAGTTTTGGAAGAGCCGAGGGGAATGGCAGAGCAAGTGGTAGACAGGAGCATTAGGGCAAGTAATGTGAGTGTAGTTAGCCCTAAAAGAGATAGGAGCGCGAGTGTTGGAAGAGTAGGGTTAGTTAGTCGTGAGCGAGAAGATCAGTGTTATAGATGTGGTGAGTCAGGACACAGGAAGAATGAATGTCGGTGGGCGTTAGGAGCGTGCTTCAGGTGTGGGCAAACAGGGCAATTGGTGAGCGAGTGTAAGAAAGATAGGGATATTAAATGTTATAGGAGTGGACAGGCAGGGCACATAGCTAGTGGATGTCGGGGTAACCGTATGAACATAGTTTGCGGCAACTGCGGGAAGAACGGGCATTATGCTAGGATGTGTAAAGAACAGCGTGCGAAATGTGTTGAATGCGGAATGGAAGGTCACGTGGCGAGTGTGTGTAGGCGAAAGAGGATGAGTCAGGCTGAGAATTTGGGAAACTAGGTTAAAAGGGGATTCAGTTGGGTGGGTCCTCTGGTATGTGGGCAGTAAGAGTGATACATGTGCGTGAAGGATTGTTACATGAAAATGGGTTTGGGGATAGAGCTCATGAATGTATGAGTGTAAAAGTGAGATGCAAAGGGGCGTGTTTGGTTGCTTTGATTGATACTGGGTGCAGTGTCAATGTTCTTTTTAAGAATGGATGCGACAAGTTGCGGAGCGAGTGTGAAATCAGGGAGTGTAAAGGGGAGGTATGAGGAATAGGAAATTTAGGTATGCCTGTGGTGGGAGTGGTGTGTGAAAATGTAGAAATCAGAGGGGTAGTGGTGGATGAAAGTGACTTTTATGTGATCGAAGGAGTGAGTGATAAGTATGATATGTTTTTAGGGTATGGGTTCTTGAGGAAGTGTGGGATGGTGGTCGGTCCAAACGCAAATATGGTTAAGTTGCATATGAAGGGAAACAAGTGGAGAGTTGTACTTAGGTAGAAATGGGGAGGTAACCAGTAAAATATGGAAGGGGGTGCCGTTAATTGCGAAAGAGAGTGTAAAGGCGCCGCGAGAAGTCAGAGAAGTTGTTAGTGTGAAAGTTGCGTGGCCGGATAGTCTTGGGATTGTCAAAGGTGACAAGTGCGCATATGTGGTTGAGGGTGTGGATGCGAACAAGTTGGTAAGAGCAAGCGTGCATGTATACGACGGGATTTTGGATATGGAGAGTCCGCAGGTTTTTGTAGCCTCATTGCCGAGTGTTAAGAAAAAACGAGTGCGGTGAGTACGTGTGGAAGATTGGCCACATGAGTTGGGTGTGTATAAGAGGGTTGCTAAATGGTTTGTGGTTTGTAAAAACATAGTGTACTTTTTGCATCCGGAAGGGGTGTATGACAGGGAAGTGTATGTGCCGGTGTTTTCTGTTGAGTCAGCAGTGAGTATGTGTTTGTTGGTGCATGATCGGTTTGGGCATATGGGGAAAAATAAGTTGTGGGAATGCATGAGAGAGAGATTGTATGCGCCTGGGCTGAATAAGATTTGTGTGGATGTGGCTGTTACGTGTGAAGACTGTCAGAGGGGAAAGTATCAGTGTGTGCATGCGAGTCCGCCTGTGTTGTGATTGCAGATGAAAGAGGCGTTTGAAATGCTTGTGATTGATTGTGTTTCATTGCCAAAGACTGTGAGGGGGCATGTGGGAATGGTTGTGATGGTGGATCACGAGTAAATTTGCCTATGCGGTTCCCATCAAAGATCAGAGGAGTGAAACTGTTGTATGGATGGTGGGGCAAGTGATGTTGCCTATGTGTGTGTGTAAGCCGGCGAAAATGTTGAGTGATAATGGGCTTGAGTTTGTGGGGTGGGAATTTGAAGGAATGTTGAAGGAATGGGGTATTGTCCATGTGTATTCTACTCCGTATATGCCCAGTGCGAATGGTTTGGCGGAAAGGACTGTTAGAATGATGACCGAGATTTTGCGAATGATGAGTAAAGGCAACAATGATTGGGATATGTATGTAGGACGTGCAGTGAGGGTATATAACGCCACACTGCAGAAGAGTATAGGTATGTCTCCTTGTAAATATGTGTTGAATTTTGAAAGGATTGTTAGGCCGCGGTTGGGTCTGTCAGAGTGATCGAGATTTGTGGAAGAAAGCCAGTGAAAGGTTTGAAAGTTTTAGGATTGGAGATAAGGTGTTGAAAGAGGTGGTTGAGAAAGGGAGAATGAATGTGAATAAGGTAAAGGAGTAATTTGAAGGGCCTTTTGAGATTTTGGAAGTGGGACCAAGTGGATTGAGTTATGTGTTGGGGAAATTGCGAGGAGATGGGGGTGTGGATGAGGTTAGGGCACACCATAACCAGCTCCGTAAGTGGAGGGAAGTACCCCAGTATGTTCGGGAGAATGCGATGAGTAAGTGGTTGAGGGTGAATAAATGTGAGCTGAGTGTCAGTGAGCAAATGGGTCTGGAAGATCGGCAGTTAGTTTTGGTTGAGTATGGAAGAAAGCAGAAGGAGGTAAGGAAAGGGAATGAAAGGGAGGAACGTGAACTGCATGATAGAGGGGTTAGTGTTAGGGTAAAAATGGTGAATAAGGCGTGTAATACAGATGACTTTGAGGGGAGGAATGATACATATAGCGTGTGTGGGTTTGAATTATCAGGGTTTAGTGAAGTTTCACCAGGAAGGGAATCAGGTGGTAAGGATGTACTTGGCAGTATGAATGAGTCTCTTCGGGAGTTTGGCAGGAGTGTAAATGAGGTGATTGATTTGGTGGCAGAGTTACGAGAGATATTCAGACAAGAGTTGGAAGGGGTAGATGAGATAGTGAATGGGATTTGGGAGGATGGTAGTGAGGCAGATGGTAAATGGAGTCTGACTGGAAGTGGTCTGGGAGAAGTGGATGGCAGTGTAATTGAGAGTGTATATGAGGGCCCTCAAACAAGATCCAGGGGACCTGCGTCCGAGCATCCGTGGGTGTTGAGGAAGGCTATTTAGTGTGGGTGTTGTGAGTGTAAGGAGACGTTGTGAAATGTAATGGGAGGGGAAATATGGAGGAGTTATGGAGTTCCATTTGACAACGTCAGAGAGAGAGAGAGAGAGAGAGAGAGAGAGAGAGAGAGAGAGAGAGAGAGAGAGAGAGAGAGAGAGAGAGAAGAGAGAAGAGAGAGAGGAGAGGAAGAGAGAGGAGATAGAGAGAGAGAGAGAGAGAGAGAGTAATTGGTGGTTGGATGGTTAACGATTGAATTGGCTGTTGCTGAGTTCTGGGTCGTCTGCTGGTCCTGTTAATTGTTGGAGTTGTGTGTTTTGGTTGGTTTTTGAGTCAGTCTTTGGTGAGAGCTGGTGATAGACAGTAGTGTTGGCAGCCTTTTCAGTGAAGGCATTGAAAGTCAGTTGAGTTGTGTTATTGATTTGTTGTTTGTTTTGTTTGTTTTGATATCGTTGCTTAAGAGCTGCTGTGCCTGTTTTGTTGGATTTGTTGTGCTATGAGGTTTTTGTTGGGTTATATGTGAGTTCCTGAGGGTTGTATGTGATTGTTGTAGCTAGTTGAGGGTTGTTGTTGGTTGTTGTTGTGAATTCTTGGTGTTGTAGTGGGTGTGTGTGTTGCCTTTTTTTGTGTTGTTGTTTTTGTGTTAGTGATTGGTTGTGCAGTGGTCTTTTGTTGTGGTTGCATTCCTTGGTTGTTGTTGTTGTGTTCCTTGTTGGTTTGTTGTGTTGTTGAGTTGTAGTTGTGTTCCTTGTTTGTTGTTGTGTTGTTGAGTTCTGGGGTTGTGGTCCTTGGGTGTTGTGTTGACTTGTGGTCCTTGGTTGTTGTTGTTGTTGTGTTGTTGGGTTGTGGGTTGTGGTTCTTGGTTTTGGCTTGTGGTTGTTTATGTCTCAGCAACATCGACCAGCAGACAGCACAGGATAGCTCGAGTATCTGGAGTGGTTGGGTTAGTACATGTGTTTTGAGAGTTTTTTGTTTTTTGTGTTTTGTGTTTTTTTTTTTTTTTTTTTTTTTTTTTTTGTGTAGCTATAGATCAATTGTCCTTCGTGTATTTTGTTGTGTAAAGAGGAAAGTGTGACAGAGGGTGAGTTCGGCAGCTGGACTGATTAGGTATATGTGGGGGGGGATTCTGCAGCTTGTTTTTTGAGCTTGTGATCCCGCCACAATGTTGATTGGTGTTTGTTTGTGTTAGTGATTTGTTGTGTTTTTTGAGTTGTTGAGAAATCTTGGTGTTGTATTGGTGATTGTGTAGTGATTTGTTGTGTTGTATTTGAGTTGTTGCTGGTTTTGGTGCTTTTTTTTTTTTTTTTTTTTGTATTGATATTTGGCAGTTTGTTGGTCTGGTGCTGGGTGCTAGTGGATGAGTTTGTGTCTCAGTGACTGTATCCAGTGGACAGTGCAGCGTCTCATTCTGATTGTGTCATGAGTTGGTGAGTACATGGGTTTTGAGAGTTTTTGTGTTTTATCTCGTTGAACCAATAGTCCTGTTAGTAATTATTAACGTTAAGAGGAAAGTGTGGCAGGGGGAAATTTTGGTAGCTGGACAGACTAATGTAAAAGTAGGGAAATCATTGTTTACTTTGCTTTGCTTTGCTTGTGATCTGGCCACAGCATCTGGGAAAGGGTTATTAAATTTTTTTAAAGAGCTTTAAATACTTGATTGCTGGAATTTCACAATAGCAACTTTAATAGTACAAACTTTGTAATAATATTTCTGGATATGCAAAAATGATATTAAAAGAGCAATTTCAAATAACAAAGGACTCTTACCATTGGTGGTCCTTCTCCAGGAGGTCCCATTGGACCCATTGGGCCCATTGGCCCCATAGGGCCCATAGGGCCTCCCATTGGTCCCATTGGGCCCATCGGTCCTCCCATTGGTCCCATGGGACCCATTGGACCACCTGTAGGGCCCCACATAGGACCCCAGGGACCAGGTCCAGGGCCCATAGGACCAAAACTTGAACTTGACTGATTTCCATCCATTGCTTGTACAGGAGTATTACCTGAAACAATAAAGATTTATAAAAATAGAGTTAAAATAATAACAGTTTATCAAATTCATGATTATTTTTATCTAAATTATTCTTAACATAAAAAGTCTGGTAAGTCACTTATGTAAAATGTCTTTTTTTTTAAACTTAGTTTCGATCTCCAAGAAAACTGAAACAAGACTTGTGTTTAATATCAATTGAATAACAGGTGCTAAAAATTAGAAGGAAATAACCTTCAATCAATAGGTAGAAAGTTATTTATTTTATTCTGGAGTCTTAGCGTTTTCAATCCCCATAAATGCAAATTATAGGTCATACAGGTGCGCCCTCAATTTACAGTGACACCAATTTATGGCAATTCGATCTTACAGCACTTTTCCAGTGCTGTAAACAATGCTTTACAGAGCCATAACTTGAGGTTGCATCAAATTATGGCACTGTAGGCAGTGTTGAGCATCAAGTTATGAAGAAATAACTCAAGATATGGCGCCGTGAACGCTGTTAAAGTGCTGTTAACGGTGAAAAACTGACTTATGGCAGAAATCAACTTACAGCAAGGGGCTGGAACAGATCCCCCACCGTAAGTCAAGGACGCAACATATAAATTGAGAGAACACAGTTCTATTCATTTGATTATATTATAAATTTCAGGGCATATTGCTTATATGAAAAAATAGTTTTAGTGCAAAAATCAGCTTTCTTACTGTCATAGTTTCATAGTTATTACAAAACAAGGTATGCTCCCCCACTTTTACGCGGTATTAGGTTCCAGAACCTGCCGTGGAAATGCAAAAATCCCCTCTAAAAATCCTTATAACTGGATTATAACGGCCAAATACCCAGTACCCCATAAACTAAAATGCTTATAACTGTCTATTTTAACATTTCACCGCTTAATTTGATAGTTCAAACAAAAATATACCTTAAATTATCATACTAAAACAATTTAATATAATTTCAAACAGGAAACACACCCAAAAACTATCATCCCAAAACATCCTAGGACATCTTAGATTAGTACTCTTTTACAACTGTTATTCTTAAGTATACACACACATAAAATGATTTACTCATTTTAAAACATTAATATTAATGTAAACAGCAAAGTATCTATAAAATTTTTAATACAAATTAAACAAATCTGTCATAAAGAAAGTTTGACAACTGTTACCCCTTTACTGTATACATAAGCCGTTTTATATCATAGCACTGAAGTACTAACCCTCTGAAAATTATCACTAATTTTCTTTTTTTGAATAACAACACTGTTTATTCCCTAATTACTGTATTTTTCATATTGTGTATGTGACAAAATATTGATTTTTATGATAAAAATTATTTACATCATACTTATAATGTATACTTGTGTATCTATTAACCCTTTACTGGCCACTGGACGTATTTTACGTCGACATTTTTTGTCTCTCGGGTGCCGACTGGACGTATTTTACGTCGTCATACAAAAGTTTTTTTAAAAATTCGCGGAAAAATACTTTTAGGCCTACCAGCCAAAAACTCTTGAATCACGCGCCGTGGGGGATGCTGGGAGTTCACGGATCAAGGTGTTGTTTTGTTTAAAATCGTTATGCAGGCGCGCAAGCGCGAATTTCTTTCTTGCCGCACTAAAAAGTATCTGTGACACATCTCGGAAATTATTTCGTCACTTTGACATAATTTTTGTACCATTTTAAATTAGCCGTTACATGGAGTATCAGATATGAAAATGTGCGCATTTTTATGTAGAACACAACAAAAAAATACTTATGATTGTAGCTTTTATCAGTTTTGAGATATTTTCATATAAATAACTATAAGTGCCAAAATTTCAACCTTCGGTCAACTTTGACTCTACTGAAATGGTCGAAAAACGCAATTGTAAGCTAAAACTCTTATATTTTAGTAATATTCAATCATTTACCTTAATTTTGCAACTAATTGGAAGTCTCTAGCACAATATTTCGATTTATGGTGAATTTATGAAAAAACTTTTTCCTTATGTCCACGCGGTAACTCTTCCGGAAAAAATCATACATGCGATTGTGGTAATGTTTGGACCATTTTAAATTAGCCGTTACATAAAGTTTTATATATGAAAATGTGCGCAATTTCATGCACAATACATCTAAAAACAACCTAGGGTTGTAGCTTTTATCAGTTTTGAAATATTTTCATATAAAAAATAAGTGACAAATTTTCAACCTTCGGTCAACTTTGACTCTACCGAAATGGTCGAAAAACGCAATTGTAAGCTAAAACGCTTATATTCTAGTAATATTCAAGCATTTACCTTCATTTTGCAACAAATTGGAAGTCTCTAGCACAATATTTAGATTTATGTGGGAAATTTATAAGAAAAAAATAACATTTTCTTTACGTCCGCGCGGTAACTTACGAAAAAATCATACGTGCGATTGTGGTAATGTTTGCATAAAGTTTTATATATGAAAATGTGCGCAATTTCATGTAGAATACAACAAAAAATAATTGAAGGTTGTAGCTTTTCTCATTTTTGAAATATTTGCATATAAATTACGACAAATTAGAAAAAAAAAAAAAAAACCACGTTCGGTCAACTTTGAACTCTACCGAAATGGTCGAAAACAAACAATTTAAATTAAAGCTAAACTCTTAGGGCAGTATGAGTAATATTCAGTCATTTATCTTCATCTTGAAACAAATTCGAAGTCTCTAGCACAATATTTTAGATTTATGGTGAATTAAAAAAAAAAACAAAAAAAACTTTCCTTTCCTCCGCGCGCGGATTCTCCGCCACAAATCTCCGAAATGCATACGTCCCATTCTCGGAATATTTGCTCCGTTTCATATTAGACATTTCATAGAGTTTTATATATGAAAATTTGTGCAATTTCATGTAGAATAAAACTAAAAATATTTCAAGGTTGTAGCATTTCTTATTTCCGAAATAATTGCATATAAAAAAATATATATAAAATAAATTCGACAATCAGTCAACTTTAACTCGTCAGATATGGTCGAAAACTGCATTTGTAAGCTAATATTCTTACAGTATAGTAATATTCAATCATTTGTCTTCATTTTGAAAGAAATTGGAAGTCTCTAGGACAATATTTAGATTTATGGTGAATTTTTGAAAAAAATATTTGTTTACGTCTGCGCATTACGAATTCATGCATTATTTTGTGATAATATTTTCTCTGTGTTGCCTTTATCGTTTTACATCGTGTTATATACCAAAATGATCGCAATTTAATGTACATTACAACGAAAAAAAAGTAACTTGTTACCTTTAACCGTTTTGCGCACAGCGCGATTTGAATACAATCTATATATGAAATTTTGTTTTTTGCGCTTATCATATATCGCATTATTTATAATTATGATAATGATAATATTTTTTCGATTTCTGATGTTTGCATACTAAACTTCAGCCAATGACAAAAAAAGGAGCCAAAAATGAACTCTTAACCTTGAAAACTAAGCGCGCTGTGATTTTTTGAAAAAAATATTTTTTCCGCTTCCGCGCTCACTCTGAAACACCTCCGGCACACGGGAGACATTTTTTTTTTTACCGCTTCGGCGTTTAAGGGTTAATCTCATTCTAGGTTGGGCCCCAAACTGAGCATAATAGGTGTACAATTTCTCTCTCTCTCTCTCTCTCTCTCTCTCTCTCTCTCTCTCTCTCTCTCTCTCAGGGTAATGTAAGATGTATTTGAAATTATATTACTGTAAAGTTTTTTATGAGAAAGCATGTTGTAGAATACTTAAAATACTATTTGCTAATTATTTTCATTTCACTTTCCAGTCTGTTTTCACTAGAAAGTAAAATGAAAATAATTAGTGAATATTTTAAATACTGTACAATATACTTATCATAAAAAATCTTTACATTAATATCAATCCAAATACATCTTACATTACCCTGAGAGAGAGAGAGAGAGAGAGAGAGAGAGAGAGAGAGACACACACTATCCTCAGTATGGGGCCCAACCTGGAATGAGCTTAACAGATGATACAAAGCTAAATTATAAGTATGCTGTAAATCATTTTCATCATAAAAATCAGTATTTAGTTATACTACACACAATATGAGAAAATAAAGAAATTAGTGAGTAAATATTGTTGCTCTATAAAGAAAAAGCAAATTAGTACCAATTTTAGTGATATGGTCAATAGAAAAAAGCTGCAAATTAATGAAAATTCCCCATGGAAAAGTGAGTAAAGTGGTTCACAAAAATCTGCGACAATGTGAACTGCGTTAACTGAAACAAGTAAAACTGGGGGAGCACTGTAATACTTTTTTTTTTTTGCTTTTTTCTCAAAACTCACTTTTATAAAAAATAAATGCTTCAATCTCTAAGATGACTGAACTAAATTCAACTAAACTTTTACAGCTTGTATAATACCTAAACATATACCAATACTAAGTACAAGTTGCGTAAATTATTTTTGAATGCAACTTTTTTGAAATACTATTTTTGAAAAGTTTTAAAATGTTTTTTTTTTAAACTGCAAAATTTATGAACTCAAGAGGTCCAATACCATTATCTCCCCCACCTAATTTTTCAGTATTAGCTGTATACTAACAAGTGGTAAAAATTTTAAGAGAATCCCTTCAATCATAAGGTAAAATGAAGCACTTTCTGTATAATGGGGTCTTATGGCGTCAGCAAGCCCCTAAGCCAGTATGGATTATAGCCTAGAAGTAGGAAACAGACAATACTTTGTCATTTCTCAAGAAGTGTAGACCTTTCAACATTGGTATTCTTGTTAATACAGGAGTGAAGACAGGGACTGCCTCTGGATTTGCATCATAATCTATACAGCTCCAGCTATAATGAACAAAAAGTATTATACTTCTCTTTTTGTCATTGGGAATAAATCCCTAGATGATAATAAAAAGTTTCTGGAGCTCAGGAGCTAGAAGTTCTGTGAGGTTAGTTGAAGCAATTCAGTATCTCCATGAGACTTTCCACTTACCCGCCTGACGAAGCAAATTACTATGGAAGTAACGCCTAGGAATTTGACTGAAACGTGGAAAGACCAGGAACCAATGCATCCTCTGCCACCAAAACAGGATTAGAAACATGGTGGGGTTCCTGGTAGTTCTCAACCCTAGAGTACCCCTTTCAACAGCGGAACCATAGGGAAGGCATACATGAATAGGTGTATCGAATCCTGAAACCCAACGTCTGCTCCCCAGACTTGAGGGCCCATAATTGGGGGGAAAATTATTCAGCTTAGCAGCAAAGAGATTGGCGAAGGGTTGCCAAACACTCCTAACTACCATGCAACCTATAGGGAAAGATCAAATGTGGGAGATGACCTGTTCTAGTCCTGGATGACCTTACGTGTCAACCAGGAAACAACTGAGGTATATGCACAATATTCCTCTCCACTGTCCAGAGGCTAAAGTTTTGATGATGGCTCCCAAAGTTCTGAATTTATGAACCCTACCTTCTAATATAAGCTAGAGCAGGCACGTCCAAGGAGACAAATTACTTACATCCATTCTGGCTTGTTTCTACTGGCGACCACACCTTAAAGTGATGGGTTCCTGATATCCACAACCACACCCCCTCCTCATCTGAGGCAACTGCATACAGTGATCTGGAAAAACTAAGCCCTATCAATAATAATGCATACAGTGAGAGGTCTGGGTTTAGGGACTCTAGGGACTTTCCTGTGAAAAGCAATACTAAGAACAATAACCAATAAAGGAAATGCATCTGTTCTTGGCTCTACGCTACAATTCAAAGTCTGGCAAAGTCTCTCTCCATGCCAATGCAACTGAAGAGGTAACAATCCAAAGTTAATACAGGTAGTCCCTGGTTACTGGAAGGCATCCATTCCGATGGCTTAATAAGCAAAAATTGCAGATAACCTAAAATCGGCAATTTTTGGCACTTATCGGTGCCCATGACCGGTTAATGGCATCTCTGTTGGGTAAGTATCCATGCCAATACTCTATTATTGGTGCCATAACTGGAAATCAAAGGATTTTGGCATCAGACAAGCCCCATAAAACAGGATCACCAATAAACGAGGCTGCCAATAACTGGGGACTGCCTGTACTCAGAACTGACTTCCCCACAGAGGATAAGTGGCTTAGGCAAAACAACCAGCATTAGGGAGCATGCACCCTGAGCAAAAGAATTCTCTCACAATTAACAACAAATTGTCTACTTGTGCTTGAACAGAACAGAATCTATCCCCATGCCCAAGTAGATCACTCTTTGCGTAAGTTAAAGAGATGACCTCAGACCTTTTAGTAAGCATAGGGCCTCACCAAGCCCAGTGCAGGCTCTCTTACCCTCACGGAAACTCCCTAGAGTTCACAAGATAACTCACTGTCCAGACACAGAAGTAACTATATTCATAAAAAGAACTGAGCCCAAAACCAAGAGCTCGACATTGATATGCCTTTCCCCCAAAGGCTAGAGTAGACACGTCCAGAAAGTGAATGGGGACACGAGACTTCTTGATCAACGCATGTCTCTTCTTTAGGTTGCTCTGTATGACTGAAAGGTCGAAGTGGCAGTGAATTCCTGAAAGGAATGTGCAAAAAAAAATAAAAAAAACTTTCATAGAACTTCCATTACCAGGGAGTCTACAAGTGTTCCCTCACTTGAGTGAAGAGGTCCAGTCTGGAACTACCAGCATATGAAGACTTGATGAGCTAATCAGATTTAGGAATCTTGATATAGTGGAGGAAATGCACAACTGCCTTTGGTATTAAAAGACAACTGGATCCTTGCTGCCAAAAAGGACACTTCCCTCCTAACCCAGTAGGGAAGACAGGAGAAGGAGGTAGAATTCCCCAGTGTGTTTATATATAGAGGAAGAGGAGGGGACTTCCCTCAGTGGACAGGGAAAGGAGGAGAAAAGTACTAATGGTCTTCAGAGACTCCTTCCTTGTCCCCATAGCTATCGAAAAAGATGGCTTGTCGTCTATTCCTTCTCAATGGATGAGCTGAGACATAAGCCAGTTCACCTATCCCATTCCAAAAAAGGTCTTGTTAAGGAAACAAAAACCTTTGGGGCTATCAGGGATCCTTGGCCCAAAGAGGGAGTCTGCCAAACTCCTACAAACGCTAACAGTATCCAGCACAAAGCACTAATGAGCATAGCTTCCATGGCGTTAGCCAAATCTAATATTCTCAGGCTCTTGAAATGAGAAAAACATCTGGGGGAGGGAGCAATCTTCACCCTAATACATACAGTCAAATTTCTAACCATAATGAAAGAATATTTCTCAATTACCTATTATTTTTTCCCAAACCACATGGGGAGCAAAAGAAGGTGGAGCGGGAGTGAGAGGAATTAACCTAGGTTACCAGGGAGGCTAATGGAGGAAGAGGAGAAGCAACACCAGAATACAAAACGAAAAGACCAAGTTACTAGGCTTATGGCGTGCCTTCACGAAATGTGTATATAGTCTATCGACCTCTAGTATCTTTCATCCTCTCTTCATATCAGTCCTTATTATCTTCACATCAAGTAAACCACACTTGTTCATTACGTGAACAAACCATTGGTCTTAGATCGGGTGAAGAGTGGTCAAACGCCGATCATCTACGTCAGTCTTTTCTTAACTGCCTGGACGAGAGTTGGGTTTTCCTCTCTTGGCCTTTTCCCGGTTCTTGCCCGTTTCGTTTCCTTTACTGTGTGTGTGTGTGTGTGTTTTTACCTGGTATTATGGCTTCTTCTGCTCCTTCTCGACATCAGCGTTTGTGCCCTGGAGTTCCTGGGTTCCCATGTTCTCGTTTTTTGGCTTCGTCAGCAACAGACCCTCACATCACATGCAGGTCGTTCGAATTTTTGTACGATTATGAATCCTTGTATGGAATGCTGGGCATGGCCTATGGAGCAGTGGAGGAAGTTTTATGGTAAGAGGGAACATTGGAGAGTTTCCACTCTTCCTACTTGGGAGGGCTTTGCTCCTATTCCTGATGTTTCGTCTTCCGCAGTAGTCAACCCCCATAGTAGCGTTGTCCCGGCATCTCCTTCCTTTTCTTCCATTGATTCGTCGATGGAAGTATCAGGAGGTCGCCAGGGTATTTTTTGTAATGTAGCCCCCTCTTCCTTGGGAGCTTTTTCGGTTCCCGAGAAGGGTGAGGTTTTTTCATCATTCTCGTCTCTTCCAGAGTCGGAGGCGTCCAAATGGCGGCGATTTGGAAGACGCTTGAGCTAGGGGGTACCCCGTCCTTGGAGGGGTTGCTAGTGCATTTTGTGGAGGCTCCCACCCCCCCTTCCCAGTCCAGCCAGGCCATCCCCCCTCCTCCCAGCCTCGTCTCCGCGGGTGGGAGCCATCTTGTATTGCTCCGCCGGTGTCTGCCGTCTCTTTGTGTATTCCTCCGCCAGTGGCGTCTCTTTCCCCCTCGCTCAGAGAGGAAGCTGTGACGTCACCCTCATCGATGACGTATCTCCCAGTCGCCTCCTCCAATCTGCCTCACTTAGCCGCGACGTCATCTCTGCAGCCCAGTTCGCAACATTTCCCTTCCTTGTCTTCAGAGCCTTCTCTGGCACATCAGTCCGAGGTCATATGCCAGGCAGTGCTTCAGAGGCTGGACTCTGTTTTGGATGTGAAGTTGGCTGCCTTATCGGTTGGGAGGACTGGTAGAAAACGCATTGCTTCGTCCCCGCCTTCCGAGAAGAGTGCACATAAGAAGCTAGTGCTGTCTTCCTCTCCCTCTACCCCCTCTATGCCTCATAGGTGTATTAAGCGTTGGAAGGCTATGGACTTTGCCCTTCCTTCGCCGCCGAGGGAGGAGCAGCGCGGACATGCTGTGGTTTCGGGCAGTTTTAGTGATGTATGTTCTGCAGGGGTTGCTTCGCCGCCAAATCTCGTACATGCAACCACCCCAACCCCCCTTCCGTCCTTGCACATCGCAAGCATGTTGCAACCTCCCCTGTCGTGCACGTGATGGTAGTGCTCCTTCTTCTCCAAGGCCTATTTGTCACCGTAAAGATCTGAAGGCGCCTGTCAAGAGGTCGAAGGTAATGAGCACGGAGGTGGGCCGGATTGATTGCCTGCCTCTCTAACTGGTGCCTCCAAGACTTCCACTATAAGGGATTCTCCGTCAATCTCGAGTGCTCGAGTTTACCCCCCATCTCACGTACGTATGGCCGCCACGCCCGTGTCTGTTCATGGACGTCTGGAGTCACCTGTTGAGGTAAGTGATGTGCCTAGTGTTACAGTGGGTCTGTCTCAGAGGCTGATGCTTGGAACCACCCCAGATAGGTTAGTTGGGGTTTCAGACTGTTTGGCTACTAACCCTTCTGTAATTTTGGTGAAGAAGGCGCATTTGAAGAGCCTACACATCCTTCTTGTCATCAGTCGCTGGTGCCAGAGCAGGAGTAGGGGTACACGCCAGAGTTTCTGTCTTCCTTTTTGGAAGTTGTTGATCTCATTCGAGGGTTCAACAATTAGGAAAGTAGGACTCAGGCTCGGTCGTCTTACACTCCTTCTTGCTTGGAAGCCTTGGTGGGAGCTACTCAGGACCCCAAATCATCTCTTCAGCTGCCGTTGTCAGGGCACGTTCAGTCGGTCCTGCAGAAGGTTAACGCCTCTGTTTCTGACCGGGACGGTTCACTTCGCTCTAGAGGCTCTACCAAACTACTACCCCCACCTCTCACAAGACATAGGAAGTACTATGCTATGAGCTCTGCGTTTTTGTTGTCGTGCCACCTTAACCCAGACATCATTCGCCTGAAGCCGGGTTTGACTTTGGAACAGGTGAAGTCAGTGGCCCAGTCCTTGTCTCCGCAAGACGCCTTAGCTTTGAAATCTACGGCGGCCTCCATGCTGCAGACGGTTTCTTGGCTGGACCTCTGGTCTGTAGTGATTGCCAAGATAGCTTCTGACAGGTCCCCTGAAGGGTTGGTGAGTGCCGCCTCGCTTGCCAGTCTTTTGCAGTCCGGGGGCAAGGCGTTTTCTTATTTGGCTCACGTTAGTGCCAATTTATGGGCTAATCTTCTTCTGGTTAGGAGGGACACGGCTTTGTCTAGGATGGAGAGGTCGCTCGACACCAAGTCTTTGCTGGCCTTGAGGAACGGTGATCTGTTGGAGTCGCAATTCTTGTTTCCACAGACAGAGCTCGAAAATGTGATAGACCGACATCGGGCTGACACCAAGGACCGACTGGTGCACCAAGCTGTGTCTAAGTCAGAGTCCCACCCCCGGAGACGTCCGGCCCCTCCTCCTCCCCTGGTTCAGCAGCAGTCAAGGAGATCGTCGCCTGGTAAGCCATCGAGGACCTCGAGTTTGGCAGGGCCTCCCCGTTCGACACAGCTCAAGTCTCAGGATCAACGCCCCTTTTGCTCTCGTTCCTTTAAACCAAGAAGAGGCCCCAGGGGCAGAGGTCAAGGGGGCTGTCGGTAGGTTGGGCGCCTCTCCCTCTCCTGCGCCACAGGTGGGGGGTGCCTGGCTGGCCATTGGGCCAAGTGGCAGAGTTACGCGGCGGAGAAGTGGGTGGTAGATGTCCTTCAGGTGGGATACCTGTTGCCATTCGACTTCTCCCCTCCTCTGTCGGACAAGCCGCAGCTCAGGAAGACGTATCTCCCAGATTCTCTGAAGTTCTTCGCTCTTCGGGAGGAAGTGCAGAAAATGCTGGACAAGGATGCGATAGAGGAAGTAGTGCGTCCGTCTCCGGGTTTTACAGTCACATCTTCTTGGTGCCCAAGGCGTCGGAAGGATGGAGGCCTGTGATCGACTTATCCACCTTGAATCGCTTCATCAGGAAGACACGGTTCGAGATGGAGACCCCGCGCTCGGTGTTGGCAACCGTGAGTGAAGGCGACTTCATGCTGTCGATAGACTTGAAGGACGCATACTTCCAAATCCTGGTTCATCCCACGTCCAGGAAGTTCCTTCGCTTCTCTCTGGCGGACAAGATCTTCAGGTTGACCAGAGGCCCTCAAGTGTTCACAAGGGTCTTCTCTTTCGTGTCAAGTTGGGCCCATCCTCAGGGGATCTGTTTGCTGAGGTACCTCAACGATTGGTTGGTCTTGGCAGTTTCCAGGGAGAAGCTGCTGCAAGACAGGGATCGTCTTCTTCAGTTCTGTCTGGACCTGGGCATATTAGTCAACCAGGAAAAGTCGAAACTCGTACCCACTCAAAGGCTTCTCTACCTGGGCATGGTCATCGATACGACAGTGGCAAGAGTTTTCCCGATCAGAGATTGGAGAAGTTGCGGCCTGTGGCACGCAACTTCCTATCAAAGTCGCATCAGTCGGCTCATCAGTGGCAGGTTCTTCTGGGAGTGCTATCTTCCCTGGAGAAGCTGGTCCCTCATGGGCGTCTTCATCTTCAGTCTCTGCAATGGAGACTGGGGGAATTCTGGTCTCCGGCAGGGGACTCTCCCGTTTATGGTCCCACTGTCTTTGGAAGTGAGAGAAGAGAGAAGACCTTCGTTGGTGGTTGGACGACCAGAATCTATTGAAGGGGGTCCCTCTGCGTTCTCTCCCTCCGGACTTCCTTCTGTTCTCGGACGCCTCCCTCGCAGGTTGGGGTGCGCACTTAGGCGTCCTCATCGCTTCAGGCATTTGGGGTTTGGAGGACATGCAGCAGCATATCAACGTCTTGGAGTTGAAGGTGGCTTTCCTGGGTCTGAAGGAGTTTCGGGGGATGGTAGAGGGTCACTCTCTCATTCTCATGTCAGACAATACCCAGGTGGTAGCCTACGTGAACAAACAGGGAGGCCGGGTTTCTCAGCAACTTCATGCCTTGACCGTCGAGCTTCACCAGTGGGCAATCAGCAATTCGGTAAAGCTCTCAGCCAGGTATATCCCAGGGAAACGGAACGTGGTTGCAGACAAACTCAGTCGCCGGGATCAGATCTTAGGCACAGAGTGGTCCCTTCATTAAGTGGTGGCATACAAGCTTTTCCAGATTTGGGGGAGACCCATGCTGGACCTTTTCGCGTCACTCTACAACAAGAAGCTGGAGGCGTTCTGTTCAATGGTCCCAGATCCCTTAGCATTGGCAGAAGACCCATTCTAACATCCCTGGGACAACCTGGAGGTGTATGCCTTCCCTCCGGTTTGTTTGATCCGTCAGGTTCTGAACAGGCTGTTGGGTTCACAGGGTCTCAGAATGACTTTGGTAGCCCCTCTTTGGCCTCAGGCGGAATGGTTTCCAGATCTGCTGTCGTTGTTGTCGGAGATTCCGAGGGAGATTCCCCCTTGGCGGCATCTCCTGTGTCAGCCCCATGCAGAAAGGTTCCATCAGTCAGTAGAATCCCTGTCTCTTCACGGTTGGAGGCTATCAACTATCTCCTCCGAGAGAGAGAGGCTTTTCTCAGAAATCAGCTGGGCACATGTCCAGCAGTCTTAGGAAGTCAACCTCCACAGTTTACCAAGGCAAATGGGCGATCTACTGTGATTGGTGTCGTAAATGGGGGTTTTCTCCACTCACGACCTCTATTCAGCGAATAGCAGACTATTTAACCTTCCTCAGAGACGAGAAACGTTTGTCCGTGTCTGCTATTAGAGGCTACAGAGCGGCTCTGAGTTTGGTGTTATGCCTAAAGGGTATCGACATCTCCTCTTCCCGGGAAATTTCCCTGCTAGTTAAGGGGTTTGAGCAGTCGACTTCTCCTACAGAGCTCAAGCCTCCAACGTGGGATGTTTCCTTGGTGCTTAAGAGCTTGACTAAGAGTCCATATGAGCCCTTGCGTCGCTCATCTGACAGGAACCTGACGCTCAAGACAGTTTTCCTTTTGGCTTTGGCATCTTCCAAAAGGGTAGGAGAGCTCCGCGGTCTGAGTTATGAGGTGAAGCACACCAGGGGTTGGAAGTCAGTGTCTTTCGAATCTGTCCCGGAATTCGTGGCCAAGACCCATCTTCCAAAAGGGTAGGAGAGCTCCGCGGTCTGAGTTATGAGGTGAAGCACACCAGGGGTTGGAAGTCAGTGTCTTTCGAATCTGTCCCGGAATTCGTGGCCAAGACCCAAAATCCCTTGGTGCATGATGACAGGTTCGCTTCATTTTCCATTCCATCACTGACTGACTTTGTGGGTGGTGATGCTCAAGAGCTTTTGTTGTGCCCTGTCCAGGCCCTGCGTTGCTATCTTAAAAGGACTCGACACCTTAGACCAGGCTGCCGCAGACTTTTTGTCAAAACAGGTCGTACAAAGAAAGAGGTGTCTAAGAATACTATCTCTTTCTGGATACGGGAAGCCATCAGACAGGCATACTTGACTCTTGATGATTCCATCACCATGTCTGTGCAGGATAGAGCACATGAGGTTAGGGGTATTGGTCCCTCTCTGGCTTTCAAAAAGAACTTGGCTGTACATAGAATGCTGAGCGCTGGTACTTGGTTACACCAGTCCACGTTCACCTCCTTCTATCTTTAGGATGTTGCCCACAGATATATGGACACGTTTTCCCTGGGTCCTGTGGTGGCTGCCCAACAGGTTGTGTAACTCATAGTTGCCCTTAACGGGGCACCTTTGTATCTTACCTAAGATGATTGTTTGGATAAGAGAATGAGTGAGTTGGCTGGCCTCCTTCTTTCTCTTGTACCTTTCCTTCTTCCTTCGGGCGGTTTAAGGAATTGACACGTCATTTGCTGGACTGGTCTGATACAGGTGAGTGAGGTAGTCATACTGTAGTGTGGTCATGCAGTATACATATCATACCCACTATTTAGTAGCATAGGCTCCGCTCCTGGGCAAGGAGGAGTCGGGAGTACTACAAACCCTAGTGCCTTGGTTTGTTATTGGACAGTCAAAGTTTCTCTTTGGTTCCCTATACAATGGTTATCTCATACATCATTGTATGTCACTCAGGTTCTGAGTGGTTCTGAGTGGTTAGATATTAGTGTCTAGCTTCTCAACGGGCTTCAGTCCCTCTCCAAGAACTATTTCTTTTGAGAGCTGAACTGGCGAGTAGGCCCCCAGCCGGTCTAGGATGGCTTAAACCTCCCTCCAAGTATGAGTCAATCCTATTTTTAAGACCGAGGGTTTGTTCGCGTATGAACAAAAGACAAATTTTCTAAGACAATTTGTATTTTTCATACCTACAAACCTGAGGTCTTAACGTTATACTGCCTACCTCTAGCCGCCCCTCTTTTTGTTAAGTCATCCTGAGTTGGGAAAGACTGGCATAGATCATCGACGTTTGACCACTATTCACCCGATCTACGCATGCGTTGCCAGATATCACAAGATTCCTTGCTTTCATCTGCTTTTTAACCGGATCCAGCTAGGCGCTAGAAATTATCCTATTGTTAAGACCTCAGGTTTGTAGCTATGAAAAATACAAATTGTCTTAGAAAATTTGTCATTTTGTGCTATGTGGCCATCCACAACCAAACCATTTGGTTTTCACAAACCTTTTCCTACATGTACAGCCTAAAGCTTTCACTTCTGCTTGCCGTATATGACTCAATGCATGAACAGAAACTAGCACAAAACTGTTCAGGAAACAAAAGCCAGAAATCATCAAAATTACTACTAATGCCGATTTACACTGTCTGCATAAGGACACAGCATGAAGATTCCTGACAAGGCCATAAACATTCCAGCAACACCTTGTGGGAAACAGGTGATTACAGATATAGTCCTAGCGAGTTAGCCAAGTTTTTTTTTTTTTTTTTTTTTTTTTTTGATCACACCTAATGGCATGAACATATAAGCTAACTTCAATAATAAGTAAGATTCATTCCAAATTAAGAAATTTGCTACTGAAGACATAGACATATGCAGCAGTCAACTTACCATTCCCTGATGACAGGCTACATGCCTCAACGCTGTTTCTTCCATTATTAGCACTATCTTTACGAGGCCTCTCTCTCCCACGTTCACGGTCTCTTTCACGCTCTTGCCTTTCCCTGTCTCTGTCTCTATCTCGATCCCGATCTCTGTAATTAGAGGAATACAAATCTCAAAATCAGTTATTTCCAACAATGATGTCTTCATGAAAAAAACTTGTTTAGCTTTTTATGTTTTGCCAACTTGATATCTTTAAGGCTGCATTTACACCAAGTAAATTGAATTGATTCAATGCATGAAGGATCAACTTGATTCATGATTCATCTTGATTAACCTCACTAATTTCAATGTAACTATTTACACCAAGTGAATCCAGTCAATTCAAATCATATCCATTTGCTTGGTGTAAATGGTTACATTGAAATTATTCTGGCAAATCAAGACGAATCATGAAGATTCTTCATTAATTGAATTGATTCGATTCGCTTGGTGTAAACGCAGCCCAAGAGGCACTTAATCATTATAATACAAAAAACTTTTAATTAGATGGAAATTATAAAGGATTATTAATGAAACATTTTCCTACTTTACATGACCCATAAGTACACTATGAGAGCCTTATGCAACAATGAACAGGCAATACAATACTGCAAGTATTTTTGCCCAATGGATGTTACTGTTTACTACAAAATTATATTACCCAGAATTTTGAAGTTTTGGAAATAATTTACAGCAATGAAATGTAATATTTTAAAAATTAATATGACCACCAAGCAGGGATGGGTAATCACCAATTCACCACTAATTCCAGCTAGCATTATTTTGAATTCCCCAGGTCATTGCACCAACCTCCTGCTACTGTTTTGTGGCACTATTCACTACATAAACACCTTCAGTATCATTGTGAACATTAGTGAACCATTTCCATTTGTAATTCTTCATTTATTGTAACCCACTCACTTTTAACCCCTGCTATGGCTCCAATTAATAAAGGGAATGCATTGTCTAACAAAGGTTAGACTGAACTTCTGGAAAAAACTTTGACAGCAGTGTTTCTGTGGGAAGGTTTTGTTAACCACTTTTACATGGGAATAGGTTCCAGAACCTACCACGGAAAAGCAAAATTCACAGAAATGCAAAAATCCCCTCTAAAAATCCTGATAACTGCCAAATACCCCTTACCCCTAAAACTAACGCCAGGTTTCATCCGCAGGTTTACCTGTTAGTCTCCCTGTCAGTTCATCGAAAATGACGTCAAAACGTACGTGTGGAGGAAGGATCTCTGCCTCTCAAACCAGAATATGAATAAACTATGTATAGGCCTAATTCTTTTCATTATTAGACCCTGCAGTGCTATTTGTAGACCGTTGTGAGGCCAAATCCTATAACAAAAACTATTTCCATGTGACAAACACAGTTTGGTATAAGCCTAAGCTTCATATATAACCAAACCATCCTCTAGGTCTAATTCAACATTATTCACTAATATATTGTATGAAAATAGACATCTCTCTTTAATAGGCAATATTTAGACCATACAGTGTTAAGCCTTTTTGCTTCTCTCCTATCTCTAAGTGAATTGCTGCAGCAGCTAGATCGGGCAAACATATTTCTCCATATTTCTGCTAGCCTAGGTGTTGGAGTTCTCAGCCTAGTCTACTTCTTGATTCTGAAAGATTTCCCATGCCTTTAGAAGTTGACTAGCAGAAATATGGAGAAATACGTTTGCCCGATCTAGGCTAGAACTAGGACCCAATACCTAGGCTAGTATAAATAAGCCAGGGAAGGTCTAAAAACAGTACCCATTAACTGTCATTTTAGGCTAGCTAAAATTCTAGTACTTAGCCTAAACTAAGATGGAGAGAAAAGTTCTAGCCAACAAAACTAGCTACACTAGTTTGTGAATTAACCACTGGCAAGGTAAGAACTAAAGTATTTGGCTAAGCTAAGAACTGGACCAATTATGCTAGGTTAATGCAGCTTTGACTAGTTAAGTTAGGCTAAGAACAACCATTTAGACTATGACAAGGTACCCTGGACTAGTTAGACTAGGCTAAGAACTTAACCACTTAGCCTAGGATAAGGATGCCTTGAACTAGTTAGGCTAGTCCAAGAACTCGATCACTTGGTCTAGGATAAGGTATCCTTAAACTATTTACGTTAGGCTAAAGACCCATCAGTAAGTCTAGATCCAGGTAGCCTTGAACTAGTTAAGCTATGCTAGGCTAAGGATATGTAGCCCTGAACTGGTTAGGTTAGCTAAGAACTCAGCCACTGCTATGCTAAGAACTCAACTACTTAGGCTAGGTTATGAAGACTTCTGAATTGTCTAGTCTAGGCTAAGACTTTACCTCTTTAGGCTAGGTCGTATTAGCTACTTAACGGGTAAGAATGCAAATACTTTGGGTAGACTAAATAAAGAGGCCAACATTTCCTTACCTTAATTCTCCCCGAAGTGTCTTGGCCTAGACCCAAGTATCTAACCATAAAGTAGGCCTGAGTCCCAAAGAAGGCCGGATGGCTTGATTGAACTAATCCATTGACTGGCATTTGCACAGACGGTGAGTGACTTTTGGCAGGTCGTCAATAACTATGCTTCCAAACCCCATGTAACTTGAAGAGAAGACACTGGACGTGGCCGTTCGATAAAATATGTACATGAACTTGGTACACGAAGGAAGTTGATGTAACGGATGTAGGCATGGCACTACACATCCATGGATGTTAGTACACAGATTAGGAATGAAATGACAAAGACATATCAAGCAGCTGGATATGTGGTGAATCATGTACATGGACAATCAATGGTCAATTACATGGACGAGCGATGAACCACGTACACGTTCATGTAATGAGAAGCGATACAAGTTGGAACATCAGTGAGAAGATCAATCAATCATGTATACATGGACAAACAAGGATCAAGTACGTCTATGAGCGATGAGCCATGTGCACGGACCAGTGATGACACCCATACACGTCCGTGTCATGTGGAGTGATACACGTCGGAACATCAGTGAGAAGATCGCTAAATCATTTACATGGACAAGCGAGGATCAAGTACCTGTATGAGTGATGAGCCACGTACATGGACCAGTGATGACACCTGTACAAGTTTATGTCATGTGGAGCGAAACAAGCTGGAACATTAGTGAGAAGATTGCTCAAACATGCACATGGACAAGCGAGGATCAAGTATGTGTACAGCGATGAGCCACATACACGGACCAGTGATGACACCTGTACACGTTCGTGTCATGTGGAGACGAGCGATGAACCATGTTTGCTCTGAGAATGCCATCCTTCCACTAGCTCCACTGCCAACCTCACAAATGCTAACGTGTGGGGAAGAAACACAAACTTGTGGGTAGATGGTGAAGCACTGCTCTCACATGCCCAAACACGGATGAGCATGGGAGACACGGTCATGGGGCAGAAGGCGATGCACTCCTTCACTCGCAGAAGACAAAATATACAAATCCTTGATCCTCCGTCTGACATGATGGTGAGGCGTTGATGGAGAAGTAGGAGAATGAGTGAAACTCCTCTCTCTGCAAGGTCTCTTACTAGCAGGAGTCAGGGAAGAGACCCTCCGTTTTAACCTTTCTTCTTCGTAGATACAGCAAAAATCCTCTCTCACAAAACAGAGTCCAGCACCAGCCTCTTTAAGAGCACTTGAACCAACACCTCGGACAGCCCAGCAAGAGAAGACAATGACATCATAACTGGAGGATGTGCAGCCACCACATCTGATGTCCTAGTCTGAGAGGACTCTGGGAATGACAATACAACATCTCTAAGACCACTGGTGACTGATGGCCTAATTGGTGGAGAGCCCGAGAACACGTCGACGATGACAAAGGGGCTCCACAAGATGGCAGCATTCAAGAGCCAACATAGAGGAGTCGCGGGGGGGGGCATGAATGGTATAGAGGACGGAGAGGGGGTGGGCTTCTCCGAGAAATGCCACACCAGCCCATCCAATGAAGGTGAACTCCATAACCCAACCAATGCCCAAAAGAACTGCCATCTTGGATGACTCCATATCTGAAATGAAGAAATTAGATGCACTCCTTGCATGAGCCATACAAACACAAACGTGCTACTGTGGAGAAAACAGTGATCCAAATAACCAGCTCCAGGAAGTTCATACAATGGTTATAACCGACAGCAATGGCGTCATGGACCAAGTTGGAAGTCACGTCATTGCTCAACAGGCTTAGGAGTGACGCCAACTAGATGTATGAGAATGATGTCACGACATCTGACTGTAGCTAAAGCCAAGAGCAGCTACAACTATGCAGTTAGAAAAACCCCTGATGTCACAAGCCCATTCGCGACATCACAGCCTATTCACACTGTCACACAGCAGATTACTGTCACAAAGAGAGGGAGAACATTTCAAGTCAAAGTGAGGGAGAACATTTCAATAGTGCAAAAATTGTAAAACAAAACAGTATTACAATTTATCATTACTTGGATGAACACCATAAGGTAAACGATGTTCAAAGCAAACCGTAATGTTGGTAACCCCACATGACGACGTTGAATTGTTCAGCAGGAAGGGGCTCTGTAAACAGTAGGGACCTACTGCAGACAGTATAGACTGCTCTAAATTCTCACCACCTCACAGCACAAACACAAAGGCAAAATTAGTGAACTGGCATCCCTTTCAGATGGAAGCGAAGAAGAGGGCTCTCAAGTTCTGGGAGTCTGCCGCCGCCCCGAGATTCCAGACAAGAAACATGGCTGACAACTTCAGAGTATGTAAATAAACCAAAATTCTCTCTCCCTCAGGAAGAAGTTGTATCCTGAGAGAGACTAAGCGAGGATGGAGGGAAATACAGAAGAGAGCCATACTGCCCCTGCCCCAATCCTCTTAAAATGATGGAAAGAGAGGAGAGAACAATCACGACTGGCCCTGCAAGCAGAAGGGAAGATTGCCATGTCCGCCATTAAAAATTGTCCCAGACATCCTGAAAAACACATCTTTTTTTGAAAAACTAAAACATTACAAAGTTCCCAGACACGTGTGAAAAGATATACAAAACAAACGTCGATACACACAGAAATTAAAAAGAAATTAAAACACTAAACCAAATAAAGGGGGCCTGTCTCCCTAAAGGCAATAGTACACTCTAGGAGACCAACCAGCTTATCACACACAACGAAAGCAATGCCGATACAGTGAGAAAGATGTATCTACTGCAAAAGCATCTATTTTAAGGAATGTCAACACAGTAAAAAGGATGGCTTGTCTAAAAACGATATTCACGAAACTTCTGGGAAGCGCAGGCTAAGATAAAATAAACCAGCTTGGAAAAGAAGAGCGAAGCAAAACTCCGCTTTCCATGGCAGTACAAGAAAGACTGGCATATTGCACTGTACGAGATTGGTCATTTACCAAACATCCACCGTGTATATGCATGAATTGCCAGATGCCACAAATTCCTTGTTTTACAATCTTTGATTGTTTTTACCGGTTTCCAGCTAGTGCTAGATTATCCTATTGTTAAGATCGAAGGTTTGCTCCTCATATGAACAATAAGTGTATTCAAGCCTAACCATGCTGTGATCTGACAAAATCACTCATCCGGTACCCTACAGGTCTCAATCATGTCTGATTGGTGATTGACTACTGTTCTGCCAATAGATTTTCTTGCCAACAATGATTATGGTATGGTTAAAGCACTTAAGAGTTTTTGCTGCTTCCCTTTGGTCTACTTTTTAATGTTTTTTTTTATTGTTTTATTTCCTTTCCTGGATAGAAGTTTTTAAATTTAAACTACTTTATAGTAATTATTAGCACTTTCATTAAAATACATCTTTATATTTAGATGGAATACAACTATATAAGTTTTAAAAAAGTTTACTAATGAGTCATGGAAAATCATTACTACAGGTAGTCCTCTAATTATAATGGGGATATGTTACAATAACCTAACAGAGGTACCGTTAACCGGTTATCAGCACCAAAATCCGACTGCTTAAAGATAAGCAAAAATTGCCAATAAAAAAAATTGGCAATTTTTTGTGCTTATCGCACTGTTAACAGTGCGATAAGCACAAAAAAATTGCCAATTTTTGTTTATTGGCAATTTTTGTTTATCTTTTAGCAGTCGGAGTGGAATACTCCTGAAAACCAGGGTACTGCCTTTACAGTGCCCCCCCCCCCCCCCTTTTTTTTTTTTTTTTTTTTTTTTTTTTTTTTTTTTTTTTTTTTTTTTTTTTTTTTTTTTTTTTTTTTTTTACACATTTCACGTTTCCGCAGTTCACTTATCACATATTTTTGTGGAACACATTATTCACGTTTCCATGGGGAACTTTCACTAATTTGTGGATTTTTTCTATTGACCATATCTCTAAAATTAGTACTACAAATTTGCTTTTTATTTTTGTAGAGCAACACTATTTTTTTCACATTGTGTGTGACTAAATACTGATTTTTATGATAACAATGGTTTACAGCCTACTTATAATATGGTTATTATTTATCAAACTCTCTCTCTCTCTCTCTCTCTCTCTCTGCGTAAGGTCAACGTAAGGTGTATTTGAAATTATATTGCTGTAAAGATTTTTTATGATAAAGCATATTGTACAATATTCAAAATATTCACTTATTATTTTCACTTTATTCTCCAGTTAAAGCAGACTGGAAAATAAAATGAAAAAAAATTAGCAAATAATTTAAATATTGTACAACATGCTTTCCCGTAAAAACTATACAGTAAAACAATTTCAAATACACCTTACGTTGACCTTACACACACACACACACAGAGAGAGAGAGAGAGAGAGAGAGAGAGAGAGAGAGAGAGAGAGAGAGAGTCTTACACTTATCATGCTCAGTCCAGGGCCCAACCTGAAGTGAGCTTGATAGACTTAATAGATACATAACTACACTATAAGTATGCTGTAGATCATTCTTATCATAAATATCAATATTAGTCACATACACATGAAAAAATACAGTAATTAGTGAATAAACAGTGATCAGCACTAGGAGAGAAAACAGTACGTACGTACTATGAGAGAAAACGGATTATGCATAAAGTACAGGTGTAACTTGATTAGTTGTCAAATGTTCTGTAAGACAGATTTATTTAATTTGTATTAAAGATTTATATAATTTGTATTATACAATTTATAGATATTTTCCTATTTACATTAATATCAATATTTTAAAACTAATAAATAATTGTTATAAAATTTTTAGGTGGTGTATATACTTAAGAGTAACATTTGTAAAAGAGTATTAATCTAAGATGTCTTAGGATGTTTTGTGATGATAGTTTGGGGTGTATTTTTGTTTGAAATATTAAATTGTTTTAGTATGATAATTTAAGGCATAATTTTGTCTGAACTATCAAATCAAGCAGTGAAATGTTAAAATACATAGTTATAAACATTTTAGTTTATGGGGTACTGGGTATTTGGCAGTTATAAGCCAGTTATAAGGATTTTTAGAGGGGATTTTTGCATTTCCGTGGCAGGTTCTTCAACCTAATACCACGTAATTCTTTTTAATTTTCTGCTCTTAAGTGATGGAATTCTTTTTCTTCGTCACACCACCAGCAGGAGACTCACTTAGGCATTTGGAAGACATGCTGATCTTACACTAATTTGTGTTTAAAAAAGTTTAAAATGGATAGATAAAAATCACATATTATTAGCATCACCACTGTAACTTCAAAATATTGTAACTGGTATCACCATCGTAACTTTGAAATATTGTATATTGTAACTCAAAACAACATAACTCAAGGACTACCAGTATATAGAATATATGAAGATGTAAGAAATTTCTAGATACTGTATACCATTTCGATTACATGCAGACTGAGTTGTAACCAACCAAGACTTTTCTGGCCAATCTTAGTAAAGGACATTATCATTACAGTCTGCACTCTCCAAGAAGTTTTCCATTCTCTGCCCCTGGAAAAACTTTCTTTACAAAATAAAAATATGACAGTCACAAATATTGACCTTACCTGTCTCTATCCCTGTCCCGGTCTCTGTCTCTTCCTCTGGAGCGAGCTCTGTCTCGTTCTCGGTCTCTGCCATGATCCCGTTCTCGATCCCTGTCACGATCTCTGTCACGATCTCTGTCACGTCTCTCTTCCACTTTAGGAGGGTCTGACATGCATTTACCTTCCTCTAAGTCACTGTTGCCTATTAAAACAGGGTTAAAAGTCACTGACAACAGTAACATACCAAACTGCTTAATGTGACTAAGACCTGAGTTTCAAACTTCTAACAAAAACCTCAATACAGTCCAACCTCTTAAATCTGGAAACCTTGGGACCCGACCAATGCTGGACCACAGAAAATCCCGGAATACAGAATACATAAAAAAAAATGAAGCTCTTATGTACACATAGCCTTGCAAGCTAATTTTGGGCTAACACAGACATACTTAACAGTTTACTTAATGTCCTAATTTAACCCTGACCTGAAGGAATGTAGGGAAATAATAAAAATAGGAAAAAAAGAATGGAACTAAAATCCAATAGAGATTTTAGGCTTGAAGGGGAACAAAGTTACTATATCCATATATCCCTAAGTTTTTCACCTCCAGGGAGTGGAATGTGGCATTGGGTCTTGAGAGGGGGTGTAACTTTCAAATTTGACTTTAACAGAAAAATTTTGTTGACAATTATATGCTGGGGTTTTCAGTCACGATCCCTCATTATAATGCAGTTTTATACATATAGTAATGGCTGTAAATGCTCAAAGTAATCAAGGAAGAGGTTAATTCTCAATGTGGTATCATTTCTGGTAAGGATTGTATCATATCTTTATGGTACGTATACCATTAAGATATCACTTATTAGATCACCATTATTCAAAAATCATCTTACCCTTCTTAGCAAACTTGTATTGCAAGGAAAGAATTTACCAAAAAACTAAGAAAATTCCCTATGAGATCAAATAAATCTATCAGATATAACTAGTATCTAACTTCTTAGGGGGAGCGTTTGAAAAAATCGTTTTCTATTAATAACTCCCGTTTTTTTTAATGGATCAGTTTGAAATTTTGGGCATGGTTTAGTTTATGTATAGCAAAAATGTCTGTTTTCATATTTCCCTTCTTCCGCCCCCCATTTGCTGGGACCCCCACCCCCAAAAAATTCTTTAAAAAAAACTCGGCCGTAACTATTGCAACCTAAGAGCTGAAATTTATGTGGTAGACAGGTATTATAGATTAGAATAAAGTAATAGAGCATTTTTTTTTCACATTTCTTTCAAATGTTTTTTCTACAAATATTTTTAGATTTGTGAAAATTTTGGATTGATTTCTTGGGAAAATGAATCCTAAAATTTTTGGGGGGACAAAATGAAAAAAAAAAAAAAAAAAAAAAAAAAAAAAAAAAAAAAAAAAAAAACTCAATAGTTTTGTAGACAATTTATTTAGCTTCCATTTGCATTGAGATAGGTGAATTCATTACATCGGAGTTTCCATTTGAAGGTCGATAAGTTTAGTTTTGAGATATCGGCCTCCAAAGTTTTATGACTATATTTTTTGCTTGTCTGCCCATTTATTTGCTTGTTGTCAAACAGCTTGAGGTTTTTATAACAAATTTGATATGTTATATCATATTTGCATTATCTGTTATTATTATTTTATGTATATTGCATTATATAACATATATTTAGGGTCCTGGTCCCCCTCTTTCCTCTCTTTTGGAAAGTCAATCTTTCGTTTGCATTTTCTGTATTGTATATCTATAACCATTTCTATGACACCAGGTGCCATTTTATAATGATAGACGGGTTTTTTCTTGTATTTACATCTAAAATTTATAAGTTCTTTCAGCCTCTTACACTAATACAGTGTTTTGAGAATCATCCACCACTCTCTTTTTCTCTTCTTCTCCAATTCTTCTAACAATTTTTCTTGTATAAGTACCTATGAACAATTTCCTCTCTAAAATATCTTCCTGAATATGTTCAGCACGAGAGGTAGATGGATGTGGTAATAGTTGCTGCTGGGTAGTGGTAGCCTATCCTGCCCTACCCACTGACCACTGACTGTCAGTACCCTCAATGATAGTAGTTACGGCTTTGGCTTATAACTCCAAAAATATTGCGAATTTTTCAATGAAATTTCTGACAATATAGTCGAGAGGTGTACAAGTCCATACGTGGAATATCAGGGAAATTTTCTATTCAATTTTTTCGTCAAACGCTCCCCTTAATATGAAGAATCCAATCATCAAAACAAGATAAAAATAAAGAATTGTGCTACAGTATTTTCTGAACACAAACTGTACAGCCAAGAATAAGGTTGGACTCGGCTATGGCTCTGAAGTGTCAACTTCATTATTATAGATCTTTACTACAACCTTTTGGGGACTAGCTTACAATGAAAATTACCATAATACGTAAGACCAATGTTTCATGTAACTCCCATCTATTTGACATGGCCTTCCTTGGAAGAAGTTTGCTCCCCTGGACACAGTCACTGGGTAATGAATTCATAAGATATAATTACGATAAATACAGAAATTTCTTTAATCCTGGTCCTGGACATATTTTTTTTAACCTATCAGGAGAAGGTTTAACAAAAAGCAATTAGACGGCCTGAGCATATATGGTAGGCAAACGGAATGTAAATATGTACAGGCACTAGATTCATTAACAAATTGTCCTGGCAAACATGATATTGTTACTTTACAATAAAGTTTAGTACATACTTACCTGGCAGATATATACTTAGCTTACGTCTCTTGACGTCACGACAGAATTCAAAACTCGCGGCAAACGCGACAGGTAGGTCAGGTGATCTACCCTACCCGCCGCTGGGTGGCGGGTGTATGAACCAATCCCCCTTTCCAGTCATATTTTCTCTTCCACCTGTCTCCTGAGGGGAGGCTGGGAGGGCCATCAATCGTATATATCTGCCAGGTAAGTATGTACAAAACTTTATTGTAAAATAACAATATCATTTTTGTACATGAACTTTCCTGTCAGATATATACTTAGCTGATTGACACCCTTGGTGGAGGGAAAGATACAGAGCTAACAAGGAAAAAAGGGGAAACAACATCTGTTGTAGGATACTAACAAACCTTGGTTCTTACCTGATAAGGCTGAAGACTTCATAGGTACTGTCTATTAGTCTGCATAGCCCTGAAGAGCTACAGCGAGGGCGTGACCTACAGCTGAAAAGACTCTTTGGGTCTACTGAAGGGACTTGATATCCGCTTACTCAGTAGAATCCAAGTCGGATCATGTGAACAGGGATTCGCCCTCTTAAATGACAGAGCCTGACCACTACCAATGCAGGGAGCTCTAACACAAACCAGATCACCTAACCATTCTAATGTTAGTACTACGAATAGAAAGAGATGCCTACCCGCATCCTCTTTCAAACAACCATAAAAAACACAATACAGGCGGTCCCCGGGTTACGACGGTTCCGGCTTACGACGTTCCGAGGTTACGACGCTTTTTCTTAAATATTCAATGGAAAAATCCGTCCTGGGTTACGACGCTTGTTCCGAGGTTACGACGCTGACGCTTCCGACGCTCCGAGTTAACGACGCTTTTAAAAAACGCATACTATGATAAAAATCCTTTATAGTTTAGCACAGTATATTAATAAAAATAAGTTTCTGGTTAGATTACAACAAAAATTTTGAGATTATGATGATTTTCGACACTTTTTATGTTGTATTTTTCTATGTTTTTTAGTGACGCCTCATATGCGGGACTAGTTTCCGAGCGATGAATACATAACTAGTTTACATTTAACAGTCCAAAAGCGCAAATAATGAAAAAATCATTGCTTGTTTCCAGTAATAATAACAAAACGAAGTTTCTGGCTTAGATTACACGCAAAATCCAATTCCGTATCCAAAGAGAGACATTATCCAGTAATTTTTTGATCAGAGGAGAGAGAGAGAGAGAGAGGAGAGAGAGAGAGGAGGGAGAAGAGGACAGAGAGAGAGATGAGAGAGAGAGAGAGAGCGTCTTCCGACGCTCCCCGAGTTAACGACGCTTTTAAAAAAAACGCATACTATGATAAAAATCCTTTATAGTTTAGCACAGTATATAATAAAAAAATAAGTTTCTGGTAGATTATTTACAAACAAAAATTTTGAGATTATGATGATTTTCGACACTTTTTATGTTGTATTTTTTTTTTTTTTTTCTATGTTTTTTAGTGACGCCTCATATGCGGGAACTAGTTTCCGACGAATGAATACATACTAGTTTACATATAAAAGCAGTCAAAAGCGCAAATAATGAAAAAAATCATTGCTTGTTTCCAGTAATAATAACAAAACGAAGTTTCTGGTTAGATTACAACGCAACAATTCCAAGTATCCAAAGAGAGACATTATCCAGTATTTGATCGAGAGAGAGAGAGAGAGAGAGAGAGAGATGAGAGAGAGAGAGAGAGAGAGAGAGAGAGAGAGAGAGAGAGAGCGTCTTCCGACGCTCCGAGTTAAGGACAGAGAAGTGTTCGTTCGTTAAACTGGCCTCTGACTCATGCCAGTAAATGTTTGTTGATACTAATAATATAAGCTATTTAAAGATACGTTTACTTTAATTAGTCTATATGATACGTAAATAGTAATCAACTGTTCTTGTAGCCCTCAATATTTGGCAAAATCGAAGTATCCAAAGAGAGACATTATCCAGTACGTAATTTGATCAGAGAGAGAGAGAGAGAGAGAGAGAGAGAGAGAGAGAGAGAGAGAGAGAGAGAGAGAGAGAGAGAGAGAGAGAGAGACGCTTTGGCAACAATGGTCTCGGGGGTTTTTATAGCTTCCTTCTGCTTGATGATCGTGGATATTGTAGAAGGATTTCGACCATACTCGTTTGCCAAATCGACGATACGAACGCCACGTTCATGCTTTGCTATAATTTCATGTTTTGCTTCCATCGAAATCATTTTCTTGGGTTTTCTTATCACCTGCTTTGTCTTTAGCTTTGAGACCCATGGTTAATAATAAAATAGACAAAATAACACGAAAAATAGGCGCAAATACAACGAACTAAACAACGACGTGTTAACATGCAGCACCAACAAACAAACAGACTGAACGCCATTTATCGGTCGCCTATACAACTAACACTCATCGCAAAATCGTATCTCAAATATTTCGTTGTATATCAAAGCTTGTATTTCGCAAATTTTCCGTTATATCTCAAAACATTCGTATATTAGGGCAATCGTATGTCAAGTTTCCAATGTAATTTGATCAGAGAGAGAGAGAGGAGAGAGAGGAGAGAGAGAGAGAGTGACGAGAGAGAGAGAGAGAGAGAGAGAGACGAGAGGAGAGAGAGAGAGAGACGCTTTGGCAACAATGGTCTCGGGGATTGACGTAACGTTTATTTTCTGAACAGATAGGACAGAGAAGTGTTCGTTTCATTAAACGGCCTCTGACTCATGGCAGGAAATGTTTTGTTGATACTAATATATAAGCCTATTTAAAGATACATTTACTTTAATTAGTCTATATGATACGTAAATAGTAATCAGCTGTTCTTGTAGCCCTCAAGATTTTGCAAAATCACTCCAGGTTGTACATAAAACTTCAAGAATGTAGTGTCACCAGACATTACAATAGTTTTTTACCTTCAAGAACCAGCATTCTTTTATGAAAATAACTCCAGGTTGTACATAAAACTACAGGAAACAACATGTAGTGTAACCAAAGGATTACAAGTAAGGTTTTTATAACTTTTTATTAGTTTAAGACATATTTCCAAGCGTCGTTCCGGCTTACGACGATTTTCGGCTTACGACGCGTCTCAAGAACGGAACCCCCGTCGTAACCCGGGGACTGCCTACAAACAACAAGGGAAAAATTTACAAAGGATGTGCTTCAGCTCCCTGCCCCAGCACCGAATCCGCCGATATGTACGGGCCTAATGCGAAGCACTTTTCATAAGTAATCTTGACGTCTCTAAGGTAGTGGTTCACGAATACTGAATTGCATCTCCAGAATGTTGCTTTCATCAGATTCTGGAGTGACATATTCTTGTTGAAAGCCAAGGACGTAGCAATGGCTCTTACCTCGTGAGCCTTGACTTTCAAAAGCTTGAACTGATCCTCACCGCAAGCCATATGTGCTTCCTTCCCTAGACTTCTAATAAAGAAGGACAAAGCATTTTTAGACAATGGTCTACTGGGATCCTTTACAGAGCACCATAGTCTGTCCTTAATGCCCTTAAGAGTCTTCTTCCGCTGGAGGTAGTATCTTAAAACTCCTCACAGGGCAAAGAGTCCTTTCAGGCTCTTCCCCTACCAGGGGAGCTAAACCTGGAACCTCAAAACTCCTTGGCCAAGGATTTGAGGGGTTCTCGTTCTTGGCCAGAAAATAAGGAAGGAAGGAACAAATCACGGAATCTCCTTTGAAACCTGCCCTTCCTTCTAGAGCATGAAGCTCGCTAACTCTCTTGGCAGATGCTAAAGCCAAAAGAAACAGAGCCTTCTTCGTAAGATCTTTGAAAGAGGCTGACTGAGGTGGTTCAAACTTCGAGGACCTCAGGAAATGAAGAACCACATCCAGATTCCAGCTTGGAATTTCAGTTGAGGCTTTCTTGCAAGTTTCAAAAGATCTTAGCAGATCATGCAGATCTTTGTTATCAGAGATATCTAAGTTTCTGTGCCTAAACAGCTGCTAACATGCTCCGATATCCTTTGATGGTCGAAACTGCAAGACCGCATTTTTCCCTGAGAAATACCAAGAAATCTGCGATTTGGGTCACAGAGGTACTGGAAGAGGAAAGCTTCTGGTTTCTGCACCAACGGCAAAAGACATCCCACTTCGACTGGTAGACTCTAAGGGTAGAGGGCCTTCTCGCTGAGGCGATAGCCTTAGGAGCCTTTGCTGAAAACCCCTTTGCTCTGACAAGACTTTTGACAGTCGAAAGCCAGTCAGACTGAGAGCAGGGAGGTTTTTGTGATACCTGTCGAAGTGGGGCTGTCTGAGCAGATCTACTCTTTGTGGAAGAGCTCTTGGAAAGTCCACCAACCATTCCAGTACCTCTGTGAACCAATCTTGGGCCGGCCAGAATGGAGCTACCAGCGTCATCCTTGTCGCTTCCGAGGCCGCAAACTTCCTGAGGGTTTGACCCAGAATCTTGAATGGAGGAAAGGCATAGACCTCTCCAGTCTAGAAGGAAAGCATCCACTGACACTGCTCCTGGGTCTGAGATCGGGGAGCAGTAGAGGTCTATCCTCGCGTTCTTTGCTGTCGCAAATAGGTCGATATGAGGTCTGCCCCATAACCTCCACAGGTCTTGGCAAACTTCTGAGTGCAGAGTCCACTCCGAAGGGAGCACTTGATTCTTCCTGCTGAGGAGGTCGGCCCTGACATTCCTTTCTCCCTGTACGAACCTGGTGAGGAGAACGATCTTCCTTGCCTCAGACCAAAACAGCAGGTCCTTTGCTGTTTCGTACAGGGGAAGGAGTGTGTCCCCCCCTGCTTTCTATGTAAGCCAAGGCTGTGGTGTTGTCCGAGTTGACCTGAACTATAGCATTTCGGACGTGGGGCTCGAAGGCTTTTAACGCCAACCACACTGCCATCAACTCTTTGTTGTTGATGTGCCAGGACACCTGTTCCCCCTCCCAGGTGCCTGACACTTCTCTTGACCCTAGGGTCGCACCCCAACCCGTCTCCGACGCGTCGGAAAACAAAATCTGGTTCGGGTTCGGCATGTGTAGAGACAGACCTTCTGCAAATCGGAGAGGGTCTGCCCACCACAGAAGGTCCTTCTTGATTCCTTTTGTTATCTTGAAGGAGAACTCCAAATCTTGCGAGAGACGCCTCCAATTCTGGTAAAGGAAGAATTGGAGAGGTCTGAGATGCAACCTTCCTAGAGAAACGAATTGCTCCAGCGAGGAGAGTGTCCCCAACAGACTCATCCACTCCCTCGCTGTGCATGCATCTTTCTCTAGGAAGGTCGTTAGTTTCTCGCGGCAACGAGCAATCCTCTCTGGCGACGGATATGCCCGAAAATCCGGAGAAACCATCCAAATTCCCAGATATATCCGCTCTTGACTGGGGATTAACTGTGACTTCTGGAAGTTCACCAGAAGTCCCAGCAAACTTGCCAAAGTAAGTGTCTTCTGTAGGTCCTCCAGACATCGTTCTTGTGAGCTTGCTCTGATCAGCCAATCGTCGAGATATAGCGACAGCCTCACTCCCTCCAAATGTAGCCACTGCGCTACATTCTTCATTAAACCCGTGAAAGCTTGAGGGGCTGTCGAGAGGCCGAAGCACAAGGCCCTGAATTGGTAGATCTTCCCTCCCATCATGAATCTGAGAAACTTCCATGAAGAAGGATGGATAGGCACATGGAAGTAAGCATCCTGAAGATCTAGGGACACCATCCAGTCCCCTGGACGAAGAGCCGCCAACACTGAAGAAGTCGTCTCCATGACGAACTTCCTCTTTTCTACGAAGACATTCAGGGCGCTTACATCCAGAACCGGTCTCCATCCTCCTGAGCTCTTGGGAACTAGGAACAGTCTGTTGTAAAAACCCGCAGAATGAGGATCTTTCACTAGTTCTATCGCCTCCTTCTCCAGCATAAGATCTACTGCTAGAGAAAGGGCTTGATTCATGATGGGGTCCTTGTACTTGGCTACCAACTCCCTTGGAGTCGTCGTCAACGGAGGTCTTGATATGAAGGGAATGAGGTAGCCTTTGCGGACAATCGAGAGTGACCAGTTGTCCGCCCCTTTCTGGGCCCAGACGTCGGCAAACTTCAGTAGTCTGGCACCCACTGATGTCTGGAGAACTTGAACACTACTTCTTCCCTCTGATGGATCTAGAGAAGGTCTTCCCTCGTTTAGCGGGTCTAGATCCTCTAGAGGAAGAAGCTCTGGCAGGAGGGACTCCTCAAAAGGGCTCCTGCCTAACGGGAGTCTCTTTTTTGGTCTTAGCCTGGAAAAGTGCAAGGCTTCCTGGTAGACTGGGCTAGTATGTCCTGAGTAGCCTTCGCTGAAAGAGCACTAGAAACACCTTGAATGATCTTCTTAGAGAAGAGTTGAGGAGAGAGCTGAGAATAAAGGAGAGAGGCTCTCTGAGCATGAGATACTGATTTCATCAGGAACGAACAGTATACAGATCTTTTCTTAATTACTCCCGCTCCGAAAAGGGAAGCGACTTCGCTTGATCCATCTCTCACTGCCTTGTCCATACACGTGAGAACACTGTTAAGATCCTCAGGTGAAAGGGAATCCAGGGTCTGTGTCTTTTTGGCCAACACGCCCAAAGACCAGTCTAGGAAGTTGAATACTTCCAAGACTCGGAACATTCCCTTCAACAGGTGGTCAAGCTCATTCATCCCCCATGTCGTCTTAGCAGACACGAGGGCAGAGCGTCGAGAGGAATCCACCAGTGAAGAGAAGTCCGAGTCTGCCGATGAGGGAAGAACGAGGCCCAAGGGTTCTCCAGATTCATACCAGAACCCTAGCTTTCCAGTAAGCTTAGAAGGAGGGAAAGAGAACACCGTCTTCCCTTTATCTTCCTTCGAAAGAAGCCACTCGCCAAAACCTCTAAGCGCCTTCTTCATAGAGATTGCAGGCTTCATCCTGACACCGGATGAAACCTTCGAAGTTTTCGAGGTCGAAAATAGCGAGAGAGGTGAAGGAGGGGCGACAGGAGAAAGGGCGTCTCCGAATTCCTGAAGCAACAGGTCCGTTAACCGCTTGTATGAGGAAACAGAGGAATCTTGAGGGATTTCTTCTTCCGAGGGATCCTGTTCTTCTTCAGCCGAAGATCCTTCACGATCCTTACGAGGATAGGCAGTCTTGTACTCAGCAGAGTGTCCATCTTTGGAAGAACGTCTGTAAGACGTCTGACATCTAACAGGGGAAGTAATAATTTCCGTTGAAAGTCTGCCTGCAAAATCCTTCTTGTCAGGATGAGGGCGTTCCCTATGCTCTTGGCGCCTAACGAACGCAGGGCGAAAATCTGGCAAACAGCGCCTACTAGGAAAAATGCGTCTATCAGGCTCATGGCGCCTGTCTAAAGGAGAGCGGCTGCCTGGCGAAGAGCGCCTGCCATGCGAGAAGCGCCTATCAGGCTCTTGGCGCCTGCTGTGAGGAGAGCGAATCTCTGGCGACGAGCGCCTACAAAGTGAGAGGCGTCTGACAGGCTCCCGGCGCCTAACTCGAGGAGAGTGAAAATCAGGAGAAGAGCACCTGGCAGGAGAAGCGCGTCTACCAGGCTCTTGGCGCCTGCTAAGCAAAGAGCGGTTGACAGGAGAAGAGCGCCTGCTAGGCAAACAGCGCCTGTCTGTTGAAGGGCGCCTGGTCACAGGAGAGCGGAAGCCTGAAGGTGAGCGGCTACCAGGAGAAAAACGCCTACCAGGCTCCTGGCGCCTGCCAAAAGGAGAGATCCTGTCTCGAGACGAGTGCCTGTTGGGGGATGATCGTCTACGGGAAGCCTGCCCCTCGTCCGACGGAGAAACGATGCCCGCAGGAGAGCGCCTGTCCGTTGAAGAGCGCCTCGTACTACGATCCAATCCTGGAGAGAGGGCGGTTACTGACGAATAGCGTAAACCTGGAGAAGAGCGCCTGGACTTCTTTACCGGGAGCGATATGTCCTTCCTACGACGAGAAGTCACAATCAAGGAGTCAGCCAGAGCCGTAATCTGCGCCTGCAGACTAGCCAAAATACACGAAGGAGATTTCCCAACGTCCTTAACGGGAGAAGCAGCTTGATCCTTACTAGGAGAACGAAACTCCAACGAAATCCTTGGTTTCTTCACTTCTAATCCAAGATCTTCCAAAAAAACTTCAGGGCTGGAGGGAAGAGAGCGGAAGAAGCCTGCCAGGCTCTCTTCGATGGCCAAGAAGCTTTCGAGGAGCTCCAACCACGCTTAGGCGAAGGAGAAGGCGAAGACGAGAAGAATTGCCGTAAGACTTCTCTCTTGGCGCTATCCAAGGTAGCCTGGGAGCGAACATCAGGCGCTACCGAGGGGACGCCTGACCGGTGGGGGTTCTCCCTAACCTTCCTGCGGCTTTCGACTTTCCTCCTCCACTGGGTCTGGGAGTCTGGAAGAGGTCTAGGCCTAGAAGCATTAGGGAGCCGATCAGACGCACCCTCCACTGCACTAGGATCACTGCACATATCACTATCACTCTTACCTTCTAGCGCTTTAATCTTCAATTCCATGCTGCGAATAGTGGCTCTCATAGTGTCCACTTCCGAAGGCGCATCTTCGGGTTCGATGCAGGGAGCAGGGGCTGAAACTGGTAAAGGAGCTACGTCTACAACAGGGTTATCAACTTCAAACTCGCTAGCGCGAGACCTACTAGAACTCCTAGATGAAGCTTTCCTAACCTTGTCTTTTTCAAGCTTTCTTAAATAAGAAGAAAGCGCCTTCCATTCTTCTTCACAATTTACCACATTCTTTACAAGGGTTAATAAATGAGAAGTCATTCCCCCTACACTTCATGCATACTGTGTGAGGGTCTACCGCAGCTTTCGGTAGCCTCACCTTACAATCGCTAACAGAACAAACTCTGAACATAGCTGATTTCTTAATCTCTAAATCAGACATAATGAAATCCCAAGAACAATCTAAAGAATAATAAAAAAACGGTCCACAAATCGCGAATGCCAAGCCAAAGAGCAGGTACTTCACCAAAAGTCCGATGAAACAATCCAGGGCAAAAACGAGTAAGAATCCAATATTGAGAGGTACCGACAACAGGTGTAGTCGACACTGGCGACAGAGAAAATATGACTGGAAAGGGGGATTGGTTCATACACCCGCCACCCAGCGGCGGGTAGGGTAGATCACCTGACCTACCTGTCGCGTTTGCCGCGAGTTTTGAATTCTGTCGTAACGTCAGAGACGTAAGCTAAGTATATATCTGACAGGAAAGTTCATGTACAAAAATATGATATTGTAATGATACAATTAAGTTTGTTCATACTTACCTGGCAGATATATATATAGCTGTATTTTCCGAAGCTGTATTTTCCGAAGTCCGACAGAAATTAAAAAACTTACGACACACGTAGTGGGAGCCAGGTGGTTAGTACCCATTCCCGCCGCTGGGAGGCGGGTATCAGGAATCATTCCCATTTTCTTTTTATTCATAATTTTTATTTCCACTGTCTCCTGAGGGGAGGTGGGTGGGTACTTAATTATATATATCTGCCAGGTAAGTATGAACAAACTTAATTGTATCATTACAATATCATTTTGTTCATGAAACTTACCTGTCAGATACATATATAGCTGAATCCCACCTTTGGTGGTGGGAGTAGACAGAATAGAAGATTTTAGGAAACATATATATGCAGATAAATGATATCTTGATTCCTTACCTGTTAGCATAGCTGACTTCGTGGTTACTGCCGCGTAAGTCTGCTTGTGCTATTAGAGTTGCCAGCGAGGTAGAGACCTATATAGCTGGTGCACTCAAGATGATCTGTCAACGGGGGCGTGACCACGATGTGACTAGACCATTGACCATACAATGAGGGCAACGAAGTAAAAAAACCACCTGGCCTAGTCTACCAAAGGTATACCACTAAACTAGACTAAAGAAGGGAGATCCGCCTCGGGCGGTCAACCCCACAACCAAAAAACACACACAATTAAAAGCTCATCTAACCACTAAAGGAAAGGATGAGTGCTACCTCCTGCCCCCCACCCCCAAAACAGTGTCTGCAGCGACGTATGGTCCAAGCGACGAGCAATGTTCGTATGTCGCTTTCACCTCCCGCAGGTAGTGTGAAGCGAACACCGAGTTGCTCCGCCAGTATGTGGCACTCAAAATGTCACTGAGTGCCATATTTCTGTGAAAGGCTATCGAGGTCGAAATAGCCCTCACCTCGTGGGCATTCACTTTCAAAAGCTTCATGTCACTATCACTACATGTGGAATGAGCTTCCTTAATGGTGTCTCTCAAGAAGAAAGAAAGCGCGTTCTTTGACATGGGAAGATCGGGCTTCTTAACCGAGCACCACAAGTTGCCCGAAGGTCCTCTACAGTCCTTCGTTCTGTCTAAATAGAATTTGAGAGCCCTGACAGGGCACAGGACTCTCTCTGGCTCATTACCCACGATCTCTGTCAAACCCTTGATTTCAAATGTCTTGGGCCAAGGGTTGGACGGGTTTTCGTTCTTTGCTAAGAACATAGGGCTTAAAGAACAAACCGCATCAGAGTTCTTAAACCCAACATGCTTGCTTATAGCCTGGATCTCACTAACTCTCTTCGCCGTCGCAGAGCAGTTAGAAAAAGTGTCTTTCTTGTAAGGTTTTCTAAGCGAAGCTAAGTTGAGAGGTTCAAAATTACTGGACATCAAAAACTTTAGAACAATGTCTAAATTCCAAGAAGGGACTCTTGGTTGAGGTACCTTCGAAGTCTCGAAAGACTTAAGAAGATCATGAAGGTCTCTGTTGTTGGCTAAGTCCAGTCCTCTATGCCTAAAGACTACAGAAAGCACACTTCTGTAGCCTTTTATCGTAGGCACCGCTAAGCGAACTTCATTTCTCAAGTAGAGAAGGAAGTCTGCGATCTGGCTCACAGAGGTAGAGGTGGAGGAAATGTCTTTCTTCCTGCACCAGCTCCGGAAAACAGCCCACTTGGATTGGTATACGGCAATAGAAGAAGGTCTTCTTGCCGTTGCGATTGCTTTCGCCACTGGTCTTGAAAAACCCCTCGCTCTGGCCAACTTCTGGATAGTCTGAACGCAGTCAGACTCAGAGCGACGGGGAGGTTTTTGTGATACCTCTCGAAGTGGGGCTGTTTGAGTAGATCTATCCTTGGAGGCAGAGTCCTCGGAAAGTCTACAAGTAAAAGGACATGACCTCTGTGAACCAGTCGGTCGCTGGCCAGAAGGGGGCGATGAGAGTCATCCTCGTTCCCTCTGATTGCCGCGAATTTTCTTATTACTTCCCTAGGATCTTGAACGGGGGAAAGGCATTTACGTCTAGTCCCGTCCAGTCCCAAAGAAGGGCGTCTACTGCTACTGCTCCTGGGTCTAGAACTGGTGAGCAGTACAGCGGGAGTCTCGTTGTCCTGGAAGTTGCGAAGATGTCTACGAGAGGACATCCCCATAACTTCCACAACCTCTGGCATATTTCCTGTGATTGAAGGGGTCCACTCCGTCGGCAGAAGTTGACCTTGTCGACTGAGCAGATCTGCACGGACGTTTTCTACCCCTGATATGAATCTCGTCAGTATAGAGATGTCGTGTGCCTTCGCCCATAACCAGGATCTCCTTTGCAAAGGAAGAACAGGGATCGAGAGTGGGTTCCTCCCTGTTTCTTGAGGTATGCCAGGGCTGTGGTGTTGTCCGAGTTGATCTGCACCACATTGCGGAAGACTTCGTTCTGAAAGAACTGGAGCGCCAGATGAACTGCTGCCAGCTCCTTGAGGTTTATGTGCCAGGACACCTGTTCCCCTCTCCAGGTGCCTGACACTTCCTTCCCCCCCAGTGTTGCTCCCCACCCTGTGGAAGACGCGTCGGAAAACAACACTAGGTCGGGGTTCTGAAGCTTGAGGGAAAGACCCTCTGCGAGCTTCAAAGGGTCGGTCCACCATCTTAGATGTTCCTTTACCTCTTCCGATAACACCAGAATCGAATCCAAAGTGTTTTGGTGCTTCCAATTGTCGGCAAGGAAGAATTGAAGAGGTCTGAGGTGCAACCTCCCTAGGGAAACAAACTTCTCCAGTGAGGAAATGGTCCCCAGCAGACTCATCCATTCCCTCACCGAGCATGATTCCTTCCCCAGAAAGGTTGACACTTTGCTTAGGCAATCTAGTTGTCCGCCCCTGGGACGGAAAAGCCAGAAAAGCCACTGAGTCCATCTGAATCCCCAGATAGACTAAAGACTGAGAAGGGGTCAGATGTGACTTTTCGAGGTTCACCAGAAGCCCCAGGGACTTCGTTAACGACAAAGTCGTGTGAAGGTCCTCCAGACACCGGTCTTTCGAGGAGGCTCGTACGAGCCAGTCGTCCAGGTAGAGAGAGATCCTGACATTGGAAAGATGAAGCCACCTCGCAATGTTCTTCATCAGTAGGGTGAATACCATGGGAGCAGTGCTGAGTCCAAAGCAGAGAGCCCTGAATTGAAACACTTTTCCTTTTTTCAGGACAAACCGCAGGTATTTCCTGGACTGGGGGTGGATGGGGACGTGGAAATACGCGTCCTGGAGATCTAGTGAAGCCATCCAATCCCCCGGTCTCAAGGCTCCCATCACTGACTGAGGTGTCTCCATCTTGAACCTTTGCTTGATGACAAAGAGGTTCAGGTTGCTGACATCGAGTACCGGTCGCCATTCCCCCGACTGCTTTGGCACCAGGAACAGTCTGTTGTAAAATCCGGGGGAATTCAAGTCGGAGACCTGTTCTACGGCGTGTTTCACGATCATCTGATCTAACAGATCGTAAAGCACTTGTTGCTTTTCTCCCCGATAGGAAGGAGACATGTCCCTGGGTGTCGTAGACAGCGGGGGTGGTTTCAGGAACGGGATCCGGTAACCCTTCTTTAAGATGTCCACGGACCATTTGTCCGCACCTCTCTCTTTTCCCAGGCTTGCGCAAAAAGCTGAAGCCTGGCTCCAACCGGTGACTGAAGGACTTCTGCTTCACTTCTTGTTCTTGGCCAGCGCCGTGGCTCTGCCTCTGGAAGTGCCTCTTCCTCGAGGGGCTGGTCTCGAGGAAGAACTACCTCGAAAGGGCTTCGATTTCTTGAGAATCGAAACTCCCGAGGACGAAGGAACCGCAGGTCTCCTTGAAGATTGTGCGAGGAGATCTTGCGTGGCCGGTTCTCCTGTAGACTGGTCGCAATGTCTTTTACCATAGCCTGGGGAAGAGATGATCCGAAAAAGGAGCGAAGAGCAAGTCTGCTTTCTGTGACGGAGAAACAGATTTCGCTGTAAAATTGCAAAACAGGGATCTCTTCTTCAAGAGCCCTGTGCAAAAGTGAGCTGTAAGCTCCTCCGAACCATCTCTGACGGCCTTGTCCATGCACGACATTACGCTGGACAGCTCCCCCAGACTAATCGAGTCGGAACTCCTAGACTTGGCATCCAGAACTCCCAAACACCAATCTAGAAAGTTGAAGACCTCTAACGTCCGAAAGAGGCCTTTAAGGTGGTAGTCCATTTCCGTAGTAGACCATGAAACTTTCGAAGAGGACAGGTGAGACCTCCTCGAGGCATCCACAATGCTGGCGAAGTCTCCTTGGGCTGACGAGGGAAGTCTAATAGCCTAAACGTCTTCTCACCCGGTCTCATACCAAATGCCAGCCTTCCCACTAAGTCTCGAAGGTGGCAGGGCAAAAGAAGTCTTTCCCTGAGACTTCCTTTTCTCCATCCAGTCATGGACCTTACGAAGAGCCCTCTTAGTTGAAAGGGACTTCTTCATCCTAACGAATGCCGAGACCTTGTTGATCTTGGACGAAGAAAGTTGTGAAGGAGGAGAGCGAGGAGCTTCCGGGTGAAACGTCTCTCCAAACTCTGATTGAAGAAGGCGGGTCAAAACCTGGTAGTCGGAAGAGACTGCCGCCAAAGGTTTCTCGTCATCCACTTCAACCGAAGCGTCACTAACCTCTGCTTCCGACACAGGTGAAGTTGGAGGCAAATAGGCTGGACCAAGACTATCTGGTCTAAGTTTCCACGAGGCGCGTTGCTGTGAAGTGGAAGGTAAAGCTGACTCATTAATAGAAACTCCGGTCGTATCTCTAAGACCCGGAGCAACTTGCAAAGACTCATCACAAACAGGTGGGAGGCGACGAAAACTCCACATATCTTCGTCCACCCCGAGCGTCCGCTGGCGCACACCTGGCGTCCACTGGCGCACACCTGGCGTCCACTGGCGCATACCTGGCGTCCACTGGCGCACGCCTGGCTGCAACTAGCGCGGGATTGGCGTCCACTCGCGCGCTGCTGGCGTCCGCTGGCGCACGCTTGGTGTCCACTGGCGTGCGAATGACATTAACTAAGGCGCGCTTAACATCTCGTGCGCGCTCTGCTTCCGCTGGTGCACTCTTAGATGCCACTGGCGTTCGCTTGGCTTCCGACCGAGCGTCAGGAAGGAACTTGCACCGAAGCGTTCACGCAAGTATCAAGCTCTCGCACCGCAAGCTTACGAGCGGGTAATACCGCTTCTGCGCGAGCAAGAGCAAAATCTCTTGCACGGCCTCCAGAGAGCCGCTGGGGGAGTCGCACGAACTCTAGCAGGCGAAGAAAGTGGAGAGATAGACGAGCGAGGAGAGGGAGAGGGAGACCTTCTAGATCTCTTCACAGGCAGACGGTCACCTTTCCTCCTGGGGACGTGGTTGCGTCCCTTTCTTAGCAAGAGCATCAGCAAGCTGTTGCTGCAAAGAGCGCAGGATCTTCTCAGTAGGAGAGGATTCCTTGTCAGGTGACGGGCTGATCCTGTGAGAAGGCGAGGGGCGAGGGGACGCCTTCTTCCTTCTCCCAGAAACTGCCGTAGCACGCGCTCGAGAGCGACTGGGGCGCTCAACAAAGTCATCATCCGATGACTCCTTACGCTTCTTCTGTGGCGGGAAGGCTGCGAACACACTCTCAGGCGATGATCGCCTCTCGAGAGCCAAAACTGGACGTGAAGCGTCACGATCACCAACGCTCCTTTTCAGCGGGCGTGAAATAGAATGAGAGCTCCACCCCTTGTGCGGGGAGGAAGCCTCTGAAGAAGAGAAACACTCTTTCAGGAGGCGTGCACGCGCACGCTCCTTGGCAGTCTGTGTAACGTCAACAGATACTGCCGAAGGCACGTCAGATCGGTGGGTCGTTGTTCCCCGTAACCCTCCCTGCGGGCTTTTCGAACATGCCCATCTCGCCCTGAAACCTGGGAGTCCGGCAGCGGTCTAGGCCTAGAGGCGAAATGGGGCCGATCTGACGCACCCTCCACCAACGAAGGAGCACTGTCACTGCACTTTGCACCTTCACTTTTGCCTTCTAAGGCGAGCACTTTAGATTCTAAATTACGAATCGACTTTAAGATAAGTGTAAGGGTATTACCCTCTACAGACACTGTTTCAGGGCCCGAAGGCAACACTACAGGGTTAGGAGTAGTGATTAAAGGAGGGTTAGTAGGAGAAACATGAACTTCCTGCCGTTTACCTGAAACGCTCCTGGAGGAAGACCTCCTTAACCTATCCCGTTCAAGCTTACGCAGATAGGACTCATACGCTCTCCATCCAGAATCAGAAAGACACTCACATTCCTTGCAGCGACTTTCATACATGCAATCATGCTCTCTGCAACTCTTACAAAAAGTATGAGGGTCTACTGAGCTTTGCTTTCAGTAGCCTTACCTCGACCAATCACTCTTGGTACAAAACCTGGCGCTAGCCGAACTAGAACCAGACATCTTATTTAAAGAGAAATCAAGCCAAAATCAATCAAATCCACAATTAACGTGTGCCTAGCCACCGATCCAAAAGTCAAGATACCAAAAAATCAAAAAGGGGTACTTATAGTAGCCAAGTTTCCTAAATTCAAGACGGAGGTGCTGAAAACTGTGTTTACAACACCGGCGACAGAAAAATTATGAATAGAAAATGGGAATGATTCCTGATACCCGCCTCCCAGCGGCGGGAATGGGTACTAACCACCTGACTCCCACTACGTGTGTCGTAAGTTTTTTAATTTCTGTCGGACTTCGGAAAATACAGCTTCGGAAAATACAGCTATATATATATCTGACAGGTAAGTTTCATGAACAAAATGGAATATAAGGCACCATCAACTACTTGAACTTAACATATCAAAAGAAGAAAACATTTTTACTCTTCAATGTTTTATACATGCCAACACTCCGACAACAGATTTACCCACGAATACAGGGGTTGCTTGTCCACACTACAATAACCACAGTTATTTTAATGGCAGTTGCTGAAATCTAGAAGGTACACTTCATCTACCAACATAATAATCACAAAATAAGGGATATTATAATTGCATGGGATTATCTGAGCTTTTATAAACTAAGCGACAAAATTATCTAAATACTGAAATAATTTCCTTACAATGCAATTCTGCATACACTCAAATGTTAAGGAGTAATCGCTGCCTAATATAAAATCCACATCCAATGGAAAAACAAAAATCTACAGAAACAGCATGAACAGTTAATGGCACTGGAATTATTCCTTAATAATGTATAAAAAATAAAATATAATCTTTATGTATTTTTTTACTAAAACAGAATGCAAATTTCATGGCACAAATTATTCTACATAAACGTTGACTTAAAACTAAATATCTAAGACCACTAGATCTCAAGCAACCTAATGGTAGTCAGAAGATAACTGATCATTTAACTCTACCATGCAAACTTATATTGAATAGCAGCTTCAACAATGAGGCTTACTTGACTTACTTGTGGCTACTGGCATTGGTGGTTTGTTCTTATTTGTATTAAATTCTAAAGGAGCGTCATTTGTGGCAGGATTTACGTTTAACTGCATGGGCCCTATCATTCCAGGGCCCATGCCAGGTCCCATTCCTGGTCCCATTCCCATGGGTCCATGTGCCATCATTCCTGCTGCTACTGCATTTCATGAAGAAAAAAACACAAAATATTATATATGAAGAAAACTTTCAGTTCATGAACACACATATAGGCACATCTATTTGGCAAATATAATTTTCAAATCTTGTAAATGTTTCCCTTTTTCAGAACATTTATTCCTAGGTCTAAGGGCTAAATTCAGAATTCCAAATAGGTTGTCAGTGGCAGTTAACTAGAAAAGTGAAGCTGTCACCAGTGGGAAATTAACCTTATCTCAACCACCACCTCTCTTCAATTTGGTGATTTTGCAATGTCTAAAGGTAATCAATAAGGAGGTAGGAGGAAATTGCTCATTTAATTTTTCATGTCTTCACTAAAAGTATAAAGCATTTTTACAACGATGAAAGTATAAACAAGAGAACTGCCCAATCGGCTTGGATCACAGCTACACACAAGAAATGTAAATTGAGATATATGATTCCTGTAGAAATAATGTACAATATAATCCACTGTAGATTATTCATATATTTTGTAACAGGCCTATTCACGAACTGAAATTTGAACAGAGGATTTTAGTCTTATAACATAAAAAGACTGACAGTAGACAAATTACTTTCACATCAAACAATGGGTATGGATATTGTACAGCACATCCTTGAAGAATGACCACAATACTGGTTCATAAGAATTCCAATAAAAAGGGAAAAATTACGATAAATGGAACAAACTGTCTGACTACCAGCACAGCCTTACTGAGAAAGCTTCTAAGCAGCTGTGGCTGATGTTTCTTGAGATGAAACACCTTCTAAGGAAAAGGCAACAGTCATTTCCAAATTAAGCATGATAAAGCACTTGAACAAAATTATGTAGAACTCCCCTTAACCACAAGTTGATTAAAGTACATACTGTGATTTACTGCATACCCCACCAAAGACTTCCTACCAAGAAGTATACGCACATTTGTCTAGAGGCGTTTATATAGTTGTGATTACTATGGTATTACATGAGTAACATTTCTTGGCTCTCACAGGATTCATCCAAAAGATTTGCTTATAAATCCAAGACAGATGAAGGCACAGATACAAGAAATTTGGCAGCTAAACAAGTGATAAAAGGGAAGGGATAAGCGTGAAAAAAAATAGTAAAATGTAATACAACTGGGGCAAAAGGGATGCTGTATATAATCTTTAGTACATCTACACTTTACCAACAAAGCAAATAAAATTGAGGAAAATGCCACAAGAACAAAATCTCAAAAAAATCTTTAAAAAATCTTGAGTAGAAAGGAGACTAAGCAAAGATTGAGATACACCTTTTTCCAAGAATTCAGGTGCCCGTTGAAGAAATTTGAGTAAAGAATACCTTTTGATTCCAATCTCATGTCAGAAAGACCTTGATAGAAGCCATGGAACTTTAAAGGCAGGACATTCTGGGCAATACACATACAATTTGAATCACTCACATCAGTTGTCAGTTTCCTCTTTTACTTTCACCTTTTCAAGCAGGATGAAGGAATCACACAAGGCAGCAAAATTCAACAAAGACCAACAGTTCTGATCAAAAGGGAAGCTAACGGATGGAAACTGAGTGAAAGATAAAAATTCAATCCCATTGCTAAATCTCTCATTGGGGAGACAGATGGGAAATCAGCAAACTACTTATAGACAAGAAAATAAGAAATATGAGAACATAAACTCAAAGTTGAAAGTAGCTGAAGCAGCCAATACCTTTAATAATACATATAGTACTAAGAAATGGTCTAAATTATATAAGCCCACACTTGCAAGATCCCACACCTGCACATAACAAAACTAGCAGCATCAGAAGCAGCCTCACTGAAACTGAATTGGTCTTAAAAAATGAGATGAAAAGACAAGGACGAATTTCAACAACTCTGAACACAACTTCAGGGACATTCTCTACTATACAAGAACTAGTCATAACCATCTGTAGAACTAATAGCATATCTACTGCTCTAGTTCTCACTGAACTGAACACTTCTGCAAAACACTAGATGAACTACTAGAAGATAAATCAAAATTATGTTGTATCTCTCCAGAATCTGATCCAAAAATCTGATGGAATATCAACCGAACATTTCTAGATAAGAAATAAGAAAAATACAGAAGCTACATTAAAATTTGCATGCTGCTAAAGCAACCAGTCTCAATTACTATAATAATAATAAAACAACAAAGGGCTGTCAGTCATCTCTTAATAAACAAACTTGTCAAGAGATGGAGCACCTGTCGCTCAGTCACTTCTTTGGGCAGTAGTTTTTTTTTTCTTTATTTGGAGGTAATGAGTGAAAATGTCAAAATTCCAATTGTTAACTACCAAAGCAGCCCTCCAATGACCATCTTGTAAGTTATAATTTTCTTTGCATTTGTTATTTTACTACTGGTATTTTATACAAAAATTATTTTGCATGTCCTATTTTATGAGTTTGTATATATAATTGTGCATAGGTATACAACTATTCATGGATGCTCATTTTGTGTTGATATATACATAGTATTTGCAGAATCCCTCTCTGATGTATCTCTTACAACTGACAACACCTCTGATATATGTCCCGAATGCTGATGGTTGCTTGGCCTCTTATCGACCAATTGATGCTATTCTTGCTGTTAGTTCTTGGCCAATATGCTCTTACTTTTACCAACTCTTTTCAATGAATGTATAGACGCTGCCCATTGTGAATTTGTCAGAGAACATTGCTTGCTGTTTGCTCTAGGAATATCTTACCTATAGTGTGTTTTGACTAAGTGTATTGCTGCTGCTCCATTATAATTCACAGCTCATTAACATTCTTTAATAATCATATGTGACTTTTGTATATTTTGTACGATGAGATGATATATATTTGTCTAAATATATGTATAATATCTTCAATTTTTTCTGACACCCAGTTTTGACCCTATATTAATGGCTCACCAAGCACCAAGGTCAAATCTCTACCTCCTCAATCCAATATTTTGAAAAGGGCACATTTCAAGATTACCATTAAACTGTCTCACAAGACCAGTAAATCACATCTTCACTCTGACATGGTTTAACCAAATGACTCTTTCTTGAATGAGAGAGGAAATTTAAGCAAGCAGGCTAAACAGGTTAAACTTTAAGCAGTTGGACAGTGATGTGGAAATGACCATAGAGAATAAATGAAAAATCAGAAAGTCATGTTACTGTTGTCAGCCAAATGAATGCTGCTAAAATCCCTTAGGATAACCTATAGTGTACACTCTTTAATTAATCAATTTAACACAAGTCCATAGCATGCAAAGATGGAAGTTTTTGCAATGCTGATCAAAGAGCTCAGTTTCACAAGAGTGGAGAATTGAGTCCTTGCTTGTACATGATTCCACACTGCCAAACCTCACTCAGTTCTACTAACAGGGAGAAGAGCCGAAATGCCCTGTGGGCGAAAAATAGTCTGCTCACCACAGTAATAGACAGCAACCTCCAGATCAGAAGCATTAAAATGAAATTTTCCATAGCTCAGCCACAACCCCAATAACTAACATCAATGCTTAGTTATCAGGGTCAGTGTTCCCAACTCTATTTTAGATGACTCCCCTCAGCCACCTAACCAAGGCTGCAGTTTGGGAGAGAAGCATACAAGGTCACCTTCCTGGCCATGAAAAGAATGGTAAAGGTGCAAACTAAAGCAGAACACTGTAATGACTCATATCACATTCTTAATAATGAAGACAGCAGACAATAAAAATGATATTGTTAAACTACAATAAAGTTTTGTACATACTTACCTGGCAGATATATACTTAGCTATAGTCTCCGACGTTCCGACAGAATTTCAAATCTCGCGGCACACGCGACAGGTAGGTCAGGTGGTCTACCTTACCCGCCGCTGGGTGGCGGGCGTATGAACCAAATCTACTCTCCAGCCAGATTTTTTCTCTTTCACCTGTCTCCTGAGGGGAGGCTGGGTGGGCCATTAGACGTATATATCTGCCAGGTAAGTATGTACAAAACTTTATTGTAGTTTAACAATATCATTTTTGTACATGAACTTCCCTGCCAGATATATACTTAGCTGATTGGCACCCTTGGTGGAGGGTAAGAGACAGCTAAAGTAATAAGGAGAGATAAGAAACAACTGATGTTGTAGGATATAAATAACCTTGGTTCTTACCTGTTCAGGCAGAAGACTTCATTGATATTATCTCTGAGTCTGCGTTGCCTGGAGAGCTACAGCTAGGACGTGACCTGATGCTGAAAGACTCTCGGATCTACCACTGGGATATGTGATCCCTTTGTGTGGTAGAATCCAAGTCGGATCCTGTTAAAGGGAGTTCGTCCCTATCTTAACAGGTCCTAACCACTACTACTGCAAGGAGCCACACTCATCAGACCACCTAACCAAACTACTAAAGATTAGTATTACGACCTAAAGAGATGCCTTCATGCATCCTCCTTTTAAGGCAACCAACAACAACAAATACAAGGGGGAAAAATTTATACTACTAAACAGGATGAGTTCCAGCTCCCTGCCCCAGCACTGAATCCGCAGATACGTACGGGCCCAAGGCGAAGCATTTTTCGTAAGTGATTCTCACATCACGTAAGTAGTGAGGTTTTCGCGAACACTGACTGACATCTCCAAAATGTTGTCTCCATCAGATTTCGCACGGACATATTCTTGTTGAAAGCAAGAGAAGTTGCTATGGCTCTTACTTCGTGTGCTTTCACTTTAAGAAGCCTAAGATGTTCTTCTCTGCAGGATCCGTGTGCTTCTTTGATGAGGCTTCTCAAGAAGAAGGACAATGCGTTCTTCGACAATGGACGAGTAGGCTCTTTTACTGAACACCACAGGACCTCTCGGTTGGCTTTCAGTTGCTCTTTTCTTCTAAGGTAGTATTTCACCATTCTCACTGGGCAAAGAGTTCTCTCGGGTTCTTCTCCTACCAAAGAAAGAAATAACCCCCGAATCTCGAAGTTCTTGGGCCATGGACTTGATGGGTTCTCATTCTTTGCAAGAAAACCAGGAAGGAAAGAGCAAATGAGAGAGTCCTCCTTAAAACCCACATTACCATCAATCGCCTGAAGCTCACTCACTCTTCTGGCGGAAGCTAGAGCCATCAAAAACAGAGTCTTCCTGGTAAGGTCTCTGAATGAGGCTGAATTAGGGGGTTCAAACCTAGAGGACCCAAGGAATTGGAGGACTACATCCAAATTCCCGCTAGGTGTCTTAGGATACTGCATTTTCGTTGTGTTAAAAGACCTAATAAGGTCCTGTAGGTCCTTATCTTCCGATAAGTTGAGGCCCCTGTGCCTGAAGACATTCGCCAACATACTACGATAGCCTTTAATCGTCGAAACGACTAAGCCACATTCTCGTCTTAAGAATAAAAAGAAGTCTGCAATTTGATTCACAGAGGTACTGGAAGAGGAAACGTTATTCCTCTTGCACCATCTTCTGAAGACATCCCACTTCGATTGGTACACTCGTAATGTGGAAGACCTCCTCGCTCTAGCGATTGCCTTAGCAGCTGCTGACGAAAAGCCTTTCGCTCTGACCAGTTTCTGGACAGTCTGAAGCCAGTCAGACTGAGAGCGGGGAGGTTTTTGTGGTACCTGTCGAAGTGGGGCTGTCTGAGTAGATCGCTCCTTAGAGGAAGCGATCTTGGAAAATCCACTAGCCATTCCAGCACCTCTGTGAACCAATCTTGTGCTGGCCAAAGGGAGCTATCAAAGTCATCCTCGCGGAATCTGACTCTGCGAACTTTTTTAAAGTCAACCCCAGAATCTTGAAGGGGGGAAACGCGTATACATCGAGTCCTTTCCAATCGAGTAGGAGAGCGTCTATCCCTATTGCTCCTGGATCCGAGATGGGAGAGCAATAAGATCCAGTCTTTTGTTCTTTGAAGTTGCAAACAGGTCTAAGAGAGGCCTGCCCCACAACTTCCAAAGGCTCTGGCAAACATCTTGGTGCAGAGTCCACTCTGTGGGAAGGACCTGATCTTTCCTGCTGAGGAGATCTGCCCTTACATTCCTTCTTCTCCCTGTACGAATCTGGTGAGAAGTTTTATCCCCCTTTCTTCTGTCCACAGAAGAAGATCTCTTGCTGTTTCGTACAGAGAGAAGGAATGCGTCCCCCCCTGTTTCCTGATGTATGCCAGAGCCGTGGTGTTGTCCGAGTTTATTTGCACAACTGCTCCTGTCACATCTGACTCGAACTCCTTCAGAGAGCAAGCACACGCTATTAGTCCTTTCCTGTTGATGTGCCAGGAAGACTGGTCCCCCATCCATGTTCCTGACACCTCCTTGGTTCCCAGAGTCGCCCCCCAACCTGTTTCCGACGCATCGGAGAACAACACCAGGCTGGGGTTCTGGGATTGAAGAGGCAGTCCCTGCGAGAACTTGTCGGGATCCGCCCACCATGCTAACTCCTTCTTGATTTGAAGAGTAATTGACAGGGAGAACTTCAAATCCTGAGAAGGACGACTCCAAATTCCGATGGAAGAAAGAATTGGACGCGGTCTCAGGTGCAACCTTCCTAGGGAAACAAATTGCTCCAGTGAGGAGAGCGTCCCCAGCAGACTCATCCACTCCCTCACTGTGCATACTTCTTTCCCTAAGAAGGTTGTTACTTTTTCGAGTCCCCGGGCTATCCTCTCCTGTGACGGAAAAGCCCGAAAACTCAGAGAGTTCATCTGGATCCCCAGATAAACGCCACTCTTGAGCGGGAATCAGACTTGACTTCTGCAGATTGACCAGAAGTCCTAAGGAATAAGTCAAATCCAGGGTTTTCTTCAAGTCCTTCAGACAACGATCTCTGGAATTGGCCCTTATAAGCCAATCGTCGAGATAGAGCGAAATCCTCACCCCTTCTAGGTGAAGCCATTGTGCCACATTCCTCATGATGGCCGTAAAGACTTGGGGGGCCGTGGAGAGGCCAAAACACAGGGCCCTGAATTGGAAGATTCTTCCCCCCATCATGAATCTTAGAAACTTCCTCGAGGAAGGATGGATTGGTACGTGGAAGTAAGCGTCCTGTAAGTCCAAGGACACCATCCAGTCCCCTGGACGGAGTGCTGCTAACACCGAGGCAGTGGTCTCCATCGTGAACTTCTTCTTTTCGACGAAGAAGTTCAGGGCGCTTACATCCAACACCGGTCTCCATCCCCCTGAGGATTTCGGAACTAGGAACAGGCGGTTGTAAAAGCCTGCCGAAAGATGATCTGCCACTAGTTCGATCGCCTCCTTTTCCAGCATCTGATCTACGCTAGTCGGAGGGCTTGATTCATGATGGGGTCCCTGTAATCTGGCCGTCAACTCCCTCGGGGTATTCGTCAAGGGAGGCCTCGAAGAGAACGGGATTAGATAGCCCTTCCTCAAAAATTGACAGGGTCCAGGCCTCTGCGTCTTTCTGGGCCCAGACTTCTGCAAACTGTAAAAGCCTGGCGCCTACAGTTGTCTGAAGGACTTGAGTCTTACTTGGGAGGTTTGATTGACTTCGTAAAAGTCCTCCCTCTTCTATTTGGTTTCCGACCTCTGAACGAAGAGGATCTAGAGGTAGATGCCCCTCGAAAGGGTTCCTGAGAGGTCGGCTTAGCTTTCTTGTCTTAGTCTGGAAGGTAGGGCGCGGCTTCCTTGCAGACTGCGCTAGAAGGTCCTGCGTAGCTTTGGCAGAGAGAGAGAGCCTTCGAAATGTCTAGAACCAGGTGTTTAGGAAACAGCTGTGTAGAGAGAGGGGCAAAAAGCAAAGACGATCTCTGAGCATGTGAGACCGACTTTGTTAAAAATGAGCAAAATACTGATCTTTTCTTCAAGACCCCTGCTCCAAACAGTGAAGCTATTTCGCTGGCCCCATCTCTCACCGATTTATCCATACAGGATAAGACACAATTCAAATCCTCCGGAGAAAACGTGTCCGGTCCTTGAGTTTTCTTGGCTAGGGACTCCGAGGGACCAATCGAGAAAGTTGAAAACTTCCAAGACTCTAAAAATGCCTTTTAGAATGTGATCCATTTCATTCATTGCCCACGTAGTTTTGGCCGAATTCAAAGCTGATCTTCTAGTGGCGTCTACTAGTGCCGAAAAATCTGCGTCAGCTGAAGACGGAAGGCCCAGTCCCAAGGGTTCTCCTGTCTCATACCAAAATCCTGTCCGTCCTGAAAGCTTCGACGGAGGGAAGGCAAACATTGTTTTCCCCGCTTCTTCTTTAGTACGCATCCATGAACCGAAACTCTTGAGCGCTTTCTTCATAAAAGAGTCGGTTTCATTCTCACACACGAAGATCCTTTCGTTGCTTTCGCTGTGGAGAACAACGAGTGTGGAGAAGGAGGAGCAGTAGGGCTCAAAGACTCTCCGAACTCCTGAAGGAGAAGCTCTGTGAGCTTCTTGTACGAAGAAACTGTTGCCGAAGTATTAGTTTCTTCCTCAGAGGCTTCCTGGTCTTCTTGAGGAGGAGAACGGGGATGAGGATCCTTATGAGAATCCTTAGATGATTTCCTAGCTGGGGTACAGTGCGATGAAGGAGACAAACGTCTTGAATGAGGAGAAGATTCCAAAGTAGAAAGGCGTACAGGAGAACGACGAGTTGTAAAAGAAGGACGCTTATCCGAAAATTCTTGTCTAAACTCGCATTCCTTCCTAAATGCAGACAAACTCTTAACAGCCAAAGAGGAAGGACTCCTTTCTCTAGAAAGACCACGTCTATCCCTAGGGAAACTACGAGAGGGAGAGCGCCTGCTAAGATCCTGGCGCCGATCGTGAGGAGAGCGGCTACTAGGCGCCGAGCGCCTATCTGTCACAGGGCGCTTAGTGGAATCCTGGCGCCTACCAAGCGGCGAAACGTTGCTAAAAATAGGGCGCCTTTCAGGAGCAGGGCGCTTGAGAGGCTCTTGATGCCTACGAAGCGGAGAGCGGCTGCTACGCTCCGAGCGCTTAAACGAAACAGGGCGTTCTGCGAGATCTTGGTCCTTACCAAGGGAGAACGTCTGTAAGGCTCCGAGCGCCTAACAGAATCAGGGCGCTTGAGGCGTTCTTGACTTCTAGCAAGAGGAGACCGATCAGGAGTAGGGAGTCTCGAGAACGAAGAGCGCCTACTAGGAGAACGAAGCAAACGAGGATCAAGGTGTCTTTCTCCAGGAGAACAGCTACTAAACGAATGACGCTTAACCAGGAGCAGGGCTCCTACTAGACTCTTGATGTCTTACAGGGGAGGAGCGAACTCCATGCGATGAGCGCCTACCAGTCACGTTATCCGACGCCCGACTACAGTAGTCGGAAGGAGAAGTGCGCCTACTTTCAGAAGGGCATTCCCTAGGTTCTCTGAGAAGACGAGGAGAAGAAAGATGAGACGGAGACGACGAACCAAGTCTTCTATGACCTGAGCGACTCTCTCTTCTTGCACGAACTCTAGAAGAAGGAGAAACAGAAGGGGCTGAGCGTCTACCCGAGGCAGGAATCCGATTTGAGGAAATATCTTCATAGTTCCAAGGAGCGCCTATCCGTCGAATGGCGTCTCGACACCTCCGAGCGGGAGTGGTGTTCCTCTCGTGAAAAGTTACGATGTGTAGAAGAATCCTCAAAAGAAGGAGAACGCCGATTACAAGGAGAGCGCTCTTCCGACGAAACGCGCCTCGATCTCTTGATCGGGAGAGACAAATCCTTCCTTCTACGCAATCTCGATGCCAAGGAGTCCGCCAAGGCTGTGATCTGAGCTTGTAGGCCCGCTAGCACTCGAGAAGGAGAGTCCCCAGGATCTTCTTCCGAAGCAAGCTCAGCGCGAGGCGCGGGAGAAGGAGGGCGATCTCCGGATCTCCTAGGCTTCTTTGCTTGCAAGGAAGCTACATCAGAAAAGTCTTCTGGGCTGGACGCTAACGTACTGAAGGGAGCCTCCGCAGCCCTCTTCAACGGGCGTGACGCCTCCTTAGAGCTCCAACCACGCTTCGGCGAAGGAGAAGAGGATGACGAAAAACACTGGCGAAGAATATTCTTCTTCTTACGATCCAAGGCAGCCTGGGAGCGAACTTCAGGATCTGCCGAGGGACGCCTGACCGGTGGGGGCTCTCCCTAGCCCTCCTGCGGCTTTCGACCTTTCCTTCCTCCACTGGAACTGGGAGTCTGGAAGAGGTCTAGGCCTGGAGGCACTAAGGAGCCGGTCAGACGCACCCTCCACATCACTGGGTACACTGCACTTATCATCACTGACACTCTTACCTTGATCAGTACGAAGATTCTTGTCTTCCTTAGAACACAAGGAAGCTTTTGAGGCCGCCGCCTCCGAAGACGAATCTACGGCTTCGGTGTGGGGAGCAGGAGCTGAGACCTGGGAGGAAGGTTCTAAAACTACATTAATGTTAGTTTCATTCTCACTCATTCTCGACCTGCTCGAACTCCTTGAAGAAGCTTTACGTACCCTATCCCTTTCAAGTTTCCTAATATAAGAAGAAAGAGCCTTATATTCATCTTCGTTCAAAAACCTCACACTCTTGACACGGGTTACTAAACGAACATTCATTCCCCCTACATTTAACACAGAAAGTGTGAGGGTCAACCGCAGCTTTCGGTAACCTCACCTTACATCCATCGGTCACACATACTCTAAACAAAACCGGAGTTTTGGAAACAGAATCAAAATCAGACATTCTACAGGAAAATCCAGCGCAAAGTCAATAACGGTCCACAATCAGCGTATGCCAAGCCAACATAGAGCGAATACGTCACCAAAATGTCCAAATCAATCTCCAGGCAAGCGAGAAATGAAGAATATATCGGAATGAACCGACAACAGTTGTTATCGCTTCAGCGATAGAAAAAAATCTGGCTGGAGAGATAGATTGGTTCATACGCCCGCCACCCAGCGGCGGGTAAGGTAGACCACCTGACCTACCTGTCGCGTGTGCCGCGAGATTTGAAATTCTGTCGGAACGTCGGAGACTATAGCTAAGTATATATCTGGCAGGGAAGTTCATGTACAAAAACTTAATATAGATGACTGACTAGTATTTCTAATTGTTGAAATTTGGATTAACACAGCACAAATCTAGAAAAGGCATGACCTACAACAAAATTATCACATAAGGATATAACAAAAATAAATTTAAATAAGATGATAATCATGCCGACATGAAAAAGTTGAATGTAAAAATGAATTACAGTAGTACCTTAAGAAAAAATGGTCCAAGAGGGGTGCTCCAAATGAGGGTAGCTTTACTTGTCTAGTTAACCCAAGGTAATAATACATATCTAATTTCTAATACATACTGGAATGAATCTACCTAGTGTCCTTACACATAAAATGAGTACAGGAAAAGTGAGTTGTGGTTTCATGTGAAATCAAGAACATTTAAATTACACTGAGTATGACACCACTCAATCACATCAAACAAGATAAAACAATGCATATCACACCAATATAAAATCCTACATATTATAGTAATTTACGTTTTAACAATCTGTTATGTGAAAAGAGACATTTTTAACAATCATTCAATATTGATTGAATGATTTAACAATCATTCAATCAATATTACAATAAGATTTAGCCAAGACAAAAATGAGAGAAAAGCCAAACTGAAAGAAGCAAAACTTACCACCAGTGGGGTAGTCTGCAGGCATAACTGGTCCTGGAGGTGGAGGCGGAGGTGGACCAGGGGGCCCTGTAGGTCCTGGTGGAGGAGGTGGGGCCATCATACCACCCATTGACATGCTGGATGGTCCCTGGCTTGTGGATGATGGAGTGGCCATTGTTGTGCCAGGGGGTGGACCCGGAGGCATTGGACGCATGGGTGGCGGCCCATCTGGAAATTTCAATTTTACTAAAGCTAAGCACTGTTAAACTTCTGTTTATCAATTAATGCAGACTCAACTGTCATTCTTTGAAATGAATTGTTATACCAGATGTCACTACTCATTACATACATAACTTATATATCCTTTAAAACTGCCCAATTACACTAAGCTCTGGCAATTTTGCAGTACCGTGAAATATTTTTCTCAAAACGGAAATGGGAACAATAAAAAAAATTATAATAATAAATTTAGGCTATACAAGACCTAAAGTTCTTACAACAAAATCAACATGCCTAAATGAAACCACAGCATATCAAACCTGATTTCTGCATTACACTCATATGACATCAATATCTCTGAGAGCTAGAATATCAATACACCAGACAGAGGAAAAGCACTACATGTTCTTCTCGACAAAGATTTTAAGTAGAAAATCTTGTTAGCCCTCTTTCTCTCTCATACGCTATATCTTCCTACTAATTACTGATCCTGCATTTTTCACTTTTCCCTTTAAAACTTATGGTATAGTACATGATGTAGTTCTTCCACACAAAAGACTAAAAGTATGTACGTATTTCTCTCTGTATGAGAACAGGTTTAAATTACTTATAGCACTTTCATAAATGGAACTGACACTTAAAAATAAGACTAACACTGCAAAAACTACAATTCATAAAGTAAAAAAACTGCACATATCAATGTATCAGTAAATATTATGAAGTTCATTTTCATATCTCTAGAGTCTCAAACTCCTCAAATATCTCTTCAACTTCAGAAAACAGTCTAGTGATCTGTGCACATTCATTATAAATAATGTTAGTTTCAACTATGCTAAGAGTGAGAAATCTAACAATTATTACATGCATAAGGAAATATCAAATGCATACTGAATTAAATTTCCTATACATTACTTTTAAGTTGTAAGAAGTAAATACTTCAATAGCCTCTTATAATATGTTACAAAAACTCTTGACCTACATTCACTGAACTTCTCTAAGTGAAAAACAATTTAAAGAATAAATTCATAAACACCCATAATTCAAAGAAAAACTTTAAACAGAAGATATGAAACTACATTAGTACAAAAAAAATTAATAATCACCATTTACAAGTAAAGGTGGGGGTGGGACATCAGCAAAAAATTGTGGTCGTTCATAAGCCAACTGAGCCACATCTTTCAGGATGTGCTGCATTCGTAATCGAAGGCGGTATCCAGTAACCTGGCTAGTTTCTGCCATAACAGAAAGCGCATCCCGAATAACGTCACCACTCATGATGCCAAACCAAGTATAGTCCTTTTTTGTATTTTAGAGATCCACAAAGCTAGTGATTATATAATATCCAGCACACAAAACACAGTTATAAAGTTATGCATAATAACAAGTTAGTCTTGAATGTTTCCCAGTCTCACTGTTTCCTATCAAATTAATGTTCAGAGTTGGAAAATCTGGAAATTTTCAAGCACTAACAAACTTTCTTCATTAACACAACAATAAAGCATTAATATCACCACTATACCAGTGAACACATTATAAGACAATTTCCTCAAAAGAAATAAAAAAAAGTTCTCTCTTCTCAGGACTAAGTGCACCGAGGAGCCACGAACAGAAACTGAAATTGCTACAGCAATGGAGGGAGTATTAAAAGCTTATACTTCTCCCCACATTACCTATCCCTATGGTTTACAGCAGCCTTGCAAGGTCATGGTGGTGGCACCAACATTACTCACCTACCACCCCCAACATAAAAAAACTACTAACCTCAGACAATGACCTTGCTACTAATTACGCATGGCTTTGCAATTATTTCTAATGAATTGACCTCAGAAAGATAATCGTCATTTTTCCTACTAGCAATAATCATTCACATAAATATCTTCTAAACAAAATTATGGGTTTGATTTGGAGTTCAACTTAATGTTCTTCATGTTCATAATTTGGAGTTCAACTAGGTCTTCATCATATTCATAAAACACTTTGATACAGCAAACTGTAAAATTACCTGCTTCAGCTTTCATTCAAAATGATTTGCACAGACATTTTATCAAGCTATGAGAATGCTGATAATAAACACTATCACTTTCAAGAAAACCAGGAAATATATCTAAAAATAGCACTGACAGTCCTCTAGCATATTAGTGAGAGAGAGAGAGAGAGAGAGAGAGAGAGAGAGAGAGAGAGAGAGAGAGAGAGAGAGAGAGAGAGAGAGAGAGAGAGAGAGAGAGAGAGGTTGTATAAAAAGTAAGGCCATGGTTAGTAGGCCAATGTCACTGCAAACATGAGCAATAGGATATGCACTTCCTCCCGCACCTACTTCCTAAAAGTGTATTTGTAAACTTTCCTACCGGCATTATTGCCAAACACTTCCTTTGTAGATAGTTACACATTATTACCCAGATATCAAATACAATTTGGCCACCAAAGGAAAAGTTTAGTCATATGGTATGCTTACCTGTATTAAGTAATATACTACCTTTTATTAAGACAAGTACCACAAGTTTGCAAAACACAATGATGCATAAAGTCAAGACCCCTATGCAGTCAGCCCCCATGATCTATAATTCCTGTCATTTGCATAACAATGAAACGACGGGTAATTTCAATCAAATGAAAGGAAGGTAATGTGATACAACAAACTCAGCTACACCCAATGTACTTCCTCTCAAGCTAACTGTTATTTGCTGTTAAATAGTGCATGAAATTTGTATCAGGAAGAGAAACAAACTCACTTGAGGAAACAAATTTATCCTTTTCATGCGTCACTTCACTTCTCTTTTATTGAAACCTTTTATTAAGATGGATGAGAACTAATACAAAGATAAAACTTTGTAGAATGAAATTTCATTGATCAAAACACTTCAAACAAGGAAAGAAATAGCTGGATACTATACTTTCTCTAGTTAAAATTATACAATAAAAGAGATAATAGTATAGGAAACAGTAAAATGAAGATAAAAATCAAAGTAACAGCAGAAACATGAGTTTCTACTTTTATAAATACTAATTAGAAAATAAGGCTAGAAAACTAAGGCTAGAACAAAGAGAACAATGAAAAATGAAACATTTTTAATCAATTTGTATTTTACATAGCTAACAAACCTGAGGTCTTAACAATAGGATAATCTTGCACCAGCTGGAAACTGGATAAAAACAATGAAAAGATTGTAACGCAAGGAATCTGTGACATCTGGCAACTCATACGTACACGAGGTGGAAGCTAGTCACCAACCAGGCATTGAATCTCATGACGCATGTCTTTCTTTGACCACCTTGGAGAGTAGCAGTTGCTTGCACTCTCCTTCCAAGCCAGTTGCTTTGTTTGCCCATGAATACCTGTGCATTTATTACATGATGGCAACTCTCTTCCAATTTTCTTATGATGTCTATAACCAGAATTTTTCACCTCAAGATTTCTAAACAACTTCAAATTGGGTATTCTCTTCCATTCTGAAGATGTGAGCAAGTGGTCATTCTATAGTAACTGACAATATAAATGATAAAATGTCAGTTTTTGGGCAGAAGCCTATACCTTAAATTTGTTCATTTATATATTCATTACTGTTTAGTGCAATAAAGTAAATCAGTAATAGCACTAGCATTCTATTAGTTTGCCTTGAATAAATTTCAAATATAACATTCTCTTTTCTTATAAAACAATGCTAGAGGATTTCAATGTTACTTTTGCTTCAAAAGTTTGAAAATTAAGGGGGATAAACTGTCACAGTTGTTCTGTGTGAATGTTATTATTGTATGCAATACTGGTAATATGTATAAACCAAGATTGATAATCTATCAGGTCGGACACTACGTATTTTCTTTGCCAACACAGGGAATTCAACTAGTACTATTACGTACTTTCTAGTCAAATTTGTGCCTAAGATTGCTTACCCACTGATTACAACAAACAGTATACTACTTATGTACCTTACAATTGAGAAGCAGAAATTAACAAACAATCTACTCTCCTCACCATGCAGTGCGCAAACAAGATGTCGACTATCAAAATGTCAACTGTCATAAAGTTAACACTAAATATCAATGGATTAAATGTTGTTAAGCAAAATGTCAAGGGTCATTACTTTTTATAGCTCAATGTACCAAATAGTGCCTTAAGCTGGAAAAAAAGAAAAAAAAGAATTTATGTAAATATTTGCTGTAAATTTTGCCAAAAGAGGAAACACTTCTGTGTACTGTAAAAAGAGCATGTCATTCTGTGACTAGTAATGAAAATTTAACAGTTACAATAAGTGAAAAATTTTTACAGAACGTACGGCTGTAAAGAAGTGACTATTTATTCTACCTCAAGGAATCTTCAGCTTATTAAAGAAAAAAGATAGTTTCATTTGTGCTCCAATAGGAAAACAGCTTCATGCAGTAGAAGCCATGATTCAAAAAACAAGTCTTCCTCTTATGTATTGTGTTACAACTCACAAAAATGAGAATACAGTGGTCCCCCCGTATTCGCGGGGATGCGTACCAGACCCCGCAGTGAATAGTTAGAACCCGTGAATAGTTGGAACCCCTATAAAAATGGTTAAAACATCCTATTTTTTTAGTTAAAATTCAAGAAAAACCCACTAAAAATGTTTATACCTGGTTTTTTAATATTATTGCAAAAAGTGCATTTTATGATGAAATTGATAAAAAAAACCCAAAAATTTGTGGATATTTTTCATAGAAAAATACCATGAATAGGCGAATTTTCTGCGAATAATGTGAGGAAACATTCCAGAGAGATATCCGCAAATGTGAGTCCACGAATCCGGAGAATGCGAATACAGGGGGTCCACTGTATATATGACAATATTCAGCTGGCTTAAAATTCATAACTTGTACTTTCCAGTTTCAGCATCACTATTTCTTTTAACATTCAGCCATTAATAGCATGAAAAAGTATTTCCCAGATGTTGAAGTCTATGGATTTTTTTTTTTTAAATTTTGGCCAAAGGTACAAAGATTGGGTTTGAAGCGTTGGTACTCATATGCTGAAATTGCAATGATCATACAAAAAACTTCAAGCACTTACATTTGTGCGACCAAATGACATACACATATGACTGTTTTGACACTGGCATCACCTCTTGACCAAACATATGATATGATTTACCAAGAACAAAATGAAAAATTTTCTAAATCAATTGCTTATAACCTCATACTTTGTTAGTTAAAACTCAAGAAAAACCCACTAAAAATTTTTATACCTAGTTATTTTAATAGTTTAATCACAAACTGTGCCTTTTATGATGAAATCTATGAAAAAAAATTGTGCATATTTCTCAAAAAAATACCGCAAATAGGTGAATTTTCCACAAATAATGGGGGGAAATGTTCCGCAGAGAAATTCGCGAATGTGAGAGTCCATGAATACGGGGGGTCCACTGTACACTTAGAATGCCACCATCTCTGTGAAATAAAGGACTGCAATAGCAAGACCAATGTTATTCATAAGCTACCATCTACTTGGGAGCTATCAAATTTAAACTGCCATGATTTCATTGATGGTGTATCTTTCTAAATTAATATTATCATGTTTGTTTCTAAATGTCTGAATGATATCTAAAGATATAAAAAGCCAAATAGATGGCTGTCAAAAGCAAAAATGCCAACCACACAATTCATATATATGTAAAGTCATGTTATCAATACTACAGTGGAACCTCGACATACGAAAGTCCCAACTTACGAAAAATTCAAGTTACGAAAGCAAATACAAAGATTTTTTTGCCTCTGCATACGAAAATAATTCAGGTTACAAAAGGTTGTAACTGTAAAGTCCCGAGATTCGCCCGGACCCCCGAGAACAATTTTAAAACTCGTGCGCCGCCAACTGAGTAGACTCGCCACCATCCTCCCGCTCTTACGGTGGTGACTCCCGCTCTCCCATTGGATCCTGATGCTAAGTCACCACCGTAAGAGCCTGCTCTCCTATTGGTCAGCATCTCTCCCATCGTGCATCTACATAAAGGCGTTCTTTGGTCACTCCATAGCATCATCGTTATCGTAATCACGCGGAATTCGTTCGTTCATACACGATTTCGTTTGTTAATGTAAATTTGTGATAGTGATGTCGCTTTGTACTTTCTTGTGTTGTGTGAGAACTTAATTAGTACATAACTTAATTACATATAGTCATGGGTCCCAAGAAAGTTGCTGAAGTTCACGGAAAGAAGAGGATGCTTTCTATGGAGACAAAAATGATATTGTTATGATACAATAAAGTTTCATACATACTTACCTGGCAGATATATACATAGCTATCGACTCCGTCGTCCCCGACAGAAATTCGAATTTCGCGGCACACGCTACAGGTAGGTCAGGTGATCTACCTGCCTGCCGCTGGGTGGCAGGACTAGGAACTATTCCCGTTTTCTAATCAGATTCTCTCTTCCACCTGTCTCCTGCGGGGAGGCTGGGTGGGTCTTTAATTGTATATATCTGCCAGGTAAGTATGTATGAAACTTTATTGTATCATAACAATATCATTTTCATACATTCAACTTACCTGTCAGATATATACATAGCTGATTGACACCCTTTGGTGGAGGGCAAGAGACAGCTAGTTACTGACTAGACAGGTAAACAACATATGTTGTAGGTATTTATAGACCTTAGTTCCTCTGTGTTTCTAGACGAAGGATTGACTTCCTAGCTATTGCATAGGAGTCTGCTTCATCTCAAGAGCCTTAGCGAGATAGTGATCTGTGGCCAAGAGTTCTTGTGGATCTGTCAATGGGGTCTCTTCCACTTACTCGACAGAATCCTAACTGGCGTTTGTCAATGGGAGCACATCCGCTTATATGACAACACGCACTTATTTAAGGAGCGCAACACCGATCCCGATCACCTGTTCCTAACATGAGGGTTCGCGCTAAATTGAAAGAGAGTTATCCCCCAAACTCCTTTCACCTCCAATAAAATCATTGAGTTAAAATAAATTCAACTCATTATTAAAGGATCAGTGTCGGCTCCTTATCCCAGCAACGTATCCGCTGATACGTATAAACCAAGAGAGAAGAATCTCTCGTAGGTTAACTTGAAGTCCTTCGTGTAATGAGTAGTCAACCCATAGTTGCATCTCCTATATGTTAAAGCTAATATGTCTTCCTGACATATTGTTACGAAAAGAACAAGAATTTGCAAAAGCTCGCACTTCATGAGCTTTTTAAATTCTTAGCTGTTTGAAGGTATCATCAAGTCACTTATGAAGTGCTTTAGAGATCACCATTGTTTCAAAGAAGACTAGGACTTTCTTTGAACTGGATCTCATCTGGATGAAGCCTAACGCCTGGCTTGCGCCTGGCTGGCGCGAGGAGTATCCTGTTTAGAATACTCCTGGCGCCTGACAGTCGTAAAACTCTTCGAATACTCCTGCCGTCTGGAAGGCGCATCTTGCTCCAAATACTCCTGGCGCCTGTTAGGAGTATTAAGCTCAGCATACTCCTGGCGCCTGGCAGGAGTATCGCGCTTCGAATACTCCTGGCGCCTGGCAGGAGTATCGCGCTTCGAATACTCCTGGCGCTGGCAGGATGCGCTTCGAATACTCCGCGCTTGGCGGAGTATCCGCACGAATACTCCTGGCACCTGGCAGGAGTATCGCGCTTCGAATACTCCTGGCGCCTGTTAGGAGTATTAAGCTCAGAATACTCCTGGCGCCTGGCAGGAGTATCGCGCTCCGAATACTCCTGGCGCCTGGGAGGAGTATCGCGATCGGAATACTCCTCGTCCTCTGAATACTCCTGGCGCCTGGCAGGAGTATCGCTCTCCGAATACTCCTGGCGCCTGGGAGGAGTATCGTGCTCGGAATACTCCTGGCGCCTGGCAGAAGTATCGCTTTCTTAGGAGGAGCATCGTGATCGGAATACTCCTGGCGCCTGGTAGGAGTATCACGTTCCGAATACTCCTGGCGCCTGGGAGGAGTATCGTGCTCATCGGAATACTCCTGGTGCTTGACAGGAGTATCGCGTTCCGAATACTCCTGGCGTCTGTTAGGAGTATTAAGCTCAGAATACTCCTGGCGCTTGGTAGGCACATCGCGCTTCGAATACTCCTGGCGCCTGGTAGGAGTAAAAAGTCTAGAATACTCCTGGCTCCTGGGAGGAGTATCGAGGTCAGAGTACTCAAGGCGCCTGGCAGGAGTATCTCTTCCCGAATACTCCTGACCTATGGAAGGCGCATCTAGTTCCGAATACTCCTGTGGCTTGGTAGGAGTATCGCTCATGGAATGGCCTTTCGAATGGCAAGAATATTGCGCTTAGCGGGCGCTATACTCCTATCAGGAGTTCTCTCTTCTCCAGTTGGCTCTTGTTGCTTGTATGAAGATCTTGGCCTAGAACGATCTACAGTAAAGTCAGGCTCTTTGCGCCTACTTGGCGCCTGGCTCCTAGTTGGCGCCAGACGCTTGGCAGGAGTTACTTCCTTTCCCACGTCTCGCCTGCCTAACGCATCGCTCCCCCCAGAGATGGCCGCTTGTGCGACAACTCCCCTGTAGGGTTCGTCGCGCCCGACAGGAGATCGGTATTTGGATCTCTTAATCAGAAGTCTATCATCCTTTTTACGAGTAGGATCTTTAGAAAGTACTCCTACCAAAGACGCTAATTGCTCCTGCACATTCATCACAATTTAGTCCGCTCCATCCAGTAGACAATAGGAAATCTCAAAATTCCAAGAGACAAGTCTTCCTCCGAGGAGGATCATTATTGCATACTTCCGTTGCTAACGAGTTCTCCTCCTACATGTTGATGAGTTTTCTCGTTGCAGAAGCTTCCCTATCCTTGCCCGAAGGAAGGGAAGGAGCTTGGACTTTAAAGAGATTCTGAGCTGAAATTGGTTGATTTCTAGCTCTTGAATGTATCTCTCTGAACCTTTTGGGAAGTAGTTTGAGCCCTTCTCGCGTTCCAAAGACTCTGTCAGTAAACGTTTAAACCTTTTCTTCTTCTGTAGATGACAATGTCACTACATTACCCGGACAACGAAACCTCTATCTAAAAGCGTTGATCCAGGAATAAAAGGCTTTAGTTCTCTTGCCAAACATACTATGCTGGCCAGAACCCATTGCTGAGTCGTCATAGAATTTGATTCCAGATTCTAAAGCCCAAAATTTCACTTGTCCTCTTGATCGTTTAGGACCAAGAGAAACATTTGATTAGGAGCAGTTCCATCTTGTCGGAACACGGAATCTGAGGCCCAAATTAGGATCCCATTCTAAGTATAAGATCTCTTAATCTTATCGTATAGAGGTATTGTATAAGATCCCGAAGATCTTAATTCTCTACTATCTCTAATATTCTTTGTCTAGACAGAATATATCTTTTCACTGTGTTCATTGATAGCATAAATTACCAAGGTGATTCTTCCCTCTGAAAGGGAAGAAAATCAGTATGTAGTTCACAGAGGTATCGGAAGAGGACAGTTTCCCCTTTCTATCTAGCACGATCTGCAGCAACTCTATGTCTTTAACATATTTAAAGGAATTATCAAGCTTCCCTTGAAAAATCCTCTCATTCATATTTACTTCTGGTCAGTCTGCACGCAGACAGACTCAGAGTGAATAGGTTTTTCAGGTCCAATATTTATAATATTTAGATTCCGATCAAATCTCTTAGAAAAACCTTCCGACACGTGCTGAAAGAAGAACGTGACTTCTGTGAATCCAACCTTTTATTGCCAAAATGATGCATTCATCTTCTTCCTTAGACGCCCATTTATTTTAATATGTGTTAAGAATATATACAACTAGGGGAAAAAAAACTAAAGTTTATTCCCCTTTTTAATTTAAAGATGGCGTATCTTGCTACCTCTCTTGTTTCGAGGAAAAGGAAGCAATCTATAAGAAGGTCGTTCATCTTCTGCCTTGCGAAGATATCTGTGAATATTTTCCGCAGGGTCTGACAACTCTTTCCAATGAATGTTAAATCGTGCTCTGCCGAATTAAAATTCTTTATAATCCTATCACATTGTGGTAACAGCATTCATCTAGGAAACTCTTGTAAGGATAGTAGGAGCGCTGTAATTAACCACGGTGTGTGCATAAGGCTTAAGCGTATCGTTATCTTAAGGTGAATTTTCTACTACATTCTTTCCTCGCCGAGGCAGAGAGATATCCTTAGCAAAACGAATACGATGTTATTCATGTTTGCCTAAAAAATTCCCTCAATTCGTGGTTAAGTCCCTGATTGTATGGGGAATATACTGTGAAGCATTCGATCCTTTAGGAGAGAAAGATGTAACCAACCGTTCACGACCGAGAACCGGATGGTACTAGATTGGCTCACAATTACAGCCGTGTCGTTCACTGCCTGGCTGCCTTCATTCTGAGTTGCCAGTTACTCCCTTCAATGAATGGATATAATAAAATTATTCTCGAGTCTAAGAAAACTCTCAATAATGCAAATTTTAGGCAAACAACCTTTGTTAAATACCGAGGCTGAATAGGTATTGTCGTAACAAACCTTTTAAGCGAAGTCTTTACTAGTAAAATCCTTTAAGGATATAGACAATTCCGTAGCGAACCAGAAAGGCAACTATGGTATGCGTATTATGACTTGTCATTCAGTAGTCATATACAGCAAGCCTTCTACGACACTCTTTCCTTTCTGACATGCGAGAAAGAATAGAAATCTTACTCTCTTCGTTCATTTCGTCAATAATCCCGAATGAGTATTAGTCGAAAGATATTGCAAATGACAACCGAGGATCGAAGAGATCTCTCCAGCTTTTATTATCTTGGAGATAAGTCCGTATTTTACGCCTTTCTTATCTGGAAGAGCCTCTAATCAATGAATGAGAGCTCGTACGAATCTTGTTCAACTTCCAAACGATTGCCCCTCTTTCTGTAAATGGTTGGTTGCAATCTATTTTAGAAGGAGGATGATTTTAATATCCTCTTACTAATACTGAACTAATTCTCACAATTCTGCTCTATCTTCCATTCCTCAATTTGGGGCAAGATTGAGCAACCGAAGGAGAGCGCTCCTTTCGAAAGGTGAAGGGCTATTCGCAGTACCGACTCTAACCTGACAAGGGCTACGGCAGCCTGTGCTACATCTTGAGTCCCTGCCTGGAAAAAACCGAACTTGCTCTAGCCTTTATTGCATTAAGACGATCCTGACAAGGGCAACGGCCGCCTGCGCGACAACTCCCGTCCCTATCAGGAAAAGCCTTGAATGTCTTTCACCCTTCGCCTGGAGGACTCTCGGCGGTTGTCAGGCTCTTCTTGTAGGAGAAAGTGTCTGGCGCTAAGCAGGAGTATCTTGCCTAGAATACTCCTGGCGCCTGGTAGGAGTATCACGTTCCGAATACTCCTGGCGCCTGGGAGGAGTATCGTGCTCGTCGGAATACTCCTGGTGCTTGGCAGGATTATCGCGTTCCGAATACTCCTGGCGCCTGGGAGGAGTATCGTGATCAGAATACTCCTGGATCCTAGAAGACGTATCGCCCTTGGAAAGTTTTCTTGTTGGAAAGTTCCGAGCATCTGAAAGGCGATCCTCGCCTGGAAAGTTCTGTACGTCTGGAAGGTTATTTGAATCTGGAATCTTCCGCCTTCTGGAAGGTTCCGCTTGTGCGGAAGGTTTTTGTGTGCGGAAGGTTCCGATCTCTTGTACATTTGTTCTTGCTTAGAATTCGACAATACTTCCATTTTCGACATAGCCCTCCCTTTCTTCTGAATGAGAAGGACTTCCATTTCCGATGAAGATCCTGGTTCATCGTGCTTCAGGCGCTTTGCGCCTATATTCAGGCCCTTCAGGTGCTTTGCGCCTCGTTTCAGACGCTTTGCGCCGTTTCAGACGCTTTGCGCCTTGTTTCAGACGCTTTAGGCGCATTGAGCCTCGTTACCGGAGCTTCATGCCCAAGGAGCTAGAAGCTTAAAAGTTATATATGTGTGTAATCACTAAACGAGATCCATATAATTCATTCGATCAACAAATATTCTTTAATATCTAATTCGATCTTCTCAGAATAGATATATTTTCATATACATGTACCGATGAGGAATTTATTGAAATAACTATTTCAAACCCCCATGGGATAGAGCCCCCCCCCCGTCCAACTGTACGGGGGGACGAACCCGGATAGGGCAATGCCTCTACCGCAACCTTTCTCCGTCTCTTCTGAGGTTCCGATAGCCAGACGAGATTATCTTGCATCTTCATTTAATCTACGCCGTTGAATGTTTTACTCCTTATTCGTCAAGACGATAATAAAAAGGGGAACACATTGAATTAGGATGCCTTTCCAATGGCTATCCCTGGCAGTCTGGGACGTTCTACAGAACCTGCCGAGGGGACGCCTGAACGGTGGGGGTTCTCCATAACCTCCGTACGGCTTTCGACATTCCTTCTCCTCCGGGCCAGGGAGCTTGGAAGAGGTCTAGGCCTGGGAGCGAGACAGAGCCGATCAGACGCACCCTCTAATGCAATGGGGAACACTATAATCACTTCTTACCTTATAATAGCTCGTATCTTGAGCTACATTCCTTTATCTTCAAATTGCAAATGAATTTGTAGTTTCTGTGAAGTAAGAAGGTGATGAGGAAACAACACTACTAGTACTGTTAATATTCTAACTGCTTGTCAGAACGAGGGCTATAAAGCTTCTAAAGAAAGCATATCTAGTTCTATGTTTTCTGACTTCCTCAAATAGGAAGTTACCTTATTTTCCTCAATCAAATTCTAACATTTATTACACTTCATCAATGAATAAATATTTATATTTCCCTTTCTTGCAAACTATGTAATTGTCTACCGAAAACTTCGGTAGTTACACATACTCTATTCTTCGAAACTTCGAAGTTAATTCATTAAAAGTTATTAAAAAGTTATTAAAAAGTTATTAAAAACGTATGCCAAACCACCGATCCAGTACTTCCCTGTAAAAGTCGGCCCAGAAGATCGATGGCGATGAAACACGAAAATCAAATCAGGAGGGAAAGCAAACATATGTTTACCTTCCCAGCGACAGAGAGAATCTGATTAGAAAACGGGAATAGTTCCTAGTCCTGCCACCCAGCGGCAGGCAGGTAGATCACCTGACCTACCTGTAGCGTGTGCCGCGAAATTCGAATTTCTGTCGGGGACGACGGAGTCGATAGCTATGTATATATCTGACAGGTAAGTTGAATGTATGAAAATGGAGATTATCAAGAAGTATGAGGCTGGCATGCGGTTGATTGTGATCGCTAAGGAATAAGGCTGAAATCCGTCGACGATAGGCACCATACTTAGCAGAGGGAAGCCATCAAAGCAGCTACACCTTCCAAGGGCGTGACTATTTTGTCCAACAAGAGGAGCCACGTGCATGATGAGATGGAGAGGCTGCTTTTTGTATGGATTGAGGACAAAGAAATCGCTGGCAATATGATAACCGAGACAGCAATCTGCCACAAAGCCAGCGCTATTTTTGGCGATTTGATTGCCCCGACCGAAGACGACAGAGAAGGGACATCGACACCAACCCCAGACTTCAAGGCTTCTCAGGGTGGTTTGATAAATTCCGTAAACAGACTGGCATCCATTCGGTGGTGAAGAAATTGAAATTTTGTAAAAAAACAAAGTATAAAAAATGTAAAAAAAAAAAAAATGTAAAAAAAAAAAAAAAAAAAAAAAAAAAAATTAATTTTAAGTTTTTTGTAAAGTTAAGTATTAACGTTTTCTGCCATTTGTTAATGTGTTTCGTAAAGTTTAGTGTTAATGTTTCCTGTCATTTTTTAATGTGTTTCGTAAAGTTAAGTGTTCATATTTTCTGCCATTTGTCCTCCTCTTCTGTCGCCACTTTCGGAGATCGCCTCACTCGAAAGGTAAGGTTCCACATTTTACTACATATGTATGTACGTACAGTATTTCTTGTACCGTGTACACTAATACACTTTATTTACAGGTATATATGTAGTACATACAGGCAGTCCCCGGGTTACGACGGGCTCGGCTTACGATGTTCCGAGGTTAAGGCGCTTTTCAATTACATTCATCAGAAATTATTTCCAGGGTTACGACGCAAGTTCCAGGGTTACGACGCCTACAACGATCATCTGGCAGAAGAAATATGACACCAAAAATGCAAAATAATCAATATTTGAAGGTTTTTTTTTTTTATGAAAAATGCAATAAGAAGGCAGTTTACACAGTTTTCAATGCACCCAAAGCATTAAAAGTAAGGTTTTCTAAGGGTTCTGGATGATGATCAAGCTTACGACGATTTTCGGGTTACAACGCGTCTCAAGAACGGAACCCCTGTCATAACCCGGGGACTGCCTGTATTAGTGGTACATGTAATTCAAGTTAGGTATTGAATTGTCCAAATTGCTGCATTTCATTGTTTATTGGTCAATTTAGCTTTATTATAAAATTTACTGGGGTGTTTTTGTAGGGCTTGGAACGAATTAGGCAATTTACATGTAAAATGTGGTTCAAGATATGAAAAAATCAGGTTACGAAGGCCGCTTTGGAACAGATTAATTTCATATCCTGAGGTACTATTGTATAGTCAAACTAAAATGTTGTGGCGGATGAAAAGAGGTGTCATCAGAATGCTTCGTATTTAAATCTAAAAGTTTAGGTCGTTTTCCCTTTTGTAGACAAAGGGAAAATCTCATCGGTTTATAAAGCTGGATTAAGTCCTATACTGGATGGTGCGAGACCAGTCTATCTACCCACACTTTCGTTTCTTACTTTTTTTTCTTTTTCCTTCATTATAAATGATCATAAATACTAGTTTACATGCATCTGGAATACTGGTAGCTTCAAGTGCCCAGTCGTAAACTCTCGTCACATCGGTCAAGGGCTCATCCCAGTTTCTTCCGCTCCTAATATTCTGAAGCAGGAAGAACACGTCTGCAAGTACTTTCTTTACAGGGTGAGTCAAGTGAGTGACAATGTAAATACGTATACAAAATGCTGTTATAAACAGGCAGTCCCCGGGTTACGACGGGGGTTCCTTTCTTAAGAAACGTCGTAACCCAAAAATCGTCGTAAGCCGGAACGACGTTCTTGAAAACATGTCCACAGGGAAAATTTCACTAATTTGCAATTTTTCTTAGGGCCGTATCTCTAAAATTATCACTAATTTACTTTTTTCATGTGCAACACTGTGTATTACAAATTACTGTATATTTTCATTAAAAAAATACATAGAGAGAGAGAGAGAGAGAGAGAGAGCGAGAGAGAGAGAGAGAGAGAGAGAGAGAGAGTTACATAAAACCATTAAATTCGTTGACCATTGTATGGCATTGTTAAGCTCGAGTGTCACTGGAGTTATGAGGTGGGGAAATTGATACAGAAAAAGACGAAGGGAAGAATTTTCTTTTGAAATTAGTTATCGTATTATTACTACTACTATTATTATTATTATTATTTGAAAATATAATAAACACGTGCATCTACCATAAAAATTCTCTCATCTCAGTAAGAAAGAGGAATTATCCTTACAAGTGAAATGGAAAGGTCATTTTCATCTCTTTAAAATACGACCATTATGAATTTTGTAATTAAAGTATTATTATTATTATTATTAAATAACTGAAATTATTAATAAACATTTTACATACTAGTATCATAAAAATTCTTTCATCTCAGTAAAAGAGAGAGAGAGAGTGTTTATCTCTCTCTGTTCTCTCAAAAAATACTTATAACGCTTCCAGCGAAAGAGAGGGAGGGACTTACCACTATGACACATTATTATCTTGTGTGGCAAAAAAGAGGAGAGAGAAGAGGAGAGAGAGAGAGAGAGAAAGGAGTGTTGGCCCCCCCCCCCCCAAAAGAGGAGAGAGAGAGCAGAGAGAGAGAGAGAGAGAGAGAGGAGAGAGAGAGAGTTAACCTTAATTAAAAGTGACATGGATAGATTAGTACGTATTGTATTTCTTTAAAATACTATCACATATGAATGTTGTAATTATACAGTTATTATTATTATTATTATTATTTGAAAGTATTAAAAACAAATAGTACAAGTACATAAAAAATCTCGAGTCTTAGTAAATGAGAGAGAGAGAGAGAGAGAGAGAGAGAGAGAGAGAGAGAGAGAGAGGGGGGGGGGGGGGGGGGGGGAATCTCATGAACACGTGATTGCAACACTGCAGCTCTTCCCCCTCATGGCTGTCACAGAACTTGATATATCTGACAGTTTTAGTACCTGGATCTCGAGAAAAGGTTACTGGAAGTTACTTGAAGACTGGGATTTCCTTCATTCTTCATAATTTTTTAAATATAAGCTAAAATCTTACTAATTCACTATGGTATTTTCTTTAATGAATTGATATTATTGCTGTATAAATTAATATTAATATTTGAAAATAGTAATCATCATTTATCATACAAAAAACATACATCTTTGTAGTAGAGAGAGAGAAAGAGAGAGAGAGAGAGAGAGAGAGAATTATTATTTTTATTATGTGATATCATTTCATTTTATTAAACTTACTAATACAGTATTAATCAAAATTAATATTTGAAAATTAGTAAATCATTTTTGTATTATAAAAATGTATTTAGTCATAAAAATAAACATCAAAATATGACAATTTGTCGAAAATTGCATTTTTCCTAACTATACAAACCTGAGGTCCTTTAACAATAGGAAACTGCCTGGCAGCATTCCAGGCAGTTTCCTATTGTTAAAGGACCGAGGGTTTGTATTACGTATCGGAACAAACACTAATTAGTGATTATTTTTGTCGGAAAATACAAAGAGAGAGAGAGAGAGAGAGAGAGAGAGAGAGAAACTATGGTTTTTATATGCAAGTCTAAGTAGAGTATAAATGGATTCTTTAAGTGAAATAATGTTTCAATAATATTTTGCTGTTTTGTATTAAAGGATATGTATACTGTTTGAGAATGCATTCCTTATCCTTGACTATGGTTACCATACAGTTTAATAGCGTAAATTAATTTATGCGCCCTCCGCTCAGAAACTAGTTCTGCATATGAGGTATCGTTAAAAGGCATAAAAAACCGTCGTAACCTTGGAATTTGCGTTGTAATCTAACCAGAAACTTAGTTTTGTTAATTATGTATACTGGAAACAAGCAATGATTTTTTCATTATTTGCGCTTTTGGACTGTTATAAACTGCGCATCCCAAGCTAGTGTATTCATTCGCTCGGAAACTAGTTCCACATATGAGGCGTCACTAAAAAAATTTAAAAAATACGACATAAAAAGTGTCGAAAATCATCATAACCTCAAAATTTTTGTTGTAATCTAACCAAAAACTTATTTTTATTAATATACTGTGCTAAACTATAAAGAATTCTTATCATAGTATGCGTTTTTTAAAAGCGTCGTTAACTCGGAGCGTCGGAAGCCTCAGTGTCGTAACCCAGGGCGGATTTTTCAATGAATATTTAAGAAAAAGCATCGTAACCTTGGAACGTCGTAAGCCGGACCCGTCGTAACCCGGGGACCGCCTGTATTGACGAAGAAGAGAGCCTAAACAAATTTTAAGGTTGTAAAATGACGAGTTAAATCCTAATCAATGCAAGCTGGAATTTCAATCCTTTAAAATCCGATAAAATCTCTCAGTAAGATCAATTTGCCTTATAGGGAGTTTGGAGGCTGTCTTATTCTGGGATAGGTAGTGCAATTAAAAGATTATAAAAGCTTATCTCTTTTCAAATCTCTTTATAATGTATGCTGCAAATTGTCAACTATACCTTGCCTTTGATAGACTATCGTTTTAGATGTCAAAGTATAGAAAAAGTCTTCTCAAGATTCTAAGATTGCTAGGGTGGGCCCAGGAAAAGAATACAGCTCTGCCAGATCTATTTATCCTTTTAAATCTCGGCCTCGAGGTTAATCCCATGTTTACACCTTTACCCGAGATCTGTCATTTACTGTCCTTCATTTTTTAAGGAAAGAAAGTAAATTTTGGTTGTTCTTAATGATTTTCCTTTCTGTGTATTTTTTGGAAATAATTATCACAGATCTTGTAATACTAATACCATAACTTCAAGCCATCTGATTATTGTCCATATTCCACTTTAGCACACACTCAATGGTTACTTGAGGTCGCATTTAGAAGAAATGAAAACAAAATCCGGGATAAATATGGAGCGAACACTCCATCTGTGCGCTTAATCTGCATATACCGCTGAGGCTTTAGGTTTAAGTAGGTCTGTTTCCTTATGGGTAAAATGACCAAAATGTTCTTAACTGCAAACGATATACGTATGTAGTCTTAGAAAAACCTTCCATCGCCCACCACGACATTTTGGTTTGACTATAATGCATATGTAAGTGTTTACATAATAAAAATATGGAATGTTAGTCCATATATATAAAAGTCTAAAACTAAAGAGGTCAACCAGATTGCTTGCAGGAATGTGATCAGACTAGAGACGCTAAAGATGACGTATACAATAAAAGTAGGCTAAGATAACATGTCGTCACCTGTAGTCATTCAATTGTTTATAAACATTAGTCCAAGCTCCCTGCTTGAGACAACTACCGCCTACGTGATCTGTAGCGTGTCTCATTTGATTGTGTGTTCGTATGAAACTATGTCATTGTATGTATGTTCATATGTTCGAACTACTGTCTGTTCCTTCATAACTTGTAACAGAGATGGTAGACGAGGAGAACAGAGTTAGTGATCGTCATTAGAAGACCTGTACCTCTTTACCTAAGCTTTATCATGTAGAGGAATAGGATTAGCCATCATCATTGGCAGAAGCGATCAAGCTATCGTTATTAGAAGACTTCTACAATCATATCTGATCTTCACCATGTAAAACTTCAGAAGAATATATAATTTTTTATACTTAGTGTTTTCTACAAGAACCTCACCGAACCATGAGTTTAACACATCGTCGTAAAGATAATACCGACTTCGTAAGTGATCTACAAAACCCCAGACACTCCATTGAAGATGGAAGTGCAATACCAACCGACTTAGCGTATAGATTATCGCAAGTCTAACATTACCTCATAGGGCGCCTTATCATACAAGGCACAAGCCCTAATATTGGTGGCCAGCGTACCAGAAGAACTCTACAACGTCCTACGAAGAAAAATCAGAATAATAAATCATGTATCGTAAGAAGTCAACGACGACGGAAGCAGCAGATTCTTCAAGCAACCTAGTATCATCGTTAGTGAGCGACTTCAGAAAACAATAAGAACTCTTCAACGACGACGAAAGCAACAGATTCTTCAACCAACTTAGTATCATCGTTTAGTGAATAACTTCAAGAAACAAAACCGACGTGTCTTTTTCCTACGACAACGCAAGCTTCGTCTCTCATTAGAATCATTCAAGAAAACATCGTTAGTGAGCGTTTCCGGCACTGCAAGAAACAAACGAACGAACGCGTCTGCAGCATCGGATCTTTCAAGGGCTCGAATCATCGAAACAACGCGCACGGGGGAAACTGAAGCCAAACCAGGTCATCCGCTAAATAGAGAAGGAGGACCAAGGCCGTGTGTCGTTATCGGAACACCGTGACTTCCCACAAAAGCAAGCTAAGTACAATTTTTTATTCATTTGGAGTAACTTTGAGTGTTTCCTTTACAGGTCGAATTTCGTTATTCCTGTGGCTGAAGTTACGAGACATTCTTAATCTTACTTTTTTACAGAAATTATCTACATCATTGAGATTTCGCTACTGCGAGTTTTTATCTTTGAGTGTCTGTTTCCAGAAGTTCTACTGAAATATCATAATCATATACTATGTTAATTTTATCATTTTGGGTGATTATTAATCCCTTACGTAACAAATCATATTAAACAGTGAATATGCGTTTACGCAGTGGACGTCTGTATTTATACAGATGCATGGATAGGGTCGTTAAGCACCGTAGTGATTAGAAAACACACAAAAAACAAGTGGAACACCCGTACAAATCTATATAAATTAGAGGTAACACTATTTCGGGTCATGACAATAAATGCTCCTTTGCAAAGTCCCGATCGCAGTTTTAGCCTTGAGTTTTTTGAGTTATATAAAATATCGAACCTCAATGACTCAACTTAACTTTAAAAATATGGCTGGATTGCAAGGAATAACATGTCTGTAAAAAACTTTCATCAGGCTAAATGCGCTGACCAGGATCCCTCACTATTTCAAATTTTAGCAAAGAATGAAGTACAAACAGTTAATATTGAATACAGTAGAGATAACTTGTCTTATTAGTAATCGCTCAGTTCCTAATAGTTAGTCATTCATTGCTTTATACGTAACCAGCAACATAATGCTAAAAACACACAATACGTTGCCGATGGTAATAAGAGAAGGATCCTAATTATTACAAAAAGAAATAGAAACAGTAGCCCGTTCAGAATCAAACAAGCAAACTCGGTGACTGTGTCACCTAGTCAAGCGGTCAAGGTCAGTCAAAAAACTGCCGAAGTTTTCAAAAGCATAGCAAATTCCATACAATAAGCGACTCTAGCAGAGTGGGGAAAAGCGATGTTGGTTCATACATACCGATATCTTTTTGAATTAAAAAGGATTTTTCCTATGAAACACACGACCGTATAAAGTAATCAGAGCAGGTTTTCGTTTAATTTTAATACATTAAGTTATAATAAATACTGGTGGATTAAGCCCAACTGTACGCGCCGTAAAAATTAGAATATCTTGTTTTATTTCTTTAGTAGACGTAATATCTTGTATTTACGGACTCACCGTCTGTTGTTCGAACTTCCCTAATGAGAAGTCCGGATAAGCGGGCGTTTACAGATACCTCTATAGTTATAAAAAAAAAACATTGATCTGTATCTAGTGTAATTGTAAGATTCATCTAGGGGTATACAAAATATTATCTTACATCCTGCAAAATAAGGCGTGTTTATCAAAGGAAAATCCTATAAACCTTCAAACATATTAAAATCCGTTTGAACAAAAATGAGACAGTTAATCAAATATTAACTTATATAAAAGAACAAATCATTTGTCTCATAAATCGTAACATTGTTCAAATGACCCAACAGAATTCTCCCACAACCGCAGTCGCAATTTGCACGCAAAATCTCGAGAAGCATGCACCCTCGAATGCCTTAGTGCGTGTAAAAAGACTTTGCTGGGAAATGAAATTTTAATCCTTCCCGACACTCTGAAATATAACGATTTCCACGAACAAAGCCCTAAAAGTATACATATCGTGGATACGGAAGTTATAAATATCGCATTTTTTATTGTTGCTAATTTTTAATCACGCCCAACCGGTCGTGGATGAATTTCTCTGATAATCTATCTAAAGTAATATCCGTAAAGTCATTCAAGCAGAGGTGATTCAGCAGAAATTTTTTTTATCTTTTACCTGAATACCAGGAAGTTTCTCCACTGGCGAGTGATCTCTGGAAAAAACGGATGTAATTTAACACAAAATACGGTCTAAGGACAAACATAAAGCTATATACGTACCTTCGTGTAGACTCTCAATGAAATTTCAAAATAGAGATAAATGACGAAGTTGAAAAATGTTAGTAATAGGAGCCATTAGGAAATCAAATAAGCCCATATAATTTTTCCCTCAAATGTCATGCCATAAAAGATCGGACTTGGCGTATCTGCGTAGATTCTGTCGCTTAAACAAGGAAACGACTTCTGATAGTTTCCAGTGCGATGTACCGACGACATCTTATCTCTGTTAGGTTAGAATAAATTTTTTTCACCAACTTGGACTTACTTAAAAGCTTTTACCAGATACCATTACCTAAGTGATTGTACCTCATACTCCGTTTTCAGCACACTCAGGGGACATTATCAATTTTTTACGTATGCCTCCGGCTTACGTTGCGCCCCAATTACAATATAGTGTTTGGAGACTTTTAGGGGATAACCTACATGCCTATATGGATGATCTTGTAATCTTTTCTAATACCTTAGAAGTACATTCACATAAAGTAGAGCTAGTGCTACAGAGACAAAGACAAATAATCTCAGAGTAAAATATCTAAATGTGAGTTTTTAAAACCGAACATGTTTATCTAGGTTTTATGTGTCTGGTAAGGTCTTAAAAGTAGTCCATGGTAAGGTGTCGGCTATTCATAACTTTACGGTACTTATTAACGTAAAAGGGGGATACAGCACTTTTGCGCTGTAGTGGGTATTACAATCGTATGTAAATATGTAACTCTTCAATCATGACAGCTCCTTTAACAGATCTTACGAAGAAGAGCGTAGATTTATTATGGTCTGAAAAGCATCAACAGGCGTTCGATATCTTAAAAGCGGAAAATGCAGCTTACCTAACTTAAAAATCCCTGATTTAAATAAGGAATTTTTTTTTATTGCAACAGACGCCTCAGACCAAGGGGTAAGAGGGATACTACTTCAGTAATATGATAAACAGTTCTTTCCTATAGCTTTTTATTCACGTAAACTAAAGCCCTCTGAAAGTAAATATGCAGTAATAGGCAAGGAAGGGCTAGGTATCTTTAACTCACTAGTACATTTTAAGTTCATAATCTATGGCTATCCTGATAAAGTCCTTACTGAACATGAGTCCTTTACCGAGTTTTTTCAAAGGCTTTAATCACAGTCCAAAAGGAACTCGGTGACAAATGATCATTCAGGTCTTTGGAGCCAAGATAAGATATCTACCTGGGAAAGCAATTATCATAGCTGACGCATTATCCCGCAATCCCGCACCATACTGCAAAGAACCATTAATTAGACTAAAAGATATAGAAACATCCGTACCTATTGTTAAAACCGTATCTAAACAAGAAAATTCCTTAACCCAAGAGATCGCGAGCATTGAATATCTGGGTTGGAGCGCAGAACTGTTACAAACTGAACAAAGCAAGAGTCAACAGACATAACCCAAACAATAAACACTTCGAACGGAAACAGAGTCAGCAGCAATAAACACCAAACAATAAACACTTCGAAATGGAAACAGGGTCAGTGGCTAGGCTAAAACAATAAACACTTCGAGCAGAAACCCTTAAGCAAAAGTATATTTAAAGTATGTGTATCAGAATAATGTAATCAAATGTAACCAATTATTATGTAGGTCCGTGACGAGGAAAACCCGAAGAACACAGCAGATGACTAACGACCAGGTAGTAGTAATAATCTCTTTCATACCAATCGTCATAAACTGGTTGCATTCCGTCATCCAGGGTTCTCTACTATGTCACAGAAAGCCAAATCACTATTTTACTGGCCTACAATGCTTACAAATATAAAAAGCACATAACTAATTGTAACACGTGTCATGAAAACAAGGGATACACTAAGACACCTGTCAGTTTAAGGGCCTATCCTGTGCCAAATCAATCCTTGAAAGAATATACGTAGAATTATTAACAGAATTACGAGTCTGACAGAGGGAATAAACACTTCTTAGTGTTAATAGTTCCTTGACACGTTATATAGAATTAATAGCACTAAAAACAAACACCGCAATTGAGTGCGTTACGAATATTTATGAGTGCTAAATCAATAAATATGGAATTCAACACATAATAATCTGTGACTCGGGTGGTGTAAATCAATAATAATCCTAAAGTCGTATCTCTTACAGCAAGTAACGTAACTCTTAAGCTGGTGACGACGTCATCAGTTCTAGAAGGTCTGTCGCGTTTGCCGTATCAGCATTGATTCCTTTAACCTCAAATATTTGCTTGCACAGGCTTCATCTCGCGCTGCAAAGCAGGTTGCTGGAGAAAGGAATGCTTAGCCCGAACTTCTCATGGGCAAGGCAGACGTTAGGTACAAGTGTCTATCGGTGTGCGCAATGCAACTTGCAATCATTTTAAAATTAATAAACAAAATAAGGAAATAGAATTTCTATAACATCAAAATGAATTAATTTTTTCTGAACCTCATAGACATTTAGAAGTATCACGATATGGATATGGAATATTTACTTGCAACATTAGTCTATCACAATTCAAGTAAAATCACATTTATGGGAAAATGTCACATTTTCTTGAAAAAAAAAAAAAAAAAAAAAAAAAAAAAAAAAAAAAACCAAAGTTTATATAGAAATTAGTTACATAGTGGGTTTTTTCGTTGCATCTCCTACCTATTAATAATGTTTTAAAGTTAACCTCAGAGGATGCGCACGAGAAAATTGAATATGAAACTTTTGTTAGGGCACATAGAATCATGATTAATCTTCTCTTTGACTCTTATGTTGCCTGGCAATCTTACAAATAGCTCCGTTTTCCACTTCTTTGTCTAGTAACTTACTACCAGTAATATCGAATTTTCTTTGGGATTTGTATTGATATCTATTTATTTGTTATAATTATGGATATTTTTACAGTCATCATAGACCTGGATAGGTTCACTCATTGTTAATGCCACGGATAAAAAAGTTTGTACAGCGGACTCTTTTGAATTCCAAAATATCAGCGAATTCATGTGGGTTAAGTCTGGTCTAAATGGCTCTCTTCCCTCCCCTGTATTTGGATGTTGTCTGAATATACTTTGCCCTTGTGACAAGTATAATTTCACTTGCAGGCTGATTAATGGAACCTAGTTACAGTATCCTGCAGTACGAGAGTTTCACATCGCAACTTCAAAAAATCGTTCGTCGCAGCGGACGACTACAGTCAAGTAACAACCGCCTACAATGTGAAAGGAATTTCATGGACTTCTTCGACCGACACCGTATCTCGTCGTTAATCTCGTTTTAATGCGGAATGCTCTGGCGGCTGTCGGAATCGACTACGAATGGGACATACTTCCGACAATTACGACCCGAGGGATATTCAACTCTACTTTGCTGGCGAAGGACTCGTGCTGGGGATGTTTTCTTATTCATCGCGAACGTAATCGTGTAGCTTAGGATGCAGAGAATAAGTATGAGCGCAAAAATAGAACGTTGGACCCGCCCAGGCAAATTTTCCCCTTGTTTAACCATTGAAAAAGACCGTTTCATTGGCTATAGGTGGTTGTCTGGAACTGTGTAATGGACGAAAAGTTGTTCGAACGCTAGTTAAAAGTGAAGTAGTATAACCTCGGTCATGTATCCTATATATATAAAGTATCATGTATCCTATATATAAATGATCATAAATAACAGAATCGAAATATATTTTTTGCGTGTACGCACTAGGAATCTATATATAATTGATCATAAATAACAGAGTCGAAATATATCTTTGCGTGTACGCAATAGGAATCTCTTATATAAATGATCATAAATAACAGAATCTAAATATATTTTTGCGTGTACGCAGTAGGAATCTATTTAAAGTGCACATATATTAATCATAATTATATGAATCCATATACATATGTATAAACAAATCAGGTAGCCTATAATCAATCTGTTACCTTTTTATCTTACCAATAATCTGCAGTTATATATGAGTTAGTATATTGATTAATGAATCAGATATATAACATTTAGCATAAAAATCAACGAATCAATCAGCATAAACATTAATAACTTTATCAATTCATATATGAAATTTTTTATCAGTTAAAATATGATTTTTATCATGTTAATCTTCATTCTATGCAATTATCAGAGTACATTAGTATTTTCTGTAGCATAAGTATCTTAAAGAGATGAAGTGACAAACTGTATCATTATATATCACGTGATCACTATTATTTACCAATATCATTGTTTTATATTTTATTACTTGAATCAATTCATGTACACCATGAATTTTTATTTACTTATATATATATATATATATATTCACATAGTGTCTGTATCACACTCCTATAAGTCAAATGCAAGTCAAGTTTGAGTAATATTCAGTAGTTGGTTTTGGTAGCTGACCGAGCTGATGTAAGTGTTTACATAATAAAAATATGGAATGTTAGTCCATATATATAAAAGTCTAAAACTAAAGAGGTCAACCAGATTGCTTGCAGGAATGTGATCAGACTAGAGACGCTAAAGATGACGTATACAATAAAAGTAGGCTAAGATAACATGTCGTCACCTGTAGTCATTCAATTGTTTATAAACATTAGTCCAAGCTCCCTATTTGAGACAACTACCGCCTACGTGATCTGTAGCGTGTCTCATTTGATTGTGTGTTCGTATGAAACTATGTCATTGTATGTATGTTCATATGTTCGAACTACTGTCTGTTCCTTCATAACTTGTAACAGAGATGGTAGACGAGGAGAACAGAGTTAGTGATCGTCATTAGAAGACCTGTACCTCTTTACCTAAGCTTTATCATGTAGAGGAATAGGATTAGCCATCATCATTGGCAGAAGCGATCAAGCTATCGTTATTAGAAGACTTCTACAATCATATCTGATCTTCACCATGTAAAACTTCAGAAGAATATATAATTTTTTATACTTAGTGTTTTCTACAAGAACCTCACCGAACCATGAGTTTAACACATCGTCGTAAAGATAATACCGACTTCGTAAGTGATCTACAAAACCCCAGACACTCCATTGAAGATGGAAGTGCAATACCAACCGACTTAGCGTATAGATTATCGCAAGTCTAACATTACCTCATAGGGCGCCTTATCATACAAGGCACAAGCCCTAATACATATGTATAAGTATAGTGATTAGACCTCTGTTGGATATTTATGAATTATAATAATTACAGAGCAAAAGTGTACAGGCAGCAATTCTAATCCTGTTCACATACCTATAACATCAGTGTGGTCAGCTTAAGGGAACATTATCAGCGAAAAAATTAACAGCGCCACAACTCTAAATCAATAAATGATTGCTGCAAAAATATTTAGAACACATCCATCTTACCCTTAGAAGCCAAGGTACTGAGGGTGAAGTGCTTTGCGTCTCAATTTTTTTCTTGAGCAGATGGTAACCAAATTGAAACTGCTGGTGGGTGGGTAGTATCATGAACTTCTGCCAATCTCACTTAGTTGGCATTAGCTAGAGATATTTACCATCAACTCAAGAAAAAAAAACATGGTTAGTGATGACCTCAAACACAAAGTGGAACCAATATTGTGGTATACAGGTACAACCACAATCTTCACTAGTATGCTGCAGCCTAACTGTGAGGATTTGAATACAACTTGGCATGTTGTTTTAACAAAGTTTTAAAGGTAGAAATCCAACACGTACTACGATAAAGGCAGTAATGCAATACGTACTTTGATTCCAAGTTTCATGATAACCATGTCCTTAGTCATCCTGTCTCACTCTTGTCTTTCAACCATTATTAAGTTAGGTTTCACCTGACTAAGACACTTTCACAAGAATCACCAGTCTCATGGACTCTGAAGATATCATCGACCAATGACCTAATATGACTAAATCCATCTAAACTAGTCGGCCTAAGAACAAAGAATTGATGACTAACTTAAACAAGGTTACGTGGGTTGTGGAGACTCCATAGGAAATGAAGCCATCCAGGCTGACATGATTGAGATTCCCCCTGGGTGATATCTGGTTAAGATTTAAGTCTATATGTGGTGCATCCTTAGCTTCTAATAGGAGTGTTTTAATGTTTGCCCCGGCTCCAAATCAAACATATCCTGCTCCTTATGTAGTAATATCACAGAAATATGAAAAGGAATGACTTACACTTTATTAGATTAGGAAAATATGAAATTTTCATTATTAAAATGAAGTTTTATTGTATACTTACCGAACAATTATGATTATACCCACCCTCCTCCCCTTAGGTGGACGGACGGGCAGAAAGAATTGGATTCACCTGGGCAGTTGTACCTGGTTCTCCCGCGAGTGGAGGGAGATGACGTCATCACCACCAGTGTTGGCGACGCCGACGCGCTAAATTTGAATTTAGTATCCTGCCGCTCGTGGAAATCACGGCTCTATAATTGTTCGGTAAGTATACAATAAAACTTCATTTTAATAATGAAAATTTCATTTTTATTGTAGTGTCTTACCGAACAATTATAGAGCTGATTACACATTTATGGGAAGGTGGGATTCAGTGGACCACTAGTATTTTTAAATGGTTACATTTATTGCAATACCAGTAAACACTCAAGGTGTCTGTTGTACCTTACCTTGTAAGAGAGCTACAGCAGACTGTTACTGCCTCTGGTCGGTGCTCTTCTTACTATTGTAGAGGAATTGGAATTTGACCAAAGTTAGCCTCTACAGGAGTGGAATCCTTCCGTAGTTCAAGCGAGTCAAGGCTGACTGACGGAGGATAGTAACAACAAAGATTGCCCTTGCCCTGGGCTAAGACCAGAAATTCAATCATACAAAACATTTGTCACCAACACCAGATTTAAAAACATATATACCCAACCATTGTAAAATCTGACCTAACAGACTGGTGAGTATCCCAGGTACTCAGTACCCCCAGCTTCCCTTGAACTCGACAACCTATTCAAGGTGAAAAGTTAGCATAGAGGTGACGACCCCTGTGCCGTTTCTCCCAACACCATGCCAGAAACCGCCACCGGACCTAACGTTTTACAATTCTCGAAAACCGTTTCTATCTCTTTGAGATAATGACTCGCAAAAACCGAATTCGATCTCCAGAACGTGCTCTGAAGAATCGAAGCTAAAGATAAATTCTTTCTGAATGCTAAAGAAGTTGCCACTGCTCTAACCTCGTGAGCTTTAACTCTCAGAACGGAAAGATTGTCGTTCTCGGACTGCGAATGAGCTTCCCTGATAAGCTCTCTAATAAAGAACGATATAGCATTCTTAGAAAGAGGACGAGAGGGATTTTGAACGAGGTCCAGAGCTTAGAAGATTGTCCTCTAATACCCTTAGTGGCAAACAGATACTGCTTAATAGCCCTGACTGGACATAAGAGCCTTTCTTCATCTTCATGTCCAACCAAATCAGATAAGTTCCTTACCACAAAACTCCTCGGCCAAGGATTAGAAGGATTCTCATTTTTGGCTAGAAAGGTCAAAGATACCGAAAATACAGCATTGCCTTGAGAGAAACCGACTCTTTTGTCTATAGCGTGCAATTCGCTGACACGCTTAGCAGAAGCTAGTGCAATAAGAAAGAGTGCCTTCTTAGTCAAGTTCCTGAGTGAAGCCGACTTCAAAGGCTCAAACGGTGGCCCCATGAGGACTTAAGCACCACATCTAAGTTCCAAGCCACTGTATCTTGCGGGAGCTTAGTGGTTTCGAAAGACCTAATGAGGTCCGACAGATCTGAATTGGAGGAAATATCCAAACCTCGATGTCGAAAAACCGAAGAGAGCATGGCTCTATATCCTCTGATCGTCGAAGGAGCCAGTTTCTTAGAGTTCCTAAGAAATAGAAGAAAATCTGCTATTTCTGTTAAAGAGGTCGCAGAAGTAGAGACTTTAGCACTTCTACACCACTCTCTGAAGATTCTCCACTTCCCTTGATAGAGTTTGTTAGAAGACTCTCTCCTACAACGAGCGATAGCTTCTGCAGCTCTTCTTGAAAATCCTTTCGCTCTGACAAGATTCCGGACAGTCTGAACCCTGTCAGAGCTAGAGCGGACAAGTTTTGGTGGAACCTCTTGAAGTGAGGTTGTTTGAGAAGCCACTTCTCTGGAGGAAGAAGTCTGGGGAAGTCTACTAACAACTGGAGAAGGTCCGGGAACCACTCTTTCCTGGGCCAAAAGGGAGCGATTAACGTTAGCGTTACATTGCTGTGCGACATGAACTTGTTCAGCACCTCTCTTATTAGACCTAACGGAGGGAATGCATAAGCTTCCAGACCCGACCAATCCAACAGCATTGCGTCCACCGACCAAGCTAGAGGATCTGGGACTGGAGAACAAAAGAGAGGAAGACGGTTGTTCCTTGATGTCGCGAACAGGTCTATTGACGGTCGTCCCAAAGGCGCCAAAGTTTCTGACAAATCTTGTTGTCCAAAGTCCACTCCAGAGGTAACACTTGCTGTTGACGACTTAACTCGTCCGCCAGGACGTTCATCTTTCCCGGAACAAATCTCGGGACTAGCTGAACCTTCGCTTCGTTTGACCACAGGAGGAGATCCTTGGCTACTTCGTACAGAGAGAAAGACTGAGTCCCCCCCTGTTTCCGCACGTACGAGAGAGCCGTGGAGTTGTCGGAATGCACTGCCACTACTCGACCTTCTACTAAGCTCCGAAACTGTCTGAGCCCCAAGAAAATTGCTAACAGTTCCTTTACATTTATGTGGAACTTCTTCTCCTTCTCCGACCAAGCTCCTGAAGTCCGTTGATTTCCCAGTAGGGCTCCCCAACCTGTGTCCGATGCGTCGGAAAAGAACTGTAGGTTCGGGAGGATGGGTCGTAAATCTAACCCTTCTTCCAACCTTGCTCGAGAGAGCCACCACCTTAGGTCCTCTTTTATTTGATCTGTGACAGGAAAGGTAATCGAGTCTGGTTGTGTCTTCCTGCACCAAGAGGCTCTCAGGAAAAACTGCAGAGGTCTCATGTGCAGTCTTCCCAACGTCACAAATTTCTCCACTGACGTCAATTTGCCCAGGAGCCTCATCCACTGATTGGCAGAACTTACCTTTTTGTCCAAGAACTCCTGAACTGTCTCCAGACAGCCTTGAACCCTCTTCGGGGACAGAAAAGCCCGAAAAACTTGAGCATTCAGAATCATCCCCAAATAAAGGATGCTCTGAGATGGAACCAACTGGGACTTCTGTTTGTTGACCAGAATTCCTAACTTTCTGGCAAGATCCAGAGTTGTTCCAAGGTCCTTCATGCACCGACTCTCTGATTCCGACCGGAGAAGCCAATCGTCCAGATAGAGGGAGATTCTTACTCCTAATATGTGTAGCCAGCTTCCTATCGGGGATAGAACCCTGGTGAAAACTTGAGGAGCGGTCACTAGTCCGAAGCAAAGCGCCCGAAACTGAAACACCTTGCCTTCGAACATGAACCTCAGGTACTTCCGAGATTCGCGATGTATCGGAATGTGAAAATAAGCGTCTTGCATGTCCAGAGAGACCATCCAATCCCCCTGTCTGATGGACTCCAGAACCGACCGAGTGGTCTCCATATGAAATTTTGTTTTCTGGACATGCAAGTTCAGGGCGCTCACATCCAAAACCGGCCTCCAGCCCCCTGATGACTTGGGAACTACAAAGAGGCGATTGTAAAAGCCTGGAGGAAAATCCCCTTCTATCTGTTCTATCGCTTCTTTGAGAACAAGCGCTTCCACTTCTGCGGCTAGCGCCAGAAATTTGTCTGAGCCCGGAGAGTATGCCTGGAATGGAATTGGCACAGGTGAGAGCGAGGGAGGTGAAACGAGAGGAATACGATAGCCGAACTTGAGTACTTGCACTACCCAGGCTTCTGCTCTTCTGTTTTCCCATTCCTCCCAAAAGAGAGCCAGCCTGGCTCCCACTGGTGCATGAAGAACCGAGCTTTCATTTGGAAGGTTTGTTAACCTTGGCCGAGGCCTTAGACTGAGGTCGCAAATTCGATTTCGGCCGAAAGAAGCGCTTGGGTTTTCTCCCTCGAAAAGGCGCTTGGGCCAGAGGAGAAACCGAAGGAACAGTCTCCACAGGAGCTTTAGGTCTCTTAGTAGACTGTGCCAGTAAATCCGAAGTAGATTTCTTATCTAGCGCAGACGAAATTGACAACACTACCTCGTCTGGAAAGAGGTTATCTTTCACAAAAGGAGCAAACAAGAGAGCAGACTTCTGTTGGGACGTAACCCTTTTAGAAGCAAAGGAGCACCAAAGTTGCCTTTTCTTAAGGGTACCAAAGGCGATGAGCGAAGCTAACTCATCACATCCCGCCCTAATGGATTTGTCCGGCACCAAGGACCAGAACACCAATCCAATCCTCCGCTAACTCCTGGAGAAAGAGAAGGGGGACAGTCTTCGGATCTTGGCCGCTAAAGCGCCAATAGTCCAATCAAGGAAGCTAAAGACTTCCAAAAGTTTAAATTGATTCTTTACAACGTGGTCCAACTCAGGCGCTGTAAAGAAAACTTTCGCTGCGGCGAAAGCAGATCTTCTAGAGGAGTCGATTAAACTGGAGAAGTCTCCCTGGGAGGAGGCAGAAACTCCCAGAGAAGGAGCTTCCCCAGTTACATAAAACCTATACCTCTTACGAAGCAACTTAGAGGGAGGGTAAGCAAAAAGAGCCTTCCCTAAGTCTCTTTTCATAGACATCCATTTCTCCGTCTCTTTCAACGAATGTCTAACCGCTTTAGATAGAACAAGTTTTGGGAGGAGAGGGTCTGAAGTTTTCCTCCTCATCAAAAAAGTCGAAGTTGGGGAGCGCGGAGCCGCTTTCTCAAAATAATCTGGATAAGATACCAGAAGAAATCTAAGGAGACGTGAATAACACGAGAGGTGATGTGAATCCTCCTCCTCTACTTCTTCTTCATTCTCCGATACCGCCGAAGAAGTAGACGGAACTACAACCGGATCTGAAGGTTTCGAACCACCCTTGGACTCATTCATCCAGTTGGTTAACATCTCTAACTGCTTGCGCAAAGGCGCCAGAGACGAATCAAAAACAGTTAACGTAGGCTTGGAAGAGCCTAAATGTTCAGCAGGAGGCGGAAAAACTACTTGCGCCTCGCTCGGAGCCGCCGAAATTCGAGGCGAAACAGGCGCATTAGGCGTAACAGACGAAAAAGCGCCTAAAGAAACACCCTTAGAACTGCTAGCTACAGCGCTAAAACCACAATCTCTACTAGTAGATGGAGCCGAAAAAGGCACAGATTGAGGCGACGAACGAGCCGCTAACGGCCGCGGCGCAACCCTACTCTCAGGCTCCTTATACCGCTTGACTGGAGGAGGCGAAGAATCGGCGCCTGAACGCCTCTTTAAGGGACGCGAAACGGGCGAATCTCGCCAAGAGCGCCGCGCGACCGGAGACGAATCGCTTGAATCATTCGAAAGGCGTCTGACCGCAACACCTTTCCAACGCTTAACCGAGCCCTGTTGAGGCGCAACAGGCTCAACAAGAGAGGCGCCTGTCTGTGGGCAAATCCCGATCGACTCCCTTGGACTTCCGGTATGTCTTCTCCCCGGTGCGGGGGAGCTGGACAGTGACCTTTGTCTAGGAGAACGTGTCAGGACAGACAGACGCACCCTCAACTACACTCTTACCTGAAGCCGCTTTCTCCAAAAACGTCTTAACTGAATTACCAAGTTGCAAAACCGTATTCGCTAGTACCGAAAATTTCTGATCTAACCTCGATTCCAGACTGGCAATGGTGTCGGAAGAAACTACACGGGAAGCCGGAGAAGCGGGATTAGTAGGAGGAATAGGAGGTGTAGTTAAAGGAGACATAACAATTTGAGGAGAAACAGAAGGAACAGAAGCATCGCAAGACGAAGCGGAGCCAAGTCTACTTTCCCTAAGCGCTGCTTTTCTAATTCTGTCTTTAGCTAATTTCTCCGAGTATGAACTAAAAAACTTCCATTGAGAATCAGTCCAATCACTACACTCGTTACATGTTCGATCTGCTGAACAAACCTGTCCCCTACACTTAACACATTTAGTGTGAGAATCATATTCTAACTTGGATAATCTAGTTTTACATCCTGAGATGCAAAACCTAACTCCCGACGGACTAGAATCCGACATGGCAACGCCTAAATAAAAGCAAAATAACAACAACGCCAAAAAAGAGTACTTCACCAATTCCGAAGATCAATTCCACAAGAAAAAAAGCGAAGCAAAGTCATCCAACCGCACCGACCACCGATGTTCACCGGACGCCGGCAGGAAAAGAATTGGATTCACCTGGGCAGTTGTACCTGGTTCTCCCGCGAGTGGAGGGAGATGACGTCATCACCACCAGTGTTGGCGACGCCGACGCGCTAAATTTGAATTTAGTATCCTGCCGCTCGTGGAAATCACGGCTCTATAATTGTTCGGTAAGACACTACAATAAAAAAAGTGGTTACAGGTATATCAGCATTCGAATGTCTGCTGCCATACTTGATTTGTTGTTATCCAACATTTCCTTAATAGTAGGTTTGCCAACATCAAAGGATACACTGTGCATGCCTATGGTAACAGAATCTGTTGGATTAACCAATCACCATTGGCTTTTAAGAGGTATGGCTTTTTCTTAGTAACATTCACTTCAGGGTGTGACATCCCTTCCTACACAAGTTAGGGTAGAAGACCCTCTTTGGCTGTGGAAGACAACTAGGACAATGCTCTGAAATCAAACCAGAGGGTGGCAGGGACCCTTTGGCCTTCGTAGGCAACCCTTCTATGAGAAGCTTACTCTGAATATAATAAACACTATTCTCCAACCTTGGACTGCACCATACCCATTGTACCAAGGCTTGAGGGTAGAATCAGGCATTTTTCCTCCACCCTGTTCACTTTCTCTCTTATCAAAAGTATGTAGGCCAGGCTGATGGGCAAGCAAAAGTTGCTTGGTGGAGTATCAGGAAAGTATACCTTTTTCTTTCCTATCAGTACTTACATCTTTTCCTTCTCAGCTTTTTTTATAAATTCTAAATCCAACCTAACTGTCCTCCCTTAGTTGATGTGGCAAACTTGACATTTCTGTTTTTGCCTTGCAAGGTGTTCCAGCTACACTTTGTTGACCAGCTACTTCCACCATGTTTTTAATAACATATGGTCAGTTTTACACATTCTTTTAATTAAAATTTTGTAAGTCAAAAATACTTTTATCGGCAATTTTATTATTTGCTGTCCTGTCAGTACGTCAGTACTATGCTTTTTTTACGTACTTATTTATCAGATTTGCTTCTAATTTCATGCTACTAATTTCAATTCTTTCTGGAGACACTAAACTTATCCCTGGCCCTGCTACTCATTACCTCAAGAAAAACTTCAGGGTGCTTTACTAAAATATTTGAGGCCTAGGGTAAAAATTTCTTGATCTCTAGAGTTCTGCCTATAGCTTCAATGTGATGTTTTTATCTGAGTGCCCTATAAGCAGTAACAAATCAAAGGCTGAATCTTTAATTCAAGGGTTTGTTGATCCTGACTTAAGTTTTCATTGTAATATTCCACATGCATAAGGTATGGCTTTTTCCTAATACAGGCAGTCCCCAGCTTACGACGTAAGCCAGAAAATCGCCAAAAATCCTAAGAAAACCTTAGTTTTAATGCTTTGGCTTTATTAAAAACTATGTTCACTGCATCTTTATTGTATTTTTCATCAAAAGTACCTTCAAATATTGATTAATTTGTATTTCTGGAGTCATTTCTTCTGCCAGATGGGCGTTGCAAACATCGTAACCCTGGAACATGCATCATTAACCTGGAAATAATTTCTGATGAATATAATTGAAAAGCATTGTAACCTCTGAACGCCATAAGCCGAAACTGCCTGTATATGGGCATTTTAGGAATTAATTAACCTTGTTAATTTAATCAAGAATTGCCCAACATTCCCCACCAAAGATTTATCCTCTTAATCAATAACCTGGGCCACACGCTTCTACTATCACCTCCAATCAACAGAGGGAAGCTAAAATGAAGAGGTTTGAACCCTAGAAATAAGGTAAGGAGGGCCTTTGTTACTTCAGATAGGGTAGCCTTGGCCAGTCCACATGCCCAACAAAAACTTCGATACATCGTTCTTCTTTACATAATTTGCATTTTGGCTTTTTAATTTGAGGGGGTATGGGGAAACTTAGCACTTCCAGCCATGTCAAGAGCACTGTGCCCTAGTTCAAGCATAGAATTAGTGTGTGAGCATCCTTGCTGAAATGTCACCAATACGATTTCAAAAAGTCCAGGAGAAGGTGAAGTAATTGGAATTTCTCGGATGGATTCATTCATAGAGATCTGGTAGATAGAATGTGAATTTCTGATTGTAGTACTATGTAACGTGACGACAATATTTACTCGTTTTCCTTCATGAACAGGAATATTAATGCATCATCGTAAGTGGTGAATGTAATTATTTTAGTTTCTTCAAATTTATGTTTGTATTCATAAGCGTTTAAAGTTAGCTGACATCAATAACAGTCACTGTTGCGACAGCTAAGGTAGGTTGAGCAAATCAAGTTGCATCTGCAAGAGCGTTTTCTATGATATGAGGAGGAGCCCTAGAACTTCAAGTGGGAAAGCGCAAGTCACTGGATACCGGCTTACATAATGGATTTCACACTTTGATTACTTTGACGTTGACATGGATCAAATGCTAGTTGCTGTTTACAAAGCTATTGTCTTTAAAAATAAATCTTTATCAAGGTTAAAGTAGTATGTCAGCTCAAAGATTTTCTGGCTATGTTCCCATTACAAAGCAGTTCGTAGTTAGCCTACATGACTGCATTAATGTGCTGCGAGGCTGAAAGACCTCCCAACACATCAGCATTTTTTCCTCGATATAAAACTTTGTTTGTGCAATACATATTGAGTTATTTGTGGTAAGTACAGACTATATCAAGAGAACAAGAATGACTGCAGCCTGTGTTTGAAATTTTCCACATCTTTTTACAATCTTTAAATGTTACGGCAACTGTCAAATGAAATTAAGATTAGGGTGTGAAATTTATAGAGAATTAACATGAATACTATGGTCCTTCAAATTTTATCTAGCATACTGCAGCACATTCTTGGCAATATATCACCCTGTTTCCCAGGTACAGTGGAACCTCTACATACAAAAGTCCCTACGTATGAAAAATTCAGGTTACAAAGCAAAGACAAAGATTTTTTTGCTTCTGTGTACGAAAATAATTCAGGTTGCGAAAGGGTAAAGTCCGAGATTCGCCTGGGCCGCCAAGAACAATTTTCAAACTAGCGGGCCGCCAACTCGGTAGACTCGTCACCATCCTCCTGCTCTCCCAGTGGTTCCTGATGGTAGTCACCGCCATAAGATCCTGCTCTCCTATTGATCAGCATCTGTCCTATCATGCCTCTATGTAAAGGCGTTCCTTGACCATTTTTTGCGGCAGCGTTATCGTAAACACTTGGAATTCATTCGTTCACATATATTTCGTTTGGTAACGTAAATTCGTGTTAGTGATTTCGCTTTCGTTGTACTATAACTTACTTTATCGTGTTGTGTCTGAACTTAATCACTTAAGTTATTAGCCATGGATCCCAAGAATGTTGCTGAAATTCACAGAAAGAAGAGGATGCTTTCTATGAAGAACGAAGATGGAGATTTAATCAAAGAAGGTGTTAAAAAAAATGTTTATTTACACACAAGAACCTGCCATTTTTTAATGTGTTTCGAAATGTAAGTGGTTCATTCAATGTTTTCTGCCATTTGTTAATGTGTTTCGTAAAGTTAAGTGTTCATGTTTTCTGCCATTTGTCCTCCTCCTCCTCTGTCGTCACTTTTGGACATCGCCTCACTCGAAAGGTAAGGTTCCACATTTTACTACAAACGTGCGTACATGTACATACAGTATTTCTTGTACCTTGTACATTAATACATTTTATTTAGAGGTACAGTCATGGTTACGTTAGGTACTGAATGGTCCAAATTGTTGTATTTCATTGTTTATTGGTCAATTTAGCTTTATTATAAAATTTACTGTGGTGTTTTTGTAGGGCTTGGAACGAATTAGGCAATTTACATGTAAAATGTAGTTCTAGATACGAAAAAATCAGGTTATGAAGGCCGCTTCAGAACGGATTAATTTCATAACCTGAGGCACTGCTGTATTTGTACACCAACTCGCTGCTCTTTCTTCTGCCTTTCCCCATCACAAGTCCGTCACCAATAATATAATTCTCTCTCTCTCCACTCCTGAAACATACTTTAAAAATAATATCACCACTCAATCTCCCAAAGAAAATATAATGAAATTAAGTACTTATAAATAGGCTTATGCTTTCACGTAAGAAGATTTTGCTCTCTCTCTCTCTCTCCCCACTTTTAAAACACATTTGAAAAAATATTATCAATCAATCACTCAAAGCAAATATAATGAATTAAATATCGCTATAGATAGGCCTATGCTCTCTCTCTCTCTCTCTTTTCCAAGTTTCTTTCCCCATCACCATGTCTCTCTCTCTCGCTCTCTCCCCCCCCACTTTTGAAACACATTTGAAAAAATATCACTCAATCTCTCAAAGTAAATATAATGAATTAAGTATCTATTGATAGGCCTATGCTTGTGAATCTCTCTCTCTCTCTCTCGTCATAATATTTCATTCTTTACTGTATTGTTCCTCATGATTTCCACAAGTACTGCCCAAATTTTAAAACATTTTCTCTCATTTATTAAGATCCGTCTTCAATTACTCATGAATTCTGCATCAATTTATTGTCAAACATTACATAGGTATAAGTAAGGTTTCACAGTAGGCTTTAAAAAAGGATGATCGATATTCTACTCTGAACTGACGTTACCAAACCAACATTAACAAATAATATAGAGCCTGTTACTACATTCGAATATGATTATAGGACTTCTACAGAACCTTTATGGCTCCGCCCCTTTTCTAGAGTGACCAGGTGTGGCATTATTAAGCAATATAGGTATGTCTTTAGATTTTAAAAAAACTGTATCTTCACTATTCATGTTGATTGTACATTACGTACTTCTAAGTTAAGATCTGGCCCAGAATGTATAGTAGTATTTTTTCTAAAATAAATTCAGACCCAACTAGTCTACTTACATATAGTAATGTTACGGTCATGTTCAGAAAATTGCGTAACCCTATGGAGGAGTTATGTGAGTTCCATTTGACAATGTCCTTGACAGGGCGTAATTGGTGGATGGATGGTTAACGATTGAATTGGCTGTTGGCGAGTTCTGGGTTGTCTGCTGGTGTAACTGGAGTTAGTTGTTAAGATCACAGTTTTGGGTCAGTCTTAGGCAGAGCCTGTGAAGATCAGTAGTGTTGGCAGCGGTCTGGGAAAAGTGTTGAAGGCATTTTAAGTCAGTTAAGTTGAGTGTTATTGATTTTTTGTTTAGTTCTTGTTGAGTTTGATGTTGTTTGCTTTAGGGTTGTTGTGCCTGTGCTGTTGGATTTGTTGTGCTTATGAGTTCCTGTTGAGTTATGTGTGAATTGTTAAGGGTTGTTGTTAGTGAGCTGTTGTGATTTCTTGGTGTTGTTAGTGGGTGTGTGTGTTGGCTTGTTTTGTTGGTGTTTTTGTATTGGTGATTGTTTGTGCATTGGTATTTTGTTGTGGTTATATTCCTTGTTTGTTGTTGAGTTGTGTTCCCTGTTTCTTTGCTGTGTTATTGAGTTGTGGTTGCATTCCTTATTTGTTGTGGGGTTGTGGTCCTAGGGTGTTGTGTTGTTGAGTTGTGGGGTTGTGGTCCTTAGTTGTTGTTTTGTTATATTGGGTTGTGGAGTTGTGGTTCTTGGTTGTTGTCTTTGTTGTTGGTGGTGTCTCAGTGACTTCGACCAGCGGACAGCACAGCATAGCCCCGAGTATCTGGAGCTGGGTGAGTACATGTGTGTGTGTTTTTTTGTTCTGTGTGTAGGTAGGTCAATTGTCCTGCGTGTATTCCGTAGTGTAAAGAGGAAAGTGTGACTGAGGGTGAGTTTGGCAGCTGGATTGGTAAATTAATATTATGGGGATTTTGCCTGCTTGTTTTTTAAGCTTGTGATCCCCGCCACAACCCTGCAAAACATTTGTGCCCGAGTTGTTATGCTGTGCCCACTGTAACAATGGGAAGTTCCAAGGGGTAAAAAAGGCCACCTACTAGGTATAGTCAGGTCAGGGTAAAGAGCCCTACGACAAGTTAGGTTGCATGGCAGGGCATGCCCATTGTAATAGGACCATGTCTTCAATCTGCTTCTATAAGCAGGCCGTGTGTTCAATCCCAGAAATGTAATTTTACGGCTTTTTTTTGTGACTTTTCGGGCCTACACCTCTCAAAATAGGCTAGCATCCTTCATTTAAATGGGTAGTAGGGTAGTTCGCAGATCCGGGGACAGATCTGACAATTCCAGAACCATTACTCCAAATAACAAAATGCATAGAATAAAAGTTGTCCAGAATTCCAATATATACCAGAAAAGTCACTTATCCGACTATTTTACGCCAAAATACCATCCGCCGATATTTCCCGTGAAACTAATATTTTTCAAAGTACCCACTTGATGTGAAGGCTGACACGGCGGTCCGTGCTCCCGTAGTTCTTGAGTTGGCCGCGGACAGGCGCTGTACGTCGGCCCGCCCCCAACGCGGGAAATTTTAAACCAAACCAATCCTGTATCAGGTTGACCCAGGTCATTCCCAAGGGACATGGATTAACTTCCTCCCAACCAATAAAAACGTGTCCCATGAATATGAATCAGACAATCATACCTGCAGTCACAAAATTTGCCCTTTCTGTTCTACACCGCCGCCATGGATAGAACTCATTCCGTATTGTTTCCGAAAAGTGTTACTGCTGACCAGTTTGATCAATATACAAATTTGTATATTGGTATCCTTCTCGAGTTTTTAAGAAACACGGACGAATTTATGAAGTGGCTATATAGGGAAGGGCTACTTGGGGACTATTCGGGGGAATGCACATCATGCAACACAGCGAACCGACGATTCATGAAACATGGGACTAGCGAGGCCACGGGCCAAGCGATATACATGTGGCGATGTACAAACAGTAAGTGTGGTAAGAAGGTATCAGTTCGGCACGGATCGTTTCTGAAATTAATCAAACGTATCTACCCGCTCAAAAGCCGCCGCCCGACATCCCCCATCTCAAATTGGATTTCCCGGCCCGAACCAATAAGGCCAGGACCTTCTACCAGCAAGACACGTGATCCCTCACCCGTTCCAAAGAGGCCGAGACTGATGCCTTCTTCTACCCCTTCATGGTCGTCAGACAGCAGCGACTTTGAAATGTGAATAAGGTAAGTTGTATATTAATGTTTGTTAGCCTTAAAACTAGTGTTTGGGTTAGTTCGAAGCCAGTACCGAAGCACGTGTTCGAAACAGTACTGTTTCGGTTAGTTCGAAGCCTGTACCGGAGCACATGTTCGAACAGTAAGGCCGTGACGAACGATGAAGGTGTTCAATGTTACAGTTATGGTGGGGAGAAATAGGCTAGTCGTGGTTTTTTGTATGTACTGTGGCTAATTCACTGTAACCTCTGTGGTTAGCGCGCGCAGCGCAATATTACCTCTTGCCAGAACATGTCTCGCCTGCCAAGAATCTTTAAAAATGCGGATAAGGCGCGTAGCGCCGTTCCGCCACGGCCTACTGTAAGCTCTGTGGTTAGCGCGCGCAGCGCAATATTACCTCTTGCCAGAACATGTCTCGCTGCCAAGAATCTTTAAAAATGCGGATAATATAATGTCGGTTAGTGGTAGATAGCCTAGCCTACGTCAACCTTGAATGCAGAGTAAGGGGTCGGAGCCTATGTCGGTTAGTGGTAGCCTAGTCTAGAAGTTTTACATGTAGGCTAGCCGTTCTAAAGTTTTGCAATGTAAGTGGTCTTAGCCTAGCCTAGCCTACGTCAACCTTGAATGCAGAGTAAGGGGTCAAATTTTTGCATTAAGTGCCACAGTTCTGGGCCTCATAACCGGGAATTGAGAGTTACGTTCGCCGTGAAAGTCGTTCGCCGCTTCCCCCACCCAAAAAACCCCGGTTTCCCAATGGGTCCCCCCATTACCATTTGATGTTTTTTAGGCTTTTTTTTTACTGGGGCAATTACAAAAAAGGGCAATAAACGTTATTCTCAGATATTTTTCCCGCGAAAATCGCTCGTCCCCGGATCTGTAGTGGCTCCGGGTAGTATTTCGGTCCATTTCTTATTTTAGTGAAACCACTTATAAACATACATAAGTTTTTGAAGGGAATGGTCGGGGAAGCAGCAACCTACCTACTTAGCTATCCCTGTGACAACCAAGATGTCAAAACCCCAAAACCTTCGCTCTTCTTCGGCAACCAGCACAGGCTAAGGATCGGCAAAACTCCAATAACCGCACAATACGAGACATACCTATATAAACTGGGAAACTTATCATTGTTAAATTGGTACACCTATCGGCTTAACTTTATGCTGACTTCCGTGGTAAACAAATGCCCAACCACACAAACTGCTACCAAAGAGGAAGCTCTCGGCTTTTTGTATCGCACTCCTTTTCTCTTATCTCACCACTTTCCTACGCTAAACAGAACGCAGGCTCTGCTACTTACTCATCATGCCACCCATATAACCGTAAGGGGCGGACATTTCACTTAAATTACCGGCGTCGAGACTTCACTTAAATTTTTTTTTGTGTCGTCTGTTATGGCTGGGCTTGATGGTGGAATTCTATTATTGACACTTAACCTTCGGCTTTTGCTGCACAACGTCCAGGAGCGGGCTGTCGCGTCCAAAGTAGTGGTTCTTTCGTAGTCTCCTGAAATTTACTATCCTTTTCTTCGTTTGATTCTACTTTTCATACCATATTTAATATATAATTTACAGAAGTAATCTGAATTTGCTATATATTGTTACATCGCACACCTAAGGAATGTTTATTTTATTAACATGACATACCAAAGAGACACCACACGAATTTAGAGAAAATCGTTGATTTGAACCTTTCGCGAAAATTTCTAAATCATCATTAGCAGACCAAAAAGAAAGAGCGTAAAAAGCCCATGTTCACCAGTTCTCCAGGCATTTTATAAACTTCTCTCAAACATTTCAAAATAAGCTGGTTTTTAGCCTCATCCCAAATACTTCTTTCCCACCATTATTTCTACATTAAAGAGTCTGTTGCCTGATGCGCCTTCTCCACTGCCTTCTATCAAAAGCGTCATCCTCCACCAAACCTCTTCTCTCCATATCTTCCTTCGCTTTATCTTGCCATCTAATTCTCTGTCTCCCTCTTGATCTTCTTCCTCTAACAGGTTCCTCCCAAGCCCTCTTTACTCCCTCCTCATCATTCATCCTCAACACATGCCCATAACATCTCAATTGTGGCTATCTTATCACCTCTGTAATCTTTACTAAGTCTGCCTTCTGATTTCATCATTTTCCAATCTCTCAACCAGCGATATTCCCATAATCCACCTCAGCATTCTCATCTCTGTTCTCTCAAGCTTTACTTCCTTTTTTCTTCTTAGAGCCCATGTTTCTGATCCACACATTAACACTGGTCTTATAACTGTGTTATATATCTTGACTTTTAGCTTGATTGGCATTTTCTTATCACGTACCACTCCAGCTACCTCTCTCCATTTCACCCCTGCAGCTTTTATCATACTGTAAACTTCTGCCTCACATCCTCCCTCTTGGCTTAAAGTAGATCCTAAGTAGTAAGTATTTAAACTTTTCTGCCTGTTTTATAATCGAGTCTCTTCTTTCTTGTATTACTTACTATTCTGTCTCTATCTTCCATACTGCTCAGCAAAACCTCTGTTTTATTTGCATTCACCTTTAAGCCACCCCTCTCTAAAGATTCCTGCCACTCTCCAACCCTTCTCTGTAGGTCCTCCTCATTTTCAGCAGTAATCCCAGATCATCAGCATACAACAATTCCCACAGCTCTTCATTCCTGATCGCTTCACTCAACACATCCATGACCAGCACAAACAAAAATGGGCTTAATGCTGAACCCTGGTGTAATCCAACACTAATTTCAAAGTTTTCTGTTTCCCCAACTGCTGTTATCACTTTTGTGCTCGTTCTCTTATATATCATCTTGACCACCCTAACCAATTTTCTGGGACTTTCCTTTTCCTTAAACACCAAAACATCACTTCTCTTGGGATTCTATCATATGCTTTCTCTAAGTCTATGAATGCACAATAGTTATCAAGTATTTATCTAACTTCTGAAACCATGTGTTCATAACGGCCAATTCAAAACTCTGAGCCATCTCCAATAAATAATCCGTCTTCATTTATAATCCCAAACCCATGGCCTCCGTGTACCTCCTCATACCCATCTCTTCTCTTTCCCACCCTGCCATTCATATCGGCTACTATTATTAGTTTCTCCTCCTCTTTCACTGTTCTAATAGGCAGCCTCAAATTCTTGTCTAAATAATTCTTTCTCTAGCTCTTGGCAACCCATCTGAGGAGCGTATGCTGATATTATATTTAATACCTTGTCCCCTATTATTATATTGGAATCTTTGGAAGCCTATCATCTACTCTCTTTACTTCTACCACTTCTTCCTTCCAGTTGCTACTTACTATGATTCTAACTCCATTTCTTCCTTCTCATGACCCACTGTAATACAGCTTATACCCATTTCCTATCTCTCTAGTTTCACTCCCTTTCCACCTAGTCTCCTGCACACACAGGAAATCTATCCGCCTCCTTGTTAGAGTACCTACGTTCCACTTACCTGCTCTTATCTTCCACTAGCTTCTTTGACCACAGTCGTGAACCCAACGGTACCCCTCGCCCATTTATCACACCAGTAGGGGGATTCTGACGCGCGTCGCTTATAGGGGACGCCCTAGCCGCACTCATATTCCTTAAAACATCAGGCATGGTTTATTGTTAGGCAAAGGGGTTTTTACGACTGCATTTCCTTGCTGTCATCAACCACAGTTATTGGCGGTGGGCCTAGCCTTTTACTAAAAAAATACTCAGGCAGCAAGTCAAACAGTTTTATTGGCGGGCCTAGCCTTTACTAAAAATGACGGAAGGCAGCAGTTTCAGTTTTGGCGGTGGGCCTAGCTTTTTCTAAAAAGTAAGACTGCAAGGCAGTAGTTTCATTATTGGCGGTGGGCCTAGCCTTTTACTAAAAAGTAAGACTGCAAGGCAGCAGTTTCCACAGTTATTGGCGGTGGGCCTAGCATTTTACTAAAAAGTAAGACTGAAAGGCAGCAGTTTCCACAGTTATTGGTGGTGGGCCTAGCCTTTTACTAAAAATAAGACTGCAAGGCAGCAGTTTCCACAGTTATTGGCGGTGGGCCTAGCATTTTACTAAAAAGTAAGACTGCAAGGCAGCAGTTTCCACAGTTACTGACGGTGGGCCTAGCATTTTACTAAAAAGTAAGACTGCAAGGCAGTTAGTTTCAAAGTTAATGGCAGTGGCTAGCCTTTTACTAAAAAGTTAAGACTGGCAAGCAGCAGTTAGTTTCCACAGTACTTGGAAGTTGGGCCTAGCTTTTACTAAAAAGTAAGACGCAAGAGCAGTTTCCACAGTTGAATTGACGGGGGCCGGGCCTAGCCCTATTTTACTAAAAAGTGTTAAGACTGGCAACTGGCAGCAGTTTCAGTTATTGGCAGTGGGGCCCTAGCCTTTTACTAAAAAGTAAGACTGCAAGGCAGCAGTTTTCCACAGTTATTGACGTGGGCCTAGCTTTTACTAAAAAGTAAGACTGCCAAGGCAGCAGTTTCCACAGTTATTGACGGTGGGCCTAGCCTTTTTACTAAAAAAAAGTAAGACTGCAAGGCAGCAGTTTCCACAGTTATTGGAGGGGGTGGGGCCTAGCTTTTACAAAAAAGTAAAAGACGCAAGGCAGCAGTTTCCACAGTTATTGACGCCTAGCCTTTTACTAAAAAGTAAGACTGCAAGGCAGCAGTTTCCACAGTTATGACGGTGGGCCTAGCTTTATAAAAAAGTAAACGCAAAGGCAGCAGTTTCCACAGTATTGGCCCCCCCCCCCCCCCGGTGGGGCCTAGAATTTTGACTAAAAAGTTAAGAGCAAGGCAAAGAGTTTCCACAGTTATTGGCAGTGGGCCTAGCTTTTTACTAAAAAGTAAGACTGCAAGGCAGCAGTTTCCACAGTTATTGGCGGTGGGCCTAGCTTTTTACTAAAAAGTAAGACTACAAGGCAGCAGTTTCCACAGTTATTTGGCAGTGGGCTAGGCTTTTTTTTTTACTAAAAAGTAAGACTACAAGGCAGCAGTTTCCACAGTTATTGGCAGTGGCCTAGCTTTTTTTTACTAAAAAGTAAGACTGCAAGCAAGCAGTTTCCACAGTTATTGGCGGTGGCCCGGGGGGGCCTAGCCTTTTTACTAAAAAGTAAGACTACAAGGCAGCAGTTTCCACAGTTATTGGCGGTGGGCCTAGCATTTTACTAAAAAGTAAGACTGCAAGGCAGCAGTTTCCACAGTTATTGGCAGTGGGCCTAGCTTTTTACTAAAAAGTAAGACTACAAGGCAGCAGTTTCCACAGTTATTGGCAGTGGGCCTAGCCTTTTACTAAAAAGTAAGACTGCAAGGCAGCAGTTTCAACAGTTATTGGCAGTGAGCCTAGCCTTTTACTAAAAAGTAAGACTGCAAGGCAGCAGTTTCCACAGTTATTGGCAGTGGGCCTAGCCTTTTACTAAAAAGTAAGACTGCAAGGCAGCAGTTTCCACAGTTATTGGCGTTGGGCCTAGCCTTTTACTAAAAAGTAAGACTGCAAGGCAGCAGTTTCAACAGTTATTGGCAGTGGGCCTAGCATTTTACTAAAAAGTAAGACTGCAAGGCAGCTGTTTCCACAGTTATTGGCAGTGGGCCTAGCCTTTTACTAAAAAGTAAGACTGCAAGGCAGCAGTTTCCACAGTTATTGGCGTTGGGCCTAGCCTTTTACTAAAAAGTAAGACTGCAAGGCAGCAGTTTCAACAGTTATTGGCAGTGGGCCTAGCCTTTTACTAAAAAGTAAGACTGCAAGGAAGCAGTTTCAACAGTTATTAGCAGTTGGCCAAGCCTTTTACTAAAAAGTAAGACTACAAGGCAGCAGCTGTACTTTTAGTCACGCAGGACTTGGGGCGGTAATATCCATACACCCCTACCACAAGGCATAGCCTCATTTTAGATACCTGATTCTACAATCAATGATCAACCCGTCATGCGTAGGTGGGACTTACGTAGGTCGTCCTGTGTTTTTTCGAACTCACTGTTTAGTTAAAAATGTTACGTTGTTTACGTGGACCACCGTAACACTATTATTGTAGCCTAAATAGTCTATTTTGCCACAATATTCATTTTGCAGGTTCCTGCTTTTAGAAACACAAACAACTTGCCGCGAAAGCATTTTCTACTCTACCTTTTACGACTGCACACTTCGGTAGTTTTAGATAAAGGATTTCATTATTAATATGAAAGTTTGTGGCTAAGATTTGGTAATCGTATAGTCATGTGGACTGTTACACTTGGTCTGCAATATTCAATTCATTTCAATTTTTATTCTCTCTCTCTCTCTCTCTCTCTCTCTCTCTCTCTCTCTCTCTCTCTCTCTCTCTCTCTCTCTCTCTCTATATATATATATATATATATATATATATATATATATATATAGATAGATAGATAGATAGATAGATAGATAGATAGATAGATAGATAGATAGATAGACAGATAGATAGACAGACAGAGAGACAGTTAATTCCTTTATTCCTTTTGTGAACCGTCACCTTCTACTAATAATAAAAACAACAGACAAGTTAGTTATATGTAGCAAAGTGTATCGCTGCACTACATCATTCTAGAGTAAAACCGGCAGCGAGAAGGCGGTTGGCATGTGCAGAAAATATCACAGGGAATATTAAATTATGGAGGCCTTTTGAACATCTGTTTCGCGCTAGCAAACTTTTCAGATAATTCAGAAAAATAATTGAAATCCACTCTGAAGTTAAAGCGTTTATATCTTTTCAGGAATATGTATCTTCTTTCTTCTTTTATTTCAGTTTTCCTGATATATATGAGCATCACTCGCTATTCATAACGGTTTTGCAAAAAGTTTCCCGACACCATTCACTGATTGTCTTTTTAAGTTTGATCACAACACTGCACAGTCTCCTGGGGCAATATTGGCAGCAGATACGCATGAGAACTGATAATGTGTTCCTAACAGTTAGTTAACATCGGAAAAGCTCTACCGAGTATAATACGAAACCTATGGTGTTGTCAGTTTAGCATAAACATATTCTGTTCCCAGTACCCATCAATCGAACTGTCTTTGTTTGTATAGTGTTTTTACGTTGCATGGAACCAGTGGTTATTCAGCAACGGGACCAACGGCTTTACGTGACTTCCGAACCACGTCGAGAGTGAACTTCTATCATCAGATCGAGCGGTATCAGAGCTAAAACTAGACCCTACACTTGCACCCTTCATATCCGGACCTCTTCTATCGTCTCAATTTAGCAACTCTTAAAGGGAGAGAGCTCGTGGAAGCGAGTGTCCTAAGAAAGTTTCTTTTTCTATTTCAAGACACAACTTTTGAACTACAGTTACCTTGAAAGCACTATTTCAAATCCTGTACAAAAATTGTAATTTTATTTGCACATAGTTTACTGTTCGTATGATATTATTATGCCGCTTACAAGTTATTGGTTAGGGAGGCCGTCAACATTAGTAGTGTATGACTGAGGCTATCGTGTGATGTGGGGTAAGCAATGCCAGTAAACCAACTGCATACTTCTCTAGGGAAGAGCTTATGTTGAGATGACGGAAGAAATAATATTAAACGTTATTAATATGAAATGAACACAAAAATATAAAAACTCATTTGCGATTTCCCCTTGTCATCCACGAGGGACGCTGTTAAAAACGGGGAATAATTGTAATCGGAAACCTATCGATCACATTTCCGTGGCAATTGTCTCGCATCACATTCGACTGTTCGATTGGCTCATGGTGACTGTGGAGGAGACCAGAGAGAGAGAGGGACGGGCATTGCAGCCTGAATCGCTGGACAACTGCAAGAGAAGTTCAAAGGATTGCTGATCTGTTCTCAGCTGATGACAAACTTCCCTGAAAAGAAAGGGACTGGTTCGATGATTCCGGAAATGCGTAAGAAGATAGCGAATTCCGGAACGGCCGTTCCTCGTATTCCCAACTCCTCGACTTGCACGAAGTATGCTTGGATACTATAAGCATGACGTTGGCGTGCTATATACTCTTTCAGATTCACGGAAAGCTTTTAAATCCAGCTGAGAGTGGATATCAAGTCAAGTATTCGCATGTTGTGTCCTGGAGCTGAGAATTTCTCATTGTCAGTTATTTCTTTGTTTGTTTGTATGTATGGTGCTTTTACGTTACATGGCACCAGTGGTTATTCAGCAACGGGACCAACGGCTTTTCGTGACTTCCGAACCACGTCGAGAGTGAACTTCTCTCACCAAAAACTGTTTTGTAGATTTGAAAACAGCACCAAATATATAAGTGTGAAATGTGGGGTAATTGGAATATATTACTTGTAAAGCTGGCACATGAATAACAAACGGAGGTAATTTATAAAGGAAATGTTTCTTCATATTTATTAGTGCTTTCCTGATTAAAAGAAAAAAAAATTATGCTGGGGGTTTATATTGTGCTTTGAAACCTATATTTATTTTTAAATCTAGAATTTCCGAAAATGGTTTATAACAAAATCGTATGACATCAAAAAGAATTTGTCAAAATCTTACACCATTATTTAAAAAAAAATTAGTTGGTTATGTATGAAAGTGTTTTACTTTGATTTTTTTTCTTTAATTAACAAGACTGCTGTAGTTGTACTACAATCAATCTTTCCTTAGTTGTTAGCAGAAATGTGGGTATGATTAACCGTAGAATTTTCCCAAATGCTCCCACTTAAAGCCAACACGAAGGGTAATATTGAAACTTGTGTATACGTAGTTGTTTGGCTTTCATTAACTCGCGATACAACCTTCCTATAGGGTTAGACAGCAATTCGAAAAACATGGGAAGTCCATATTTTCTGTGACTATCCTTTTCATTGAACTGTACTTATAAAGTAATAAATAACAATCTTTTGTTTTAGGCAAGTTTTTTTTTCATAAATTTAATTATTAAACATTAACATAATTCTTTAGTAGTAGGAAATACAAGAGTGATAACAGGAATATGATATAGGCCACCATAATTGTAAGTGATTTTAAGTTAAAATCTGTTAACCAAAGTCAGTACTTTGAATAACATCTAATCGGGTAGAAGGGCATAGACCCCGTACCCAATTATTCTTCTTAATACAACTAAAAAAATTTTTTTCAAGAAAATCATCTTGTATTTACCAACATATGCAATGACATTTATAGAAGAAAAAAATCCAGTTTAGGGAAAAACGACATCAACACCCCAACCCCAACACACAAACAACAAAAAATCTTTAGGTACTACGGCCCTGGAAACAGATGAAATTCCATGAAAACAAATAACTGAATGCGCAGAACTGAAAATTTTAAGGCATAGTAGTATCACAGCCTCACAGTAAGTCTAGCACCATTCCTCCCTCTCAGATAGCCGCGTCAATCTACCGTGCACTTAAAAGTACATCCTTGCCATCAATAAAATAAATAAAAACAAAGATAAAAAAACGAAAGAAAGAAATCCTGCACCATTCCACAAGTATCATTTAAAACTTGTGTCATTAAAAGTTCGTGGAAGAGATTCGAGAAACTTACGGCGTCACTAAAATGTGTCAATTCGGGCGTTAATGGTTTTGGAGGCTTTTCATCATCTCGCTATGGCTCATTTAATAGGCCATCTCTTATATACGCGTACGTGTGCATTATTTGTGCACACTTACTCAAGTATGCCCTCACACACGCATAGCACAGTATAGGGAGTTCACTTAAGGTAGATTCTGGGTGAGCCTTATGCCTACGAGACGTTTGTTTGGCGGCCGCTGATTGGCTGGGGCTGCCTACCTCCCGGTACCAGCCAATCAGCGGCCGCCAAACAAACGTCTCGTAAGCATAGGGCTCACCCAAGAATATACCTTAAGTGAACTAGTTATAGTCACTGGAACATTAGAAATTTCTCGTACTTACTACATCAAATGCTGTTTTGTGGCTTGATACGCCTACCTACACAGACGTACTAGTACACTGCATTTTTTTTGGTAAAAATCTTATATTTGTATAAATTTACCGCTGCCGGATTGGCATCAGTTTTAACCATTGTAATTTTTTAAGGAGTTTACCATGGCTAAAATCTGACCAGAAACGAACATTTTTTGGCGAAGCTGTCCACAAACAGTTAATATCGAATTCAAAGAGGACATATTATCCTGCATATATTCTACTTTCCAGAATTTTAAGACCCTTTCATTCAACTGCCTTTGGATTGAACTGGATATGGAATTTAGGCCAAAGGCAAAGCACTGGGACCTATGAGGCCATTCAGCGCTGAAATGGAAACCGACAGTAAAAGGGTTGATTGATGGGTATAACAGGAGGAAAACCTCGCATTGCACTATGAAGCAATTGTTAGGAGAGGGTGGGCAGTAAGATGGAAGAAAGAGGATATGAAAGGAGGCACAGTAAAAGGAACGAAAGGGGTTGCAGCTAGGGGCCGAAGGCACGCTGCAAAGAACCTTAATTAATGCCTACAGTGCACCGCATGAAAATATTACAAAAAATTATGGAAATACAACATGCACACGTGTGGATCTTTGAGAAAAGAATATTTGCTCGACAAACCTAAGAAACATTTTTTAAAAATCATTGAAAGCTAAACACTGGCAGTTTTATTAAAGACATCCAACAGAATATTCAACACCGATAACGGCATTTGGAATATTGCCCATTGTCAGTTGAATCATGACAAAAGTATGTATAGCATTGACAGCAAAGTAGTAGATGGCTGTATATTGAAGTCAGTGTTGGTAGTTTACTGGCATTCATTAATTGATTGATTTACAGATCTTAGGCATAATGCCAAGCAGTGCGGCAACTAACCCCATTCAGCGCTGAAACGGAAATTGACAGTAAAAAGTTTGAGAGGTGTAACACTTGGCAGTTGCACTATGAATCAATCGTTAGGGTTGTTTGTTTGTTTGTATTGTGTTTATACGTTGCATGGAACCAGTGGGTTATTCAGCAACGGGACCAACGGCTTTTTACGTGACTTCCGAACCACGTCGAGAGTGAACTTCTATCACCAGAATTACACATGTCTAACCCCTCAGTGGAATGCCCGAGAATCGAACTAGCGGCCATCGAGATGGCAGGCCAGAACTTACCGATCACGCCACTGAGGCGCTGTAATCAATTGTTAGGAGAGGGTGGACAGTAAGATGGAAGAAAGGGAATATGAAAGGAGGTACAGTAAAACGAATGAAAGTAGTTGCAGGTATGGGCCGAAGGGACGCTGCAAAGAACCTTAAGTAATACCTACATTGCACCGCAAGAGGTGCACTGAAGGCACAACCCCCCTACGGGGACTTGCATTCATGCAAGTGTATTTTGTGTTTCCCTACTACGATTAATATTACAAAGAATATCTTAGCACGCGAAGTTAGAAAAAATTCTTTCGCATAAGCCTTGTCGCCGAGTGTCCTGTTGCTTGCCAAGTCATTCACACACATATAAAGAAACAAGTATATCTAGTTAAACACACGCATGCACCTACGAGAGCAGGATTTCTTTCCAAAATTGTCAAGACAAAAATCGTCAAAAGATTCAACAAACCGTAAAAGCAAAAATGGCCCTTTTACATACGCGATCCTTCTCGAAAACCAGAGGTGTGATCAGAATATATTAACTACTATGAACTCTACTTTTTCAGGAGGAGTATTTTACATAGAGAGTATCCCGTATTTATGCCTAGGTGAGTTGGCGCGCACACGTACATATTCATATCTATCTATATGTGATTATATAGCTATAATGTATATGGTATAGTATTTTCACATTTATAAGGTTTTTCTTCAACAGGCGGGGCCCCAGAGACAAATGAAAAATAATACTGCTAATTTTTTTCTCGAAGTGCTAAGTTAAGGATGAACCCATGCGTAGAAAACTTCCATACCATTTGCCACGCGCCAAACCTTTTCACCTTCACGCACTGCCATGCAAGATGGAATTATCTTATTCCATCTTGCTGCCATGCACATTATTCCAATCCATCTGTCGAGCCGTTTCTAGGTCTTTCTCCCCTTCTTTCCTTCCATTATTTACCGACCCACTCATCCCCCATTCTCTCCCCGTGGCCAAACGATCTCAAAATGCTCCGATCCAACTTTTATCATACTATCTTTTTTTTCTATATTCACCGATAATGGGGTGCCAATTACTCCACACATGCACAAACAATTCATCTCCTCAGCTTCAACCTCTTCTTTTGTTCTGTTCACTTCCATAAGGGAAAGCTGGCTCAACAATTCCTTTACTCCTAAATACGATATTATATATATATATATATATATCTATATATATATTATATATATATATATATATAATATACTAAATAATTGTTCCTACCATCCAGATTCATATCTGTTGCGCCGTCTTCCGGCTTTCCATTTACCCTCTTGAGCTTGCTTTTGTCCACATTTCTCTTTCAATTTTCCGCCAAATTCATTTGGAACGGAATCTGGCGAGAAAGTCGAAAGCAATGCAGTTTCCTTTGATTATCTATACGAACATAATTATCACCCCGCTCCATTCAAGAACCCTCCTCTTATCCCACAACATCACAGCTACTCACACCTTTTCTGACCATTTGCATCACTTCATCCTTGAATAGATTCGTTCCAATGCCTTCAACAAATTCCTTCCCCCATTCTGCAACCTCAACACCCTCGAAATTGCTTCCATATCAGTTCTGGCATTAATTTTCCTGGACCCTCGTAAGCCACATAACATTTACTACTCCTTCACCTCCAGACTTGCAACAACCAGTTTCATAACACCTGTGATCTTTGCGCCCTCCCCGTTATCTAAACAAGCAATGCTCTGCCCCTGTCACTGTTTCTGTTATGTGTTCTTTCTTCAAATTTATGTACATACAGAGAGAGAGAGAGAGAAGAGAGAGAGAGAGAGAGAGAGAGAGAAAATGTCTGCTTTCATATTGAACACCTTACACGAAAGGCTTCTTTTCACATACAAGAGACTATAGAAAAAGATGTTTTTAGACAAAATCCTGCACAACATAACGACAACGAAAGTCCCGAAGTATATAACCAAGGGGTGAGGTAAATGAAGAGATGAGATATATCAGCATCCACCCAAGATCCCCTGAAACAGGAATTAGCGGCCGACGCTTCTCAGTAAGTCCATCCTGAAGGGGCTTAACCTCCCCGACTCACCTGATTCTACATTAATAAGATACGTCTGCGTCCAAGTTAATTAATCTCCTCCTATCAAGACTTGACGTTCACGTCATATTTTCTGTATTAGATAAAAATAAAAAAAGTTTTCGCGTATTGGTTTTTCATTACTGTTCCGCGAAAACAGTTGATTGACGTCTAAAAAAATCTCATCGACATTTTATTTTCTGTCACGACAATATCCTTCTGGCCTGGAAGCTATTGTGTTCATTCTCCCTGTACTTATGCACATATATACAGTACGTTCAGACGTGTCCAGATCATTTGATTGTTAATTAGATTCCACACACACACACACACACACACACACACACACACACACACACACACATATATATATATATATATATATATATATATATATATATATATATATATATATATATATAATCAAAGGAGCTCATAAACACGGCAAAATGTAGAAAGAAAGTACTACATTTCAGAGACTGCTGTCTCTCTCTTCAGGCAGTCTCTGAAATGTAGTACTTTCTTTCTATATTTTGGCGTTTTTATGGGCTCCTTTTATTAGATGGAATCCTGTTGTAACAGAACATTTTTACCAGTCATATATATATGTTACAGTAAGAACACGTACTTAGGGATTACGCGTAATCCCTGAATATTTCAGTGAATACGCGTAATCTCACCAAGGAATTCTCGTCAAGGGGTCAGGTGGATCTAATTGACATGCAAAGCATGCCCAGTGGATCCAACAAGAAATGGATTATGGTGTACCAGGATCACCTGACGAAGTTTTGCATCCTTCGAGCCTTGACGTCTAAAGCGCTGCAGAGGTCACTTTTCATCTACTGGACATTTTTCTTCTCTTTGGTGCCCCGTTATTCTCCAAAGCGATAACGGATCCGAGTTCACTTCACAAGTCATTACAGAGCTGAAGGAAGTTTGGCCAAAACTAACGCTGGTGCATGGTAAGCCTCGCCATTCCCAAAGTCAGGGGTCGGTTGAGCGCGCAAACGGTGATTACGCGTATTCACTGAAATATTCAGGGATTACGCATAATCCCTACGTACGCGTTCTTACTATAACATATGTTTATAATATATATAGATATATATATATATATATATATATATATATATATATATATATATATGTATATATATACATATATAGATATATATATATATACATATAATATTATGCGTATATACATATACGTACATATTACATATATAAACGTACAGACGCTCATATGTATATATCTGATTTTGTGTTTGTACCTTTTTCTACCACAAGTATAAAATCCTCACTGCAATCCACTGCTCAGGACCAGCGTCCAAGCAAATGGCATTACTACGATCAACTGATGAAGCAAGTATAATATTTAAAAAAACTTAAAAATAAAAGTTTTAAATGGACACAAAACACAAAGCAGCGTCATTGCAAAGATAACAACCCGACCAACATGGACAAGAAACCTTCGTTCACCTCACCATTATTATTGGAATGTCCAGATAAACGTAGCAACCCAATACGGCGAAAGATCACCGGTGCTTCATCATACGAACAGTGACGAATGTTCCCTCTCTCTTTGTTTCTCCGGAGAGAGCGCGGCCATAATTCCTCCACTCTCTCGGAAACCGTTAAGATATTTCTTCGCCTGATATATAGCCAAAGTTTTGCAATACGCTTCATAAAAAGAGCGAAAAAGAAAGCGAATGGCGAAAGTACGTCATTCCACGTAATGTATGCATGCGCGCATAAATATTTGGATAAAAACATTCAGTGTACGTTTGGGGAATGAAAATAAGAGCAAAAATTCGACGAATGGGAGGCTTTAAAATGAACGGATAGTTCAATTTTGGGAGGTGGTTCCGGGCAGTCTTGTAAAGAGAATGAGATATAAGTTGGGAGAAAAGGTGAATAATTAGGGGTTTTTGGAGAATGGACAAAAAAGAAAAGAAAAAATCAGAACTCAAGCTCGTCAACGAAGCTTGCAAGGAAATGCTGTTGATGACTTTTGAAACCTTATTTGGGGGTGGGGGATATTTTTGACCCAGTGGAGGCACAGGGAGTTTGAACTACTTTGGAAAAACGACCTGAAGGTAAATTGGATTTGGTAGGTAAGATCATTGTGGAGTCATTTTTTATGTAGAGTAATGCCTTGTAGGATTGTTAGCTAACTAACTGACCCCATACACATTTACCTATCTTTAAATTCCTTTCCATGTATACTGTCTATCTAAATGTCATCATCTGTAGTCGCAGTGGGGCGAGACATCTGTCAGCTCAAGGCAAAGTTGCACATGCACACTATATATATATATATATATATATATATATATAGATATTATTATTTATATATATATAATATGTATAATATATGTATATATATGTTTATATTTTATATATATAAATATCAATATATATATATATGATATATATTATATTATATTATATATATATTATATTATATATATATATATATATATATACACGTAAATAGCCACATATTGTAAAAATAAACATTAATTGAATCTGCCTTTATAAGCTTTTTAACAATCAACATATGAATCTGAGATCAGGTCTTTTGTTTTAAATTAGATAGTTACCTTGTTTATAAAATTGTAGGGAAATGCAATGTCACCTTTTAGCAACAGCCTGTAAAACTAACTGCAGTTTCAGTTCTTAAGCACTTTTAAAGTATTCTTACTTGTTTGGTAGTGACAATTTGTAATGGTGGTTTGCTTGTTCTTACTGCTGATATATATATATATAATGTAAGTCGTTTCTGCTGTCAGCCGGTTAAGAGAAAAACCAATTTGACAGTCAAGTTATAACCAAGAGCTGAAATCAGCTGCTTCAAATTCCTGCAAACAGTTTTCAACAGTAGCACGCAGTCCTTCTAAATACTCAGCCTGTTTACCCTTGTACTCTGAGCCTTCGACATCCACACTTCAAATTCCTTAAGGTGAGAACAGGCTCCAAAATCCCTTGATACAACCCACTGTTTACTACTATAGACATTTTTTGTTCAAAATTTTTTACTGTTCCCCTGCTTACCTCCCTTGCATAACTTTTACTGACTTTAATCTAAACTCGTATCCCCATTATCTGATAAATGTACTTCCAGACACCTGCATGATTCAAGCCACTTATTTTATTTCCATAGAACCCTTCGTATAGCTCTAATTAAATGGTTAGTTTAGATTAAGACGGGGTAGATCTAGGTAATAACTCCACTCGGGCATTTCTTTGGAAATTACAGTTTCCTATAGTATTTGGGTTGCTTATTAAGAATCTATTAATGTTTTTGGAGGGCCGACTGTAATTAACCTCCCAGGGCCTAGTATTAACACGGCGAAATACATTTGACGCACCAATCCCTAGTGGCTGTCGTATTCGCGGGAACGTTCCTTGCAGTCCGCGCAGTTATTGCCTAGAATTACATATGATGGCACTATTCCAGCAGATGGCTTTCATAATGCAGGGGTGCAGCAAGGAGCTAAAGGGAATTTTTTGGGCCTTGTATTGCACTTCTGGAATGTCCCCTCTCAACAGCAACTTACTCTTCTTCTTTCCCACCGTTATCCCTATTTTAAGGGGTCGGTTGCCTGATGCGCCTTCTCCACTCCCTTCTATCAAAGGCAACATTAGGCATGTTTATTGTTTGGTAGAGGGGATTTTACGACCGCATGCCCTTGCTGTCATCAACTACAGTTATTGGCAGTGAGCCTAGCCTTTTACTAAAAAGTACGACTGCAATGCTGCAGTTTCCAGTTATTGGCGGTAGGCCTAGCCTTTTACTAAAAAGTAAGACTGCAAGGCAGCAGCTATCATTTTAGTCGCCTTTTACAACTACGGTGGTAGTATTCTTACACCCCTACCACAGGATCATCAACAGCAACTTACCTACTATATAGCTAGAATTAACTTTCAACTTTCCTCCAGTTAGAAGCACTCCAGAGTTTTTGTTCCACCGCTCTCTGTAATGGTTACACGTCATCTTAGCGGAGTCATGGAAGATGATTATGTGGTTACAAACTCCACTGATGAACACATTCGCAATTTTTTTTAAATTGCAGACATTATCGCAAGACATAGATGTTAAAAAATAGCCTGAAAAGACCTACGTTGTTATAAGATTTACCGCATTACCGATATTAAGTATACGAGGTTAACGATAGCAAAGGTATAACGATACCAATAATTAAAATCGCCCAGGGGTGAACACTTTCAAATCATGTAGGCTATACTCTTAACTAGAATCATAGATCAAGAGAACCAAGGTTAATATAATTCAAAATATTTGCGGATCACCTGAAGAAAAGCGACCCCAACACACGTTGGGATCGCTTTTCTTCAGGTGGAAAATATTGGGGGTCCCTTTTCTTAAGGTGAGGAATTAACAGGGGTTACAGTAAGGCCGTGGCGGAACAGCGCTTCGCGCCTTATCCGCATATCTAAAGATTCTTGGCAAGCTCGGTATGTTCTGGCAAGAGGTAATGTTGCGCTGCACACGCTAGCCACAGGGGCTTTTAATTAACTATTGATTGTGTCTAAATTTGTGTTTTTAACAAATGTTTAATAAAGTAGTTTTTACTGAATATATATCTATATTTTTTCTATAATATTATGAGCTAAAGTGGGTCACCTGAAGATTGGTAACACCAACAAGCAGGGGTCGTATATCTTCAGGTGGAAAATATTGGGGTCGCTTTTCTTCAGGAGGAAAATATTGGGGTCGATTTTCTTCAGGAGAGGTATTAGGGGTCGCTAATCTTCAGGTAATCCATATTTGCTTTCTTAAAAAAACAACTAGTAAATTCTTAGAAAATAACTGAATTCCAAATACTTGCAATCCTGCCTCGTTTATAAAGTAAATCATCCAAAACCGAATCACATTTCTTGCACTCACGAGAACCAACTAATGACTGAGAGGCGAGAACCAACTAATGACTAAGAGGAGAGTATTGTATTAGAGACTACAGAGTACGCAGATCCTTGAACAAGGATCATGGAGCAAAATGGCCCTGTACTCTTTACAGCATTTTACTTATTTAGAATATGATGTCATTTGGAGATTGTTTCAACTACAGACAAGGAGTAATTATTTCTTGAAGCAATCAAGTAAAAAAATAACAAAGACAACGAAGTTGTGGCTATCTTGATAATTGACCAATTTTGGATTGACTGAAAAAAACGACGATGAATCTTTTCGTCTCCGGTTGTTTCGGTAACTGGACGATCATAACAAGAGGCCTAGTTTAGACGGCTATGTGTGCTGTAAGACTGATTGACTGATTTATGGACTTTTGGCATACATGCCAAGCTCTGGGGCAACTAAGGCCATTCATCGCTGAAACGGAAACTGACAATGAAACGATTTGAAAGCTTGTTTGTTTGTCTGGTGTTTTTACGTTGCATGGAACCAGTAAGGTTATTCAGCAACGGGACCAACGGCTTTACGTGACTTCCGAACCACGTCGAGAGTGAACTTCTATCACCAGAAATACACATATCTCACCCCTCAGAGGAACGCCCGAGAATCGAACTCGCGGCCAACGAGGTAGCATGCCAACACTATACCGACCACGCCACTGAGGCGCAGATATGAAAGCAGTAGCGGGGGGAAACCTCAAAGCAGTTGCACTATGAATCAATTGTTACGAGAAGGTGGACAGTAAGATGGAAGAAAATAACCATGGAGGTACAGTAAAAGGAATGGAAAGCGGGGTGGTTGCAGCTAGGCGCCGAAGAGATGCTGCAAAGAACATTAAGTAATGCATACAATGCACATTATGAGGTGAGCTGTCGGCACTACCACGCTACGGGCGTGTGGTGTAAGAAACGATGAACGAATATCGCAGAACACATATGTACCGCTAACCAGCAACGACAAATATCTAAATACAATAATGAAACAATTTTGTTGCTCAAAATACAAGACAAAAATTCTGCAAAACGAAAGTAATTAAAGCTTAAACAAGAGAAAAGCACCTTTGTAACAAGTCCGCCTTTCAGGAAGACTTCACTCATAATTTAGCAGCTCCTTTGTTTCAGAAAATGAAAAACTTCTTGATCTCACAATGACGTTGTACTACAGAACATATTCAAGCCGAGAGCGGTTTATCAGCTTTTCAGAAAGAACCCGTTCTGTTCGTTTCCCTCCCTTTAACGAAGGTCAAATATTCATTACCTCGTAAGTACTTCCAGCTCCTTTTGAAAAATGTCCGTGTAGGATTTCCCTTTCATACACATTGCTCTCGTATCTGAAAAGCTATCAACGGTAAATATATCTCGTGTGCGACCCTATTCTCGCGTGAAACATTCTCATTTCTATTTGCGTCTTGAAAAAAATATTCATTTGGCAGACGAATACTCGGGTATTATCATAGGTTTTCATTTGGACTCAGCCTAAATTTAGATAATAATAATAATAATAATAATAATAATAATAATAATAATAATAATAATAACTGTTAAAATATACTTCGTTATAATTTTTCAACTTGTCTCTGTCTAAATGTAAACACCATTTCACAATAATAATAATAATAATAATAATAATAATAATAATAATAATAATAATAATAATAATAATAATAACAGGATTAAACTATTCCGAAGTTGGAATCCGAAAAAAAGTCGAACGACTGTCATTAAAGTTCTCATAAAGGTTATTGAAAGAAATACAGACAAGTCTCAAAACTTTATTTGCTGCACAGTAAAAATATCAAAGCATCATCTGTAACATCAATTCCAGATCAGTTTGTTCGTTTCACCTACCCCAAACACGGACCTGCCCCAAACGATGCCAGATGACACCAGGACGAGGAATGGAACGTCCCAGTGTCCACGATCTCATTTGCGTAAGGCTAAACACACCCAGTTTGGCGCTGTGCCAGTCGGTCTCCCCTCTGTGGAACCATTTGGATCCTGATACGCCTTCTGGAAGCCGAATTCTATGCCAAAGCTGACTGTCAGTGGTTCTTACCCACCGCGGAACTTGCCTAGTCACTTTTCATAGAACCTACCTGAACGAATTCCTCGCTCAAGAACTTCAAAACCAAGTGGTCAAACATCTATATTTATCAGCCAGTACATAAGTGAATCCGCTTTCGTCTGGGAATTGTGATTTGCCTCTTCATCTTTACAGCATAGAATAGAATAGAATATAGAACTTATGCCAAAAGCCAAGCGTTAGGCCTATGAGGTCATTCAGCGTTGAACAGGAAATTGACAGCAAGAAGGTTTGAAAGCTGTAACAGGAGAAAACCTCGCAGTTGCACTGTGAAATAAGAGAGGGTGGAAAGTCGGATGGAAGAGAATATGAACGGAGGTAACAGTAAAAAAGGAATGAAAGGGGTTGCAGCTAGGTGTCAAAGGGACGCTGCAAAGACCCTAAGCAATGCCTACATAGCTCCACGTGAGGTGCACTGACGGCACTAGCCATCTATGGGGTCCTCATCTTTGGGGGCTCCATAAACTTTATTGGGTGGCTCAGGCCTAATTTAAACTGAAATAAATTAGAAACTTCAAGAGTGATGTATTCATTCTACCCTCTAAGCTGTGGGTCATAAATGGAACCCAGAGTTGTTACTCATACTGCATCAGGACGTGTGATACGACTTGGTTCCTCCTCCTGGGCCAATGACTGTAGTTCTCGCCTGCTTTGTTGTTTGTTTGGTGTTTTAACGTTGCATGGAACCAGTGGTTATTCAGCAACAGGACCAACGGCTTTACGTGACTTCCGAACCACGTCGAGAGTGAACTTCTATCACCAGAAATACACATCTCTCATTCCTCAATGGAATGGCCGAGAATCGAACCCGCGACCACCGAGGTGAGAAGCAAACACCAAACCAACCACGCCACTGAGGCGCTGCCTGCTTTGTTGTCTCATCGCTTGTTGACAATTTTTTGTTTGTTTGTATGGTGTTTTTATGCTGCATGGAACCAGTGGTTATTCAGCAACGGGACCAACGGCTTTACGTGACTTCCGAACCACGTCGAGAGTGAACTTTCATCACCAGAAATACTTGTTGACCACTATAGATGGATATTTCACGTTTATTACAGCCACTATGTGTGGGCCTCGTTATTTTCTTCTCAAATACAATATTTTTTTTATTTTTACGCCCTTATAATCCTGCTCCTTCTTCGTCTACCTCAGGTCCCTGCAAAACGAATGGCTGTGACCGAAAATAAGTCTTTTAAAGTTCCACCCCGTGAAACGTCCACTGCGAGATGTTTCCCTTGCTCAATGAATCAGTCAATCACTGTATGATTTGCTCAGTCAGTTTAAGCCTTTTGGGAACAATGATACGAGAACTCGAGCTTATAAAAATACCTTTACCAACCAGAAAGGCGTAATCCGACTGAACAGAAAACACCAAAGAACCCTTTGTGATCTGGTAAATGGATAAGGAAGAGATAGAAAAAGACCCTCTCCTCTCTAGCCCAAGAAATTCCCTTTGCTTCTTCCCATCAGCTTTAAAGGGTCATCATCTCAAGAGGCACTGAGCGACCTTTGGGTGACCCCACATATGAAACCTAGATTATTGGCCGCAGCAATGATTAACAAACTTTTCGGCCTTTGGGGGTTACTTGTTAAAGCTCTTGAGACCTTCACCCACAGTTTCATAACTGAAAAATAACAGAACTTAACTTAAAAACAACAACGTCTAGTTTGATTTCAGTATCTCTGAGCACTGAAAAATAGATAATTTGGGAGAACGTCAGCAACATGCAGTTTAACTTGCATGGCGGTCGATGGTTCGTATATGCTCAGAGTTTAGGTTTCACGCCTCCAGAAAGATTCCATTGAGAGTTGACCCACTGGCTCGGTTTCACTGGCTTGCAGGTTCATTGATACTTCTCACGTATAAGTGTGGATTTCTTTTTTTTAACCATATTTCCTAATTCTTCCAAGGACCACCTCCATTGCCATCAGAAGTAACAGCCTGTTTTTTATTAGTCCCAATGTTCAGGGACAATCACTTTCGCCGTTTCATATCTTGAATTTTTATCTAATAAATTCAGAAGTCTTGGAGTTGTACTAAGAATGCAGTCGAGTCACTTTGGCTGGAAGTTCCAAGGACATACCGAAAGAGTCGGATCCTTTCCCGAGGTGTTTAGGCAGGATTCATTGTAGGACTCCCTAGCTGGCAACATTGGCTGTCACTTATGATCTAATGTACTTTTTTGAAGAGATTGTATCCAGATGCTTGCCATTAAGAGTCTCAAGGCACGGTCACACGGACACATTTCCTGGCAACTTTTACCATCTTGCCTTCTAGGCGATGATAATGTAGCCGTTGATGGCAGAAGTGCAGTCACGCGTGTTCGTCCCCTTGCTACCTCCGTTTGCAAGTGAATGAGGAACATGATAGGCCACCCAATACTCTCTCATAACTGAAATTGATACAAATAAAGTCGTCACAATGGCAGCATCAATAACCTTAGTTGCGTTATCTCATATATCATTCTACAAACGAGGTTTCCCACCAAAATCTTGGAGGAAAACAATTCTCACGATGGCAGTAAGTATTTTTAGGTCAAATTTTCCATTTGTGACTTTAATCATAACATTAAATGACCTGTCTCGAGTCACATGTGTCCTGCTCATTTTCCACCTGAAATGCCACCGGGTCAAGGTTTTATTTATCACCGTCTTTTCCGTGATTTCTGGAGCCTTCACGACAGCTTTTGTGAGTGAGTAACCGATCCCCTCCCGTTCCCATCACATGTCCAACCCATCTCAGTTTTTGAGATCCGAGTTTGTTTCAGTTTTGTAGACATCCTGTCCACATACATGGAAAACTAGCGAATGCCAGTCAAACAATAATCTTCAAAATTATAGGCATTTTTAAGTGTTTATTGGTTAAATGCATACAATAACCACCAATGATTTGAAATAAACTACCTGCTCATGATCGTCTTTTGTTGCTTAAACTGAAGGCAAGACGTAAAAAATTGACGAAAGGCATTGTCCCTGTGACAGCGTTTCAACTAAAAATAGTTCTGGGACTCACTTCCCACTTTGATTATTTCTTAATAGTTTATTATAACATGTTTTGCATTAGTCCTATCATTCCTTGTGTTTATAGGGGCATAACAACGTACTGGTGTGTGTAAATACAGTAACACGTTTCTTTATACAACCACATATAATTTCCATATTTCCTCCGCAAGTTAACAAGAAAGACAAGCAGTGTTTTCCGCTTTCTGACTTATTCTCTGACCTTCAATTTTTCAGTGATAATGTCCCAGACCGCTTCCGACTTCCCTTCAAGTATCCATAGGTAACTTACCCGCTACTATTTCGAAACGACACTTCCGACAGGCGCAGATATATAATATATTCATATTTTGAAAAGCGTTCTCTATACAGTGAATGATACATATAAACGGTTTCCCGTATTCATTATACAGTTATGCATTCATTCATTCATTCACACACGGCAGAAAGACCTGGTCACGTGACCCTATTATTACCAAAGCATTACTTATTATTCAGGAAGATTGTCTTTTGATTATATATAATTATTATAAACATTAACATTGTACTGTAAGGAAATGACATGTGATACGTGTGTATACTATACTGTAATATTAAAGCTAGCAAACAACATATTATTTCAAAAGAAGTAACTCATTTTCTCAGAATTTTATACGCCCCGATAACAGGGCCGTAAGTTTTCAAAGCATGGAGTCTAAACACAAAATTCATCATATATGTATATGATATATATATATATATATATATATATATATATATATACATATATACACACACACACAAACATATATAGTATATATATTATATATATATATATAATATATCTATATATATAATATATATATATATATATATATTATATCATAGTACTAAGTGAGAGATAATATGACAATTGAAGAAAGAAAATGGAATGACAACGTAATACTGATGATAAACCCATAGTACAGAGCATAGGAGGAGGCGGGAGGTGATATTCATGAGTTTGCAAACATGAAAGCATTTTCACAAAGCAAGAGAGGTTTGGGTATGAGTTGCGTCACCAAGAGAAATCTCACTGGTCTGAGCAGCTAACAACTGACGCGTTGTTCGGTATCAAAGAGTCAAAGTGACAAGAAACATTATACATGTTAGCAAAACAGTGCCTAAAGAGTATGACACTATACTCTGTTTCTTTCCATCTGCCCATCCGCCTGTGGTGTTTGCACATGGTAACACTGCGTCCCGGGCTTTAAATAATATCCTATTTCGAATATTAACGGTGTAATTCGCATACAGTAAATTATTAAAACACTTTTCAGTTGCAAATGTACGCCAAGATATCCTTTTATTTACCTAAAACTTACACATAGCGTAACTTTTTAAAGCCCGGGACGCAGTGTTACCATGTGCGACCACCACAGGCGGATGGACAGATGGAAAAAAACAGAGTATAGATATCGGACAGAAATGAAAATGGCAAAGCTTTATTTGATAACAGCTACGAAAACGGACAAAGAGGGACAGCCATTGGCACTGAAATCTCGAGCTAAAAGTGACTTGAGATGCTCAAAAGAAAGGTATATGAAAGGATGAAAAAAAAAAAAAAAAAAAAAAAAAAAAAAAAAAAAAAAATTGGTCGTTGCCCAATAAAATGATAGGTTTAAGACAGGGTGTAGCGATGTCAAAATCGGATAGAAAGTTGAATCTGGACTGGAACCAAATTCAACGATCCAAAGTTGGGGTTAAAATAAGGCGATCAGCTCGAAGACAAGGCTTCGGATGACGGTTCGAGGATTCATGCAAAAGAAAACTTAGATAGTAAATGATGAATAGACCAAGAAACGTCAAAACCTGCAGGGGTATTCCGTCAAACTGCATATGGGTTCGACACTTACACAAAAAAAGGTCATAAGCGATCCTCGAGAGGTGAAGCAAAAAAAAAAAAAAATAAGACGGACTACACTGAAAATGGAGACGATGCTAAAAAGGAGAAAAAAATAAAAGATGGTGGTCTTTAAATACAACAGAATAGAAAACTGGCACATTATGGTACTGTACAAAAAGGCAATACTACATTAGTTTTCTAACTGAAAGGAGAGAAATTTCGCCTTAAGAAGGCGTAGGATTGAAAAAAGTTGTATAGGTTAAGGAAAAAGGAAAACTGAACTAAGAAAAGAGAATGAAAAAGAAGTTGCCAAGCAGATTAAGAAAAAATGTATTAAAATCCTGCCTGAGAAAGACGGGAAAATTTCGTTTACTGACGAGAAAAAAAAATATATATAGCCGGAGCAATCCACAGAAGTGAGCTCGGAGGAAAAGGAAGGGTCTGAAACGAAATGTCTGAATAACTGATTATGATTTGCAGGCAATGTCTGAGGAAAAAACAATGAATATCAATATGCGTCAACATAATACATTTCTCATAATATACCAGCAGACAAAGAAACATAGATACAGACGCAACAGTTTCTCGAAACCATGTTTTGATATAAATAAGTGGCTTCAATTTAGCCATCACTAAAGCTATCAAGATATTAAGGTGCTTGAATCATAAACGTTGAGTGAAATCATGGTTAAAGGTCCCTGATGCTAGGAAGACAATGCTTATGTTTGACAGAGCAAATAACTCCTATTATATATATACACAAACATATATATATACGTATATATATACACATACATACATATATCTATATATTATTATTATATATATATTATATATATATATATATAATATATATATATATTACACTATATGTTTGACTATTACAGACAGTTTCCTTCTGGTAGCACGATGTCTCCTCCAGCTCATTTATAATGAATAGCATATGCGCATATAACAGTATAGACAAATATTTATACTACAAAGATACTAAAAAGCCAACACAAGCACCCATCACACAGATTGTGCTTTTGAATATAAAGCATTTTCATGACCATTTACTAATGATAATATAATAAAGACAAAGTAATTCTTCGAAACGTGAAGGTTTGACCTCTTATCCTTGTTTGATTCCGAGGCTGCAACATTTCTGAAGACGCAGACATCACACTTTAAAAATATAAGCATTTCTAGTCTGAAAAGATTATTCATACTTCAGAAACTGGGCAACTGAAATGAGAGCCTTTTCAATCAAATCTCTACAATGCATAACTTGTGATTCACTTACCAACTCTCTTCTGTAGTTGGTAAAATTAGCAGTGTGTTTCTCTTGTTCTTTTTGTGACGCTGTGTTGGAAAGGTCGTTGGCCACAAACGGGATAGTTTAAGTCTAGATATCCTGTGGCTTTCAGTGTTTGTCAAGAAGTTTACTGAATTAACAATATTTCAATAAAATTCTTGACAAACGCTGAAAGTCACAGGATACCTAGACTTAAACTTCTTGACAAATGCTGAAAGTCACAGGATACTTAGACTTAATCTTCTTGACAAATGCTGAAAGTCAAAGGATACCTATACTTAAACTTCTTGAAAATACTGAAAGTCCACATACTAGACTTCAACTTCTTGACACTGAAAAGTCACGGATACTACTTAAACTTCTTGACAAATGCTGAAATCACAGATCCTAGACTTAAACTTCTTGACAAATGCTGAATCACAGGATACTAGACTTTAAACTTCTTGACAAATGCGAATCACAGGATACTTACTAAATTCCTTGACAAATGCTGAAAGTCACAGGATACCTAGACTTAAACTTCTTGACAAATGCTGAAAGTCACAGGATACCTAGACTTAAACTTCTTGACAAATGCTGAAAGTCACAGGATACTTAGACTTAATCTTCTTGGCAAATGCTGAAAGCAAAGGATACCTTACTTAAACTTCTTGACATACTGAAAGTCAGATCACTACCTACTTAAACTTCTTGACAAATGCTGAAAGTCACAAAGAAATACGGATACTAGACTTAAACTTCTTGACAAATGCTGTCTCACAGATACCTAGACTTACACTTCTTGACAATGCTGAAAGTCACAGGATTACTAAAAGAACGTACTTCCTTGCAAACAAATGCTGAAATCAAGGATACTTAGACTTAAACTTCTTGGCAAATATGAAACAGTCACAGGATACCTAGACTTAACCTTCTTGACAAAATTGGCTGAAAGTCAGGCAGGAGGACCTACACTTAAACTTCTTGACAAATGCTGAAAGTCACAAGATACCTAGGGGACTTAATCTTTCTTGACAAATGCTGAAAGTCACAGGGATTGACCTAGACGTAATTTCTTCTTGAACAAATGCTGAAAGTCACAGGATACTTCGACTTCTTAACTTTTTTTGAAACATCCACTACTTGAAAGTCCACAGGTTATACAAATAGACTTAAAAACTTCTTGTAAACGCCTGAAAGTCACAGGATACTTTATACTTAAACTTCTTGACAAATGAAGTGCTTAAAAAGTAAACAGTCACCGGGAATACCTAGACTTAATCTCTTGGAAACACAAATGCTGAAAGTCACAGGATACCTAGACGTAATCTTCTTGACAAATGCTGAAAGTCACAGGATACTTAGACTTAACTTTTTTGACACATACTGAAAGTCACAGGATACCTAGACTTAAACTTCTTGGTAAACGCTGAAAGTCACAGGATACTTAGACTTAAACTTCTTGACAAATGCTGAAAGTCACAGGATACCTAGACTTAATCTTCTTGACAAATGCTGAAAGTCACAGGATACCTAGACTTAATCTTCTTGACAAATGCTGAAAGTCACAGGATACTTAGACTTAACTTTTTTGACACATAATGAAAGTCACAGGATACCTAAAGACTTAAACGTTCTTTGGTAAATGCTGAAAGTCCACAGATACCTACTTAAACCTTTCTTGACAAATTGCAAATCTGAAAGTCAACAGGATACTTAGACTCAAAAACTCTTTGACAATGCAGAAAGTCACAGGAATACCTAGACTTAAACTTCTTGACAAATGCTGAAAGTCACAGGGATGACCTAGACTTAAAGCTTCTTGGGAAACAAACCTGAAAGTCACAGGCATACCTAGACTCAAACTTCTTGACAAATGCTGAAAGTCACAGGATACTTAGACTTAAACTTCTTGACAAATGCTGAGAGTCACAGGATACTTAGACTTAAACTTCTTGACAAATGCTGAAAGTCACAGGATACTTAGACTTAAACTTCTTGGTAAACGCTGAAAGTCACAGGATACCTAGACTCAAACTTCTTGACAAATGCTGAAAGTCACAGGATACTTAGACTTAAACTTCTTGACAAATGCTGAAAGTCACAGGATACTTAGACTTAAACTTCTTGACAAATGCTGAAAGTCACAGGATACTTAGACTTAAACTTCTTGACAAATGCTGAGAGTCACAGGATACTTAGACTTAAACTTCTTGGCAAATACTGAAAGTCACAGGATACCTAGACTTAAACTTCTTGACAAATGCTGAAAGTCACAGGATACTTAGACTTAAACTTCTTGACAAATGCTGAAAGTCACAGGATACTTAGACTTAAACTTCTTGACAAACGCTGAAAGTCACAGGATACATAGAATTAAATGTTTTTCTTGGCAAATGCTGAAAGTCACAGGAACTTAGACTTAAACTTCTTGACAAATGCTGAAAGTCACAGGATACGTAGACTTAAATGTTTTTCTTGGCAAATGCTGAGTCACAGGATACATAGACTTAAACTTCTTGATAAACGCTGAAGGTCACAGGATACCTAGACCTAAACTTCTTGACAAATGCTGAAATTTACAAGATACTTAGACTTAAACTTCTTGAAAAACGCTGAAAGTCACAGGATACTTAGACTTAATCTTCTTGACAAATGCTGAAAGTCACAGGATACCTAGACTTAAACTTCTTGACAAATGCTGAAAGTCACAGGATACTTAGACTTAAACTTCTTGACAAATGCTGAAAGTCACAGGATACTTAGACTTAAACTTCTTGACAAATGCTGAAAGTCCACAGGGATACTTAGACTTCAAACTTCTTGACAAATGCTGAAAGTCACCAGAATAACTTAGACTTAAACTTCTTGACAAACGCTGAAAGTCACAGGATACTTAGACTTAAACTTCTTGACAAACGCTGAAAGTCACAGGATACATAGACTTAAATGTTCCCCTTTAAGGGAAAAATCTTACTAACACCGACGTCAAAAAGGATAAAGGAAACACGCTGCTACTTTTACCAACTTTCGCTCAGTAGTGTTCCGTTGCCTCCCTGTGATTTTTTCAAAGCGTTATAAAGAACAAAACGCAGCTGAAGGACAGGTATTCATCACACGTAATGACATATGTGGCCAACTGCACTTACTGAGAAAGAGCAAACAGTATTCTTAACACGAAGCTCAAGCTGTAGTTTACTGCATGACAATGTATCTATGAAGAGAGCTATACCTTTAGCTCCAGATGCAGCAAAGTGACACGCCTCCAGTGTCGTGTGAATAAAATAGTTTGATCTGAGTACGAGATACCTTCCCCGGTCCTAACTACTTGCAGTTTCTTACACAAATACTTTTTTGGTCCCCCTCATCATATCACTGGACAAGAAAAAAAAAAAAAGCGACAGCGCTACTTCTCCCATACAAGCAGGCAAACGCAAGCCCAAAAATCCCAAATAAGTTAGTAGGTGTATATGATTTCAATAAGGCAATTGGATGCAACAAAACGACCAACTTGTGGCCTTTCTCCTGGTCCTGTTAAAGGCGAGTCAGTTCTCCTGCGTAGCCAAGGTGCCACACGGCATCGTTCTTTGCAACAGTTAAGAGACGTACGTTATCTCCACAGTTCCGGAAAAATATTAATGACTTTATAAAAAAGGAAAAAAAATTGTCGCAGTTTAAGGAAACACTTGGAAACCTGAACCGTACCGTAAGTGTTCTAAGCGTGATTATTACGTAATTCGTTAAATCAACAGAGGTGATCGAGCTTCATTTTTACACAAAAGGCAATGAAGCAAATGCCATAAATAGCAAGGTGAAAGACATTGTGACCAGGAGCGTCATTTCAGATTTTTGTTGGGGCTGGGGTGGGAGGGGGATGGGGGGGCAAAGACAGTTTGGCGAGCGAAGAAAGCCTAATCAGCTGTTTTTTTATTATTTTGAGCTATTTTATGTGTTTTTGAAGCCACATGAGCAAGGTACTTAAGATATAAATTATATACTCCCACTACTGTTTGTTTATCTCATCATCACTGGTAGCTAGTAGACAGACAAGAATCAAGAAACGTAATATTTCCGAGAAATTTCATATATTTATGATTGCACATTTAAAAAGAAAACATGCTGTTACTTCTTGGGGCTTGCGGGGTGAGGAGGGCGAGTTGAGGCTTGGAGGTTGGGGGGCAAGTTTGAGTCTTGGGGGAGCAGTTGAACCCCAGCCCCCAAAAATGACGCCCCTGATAGTGACAATTAATTATATGTCAATTTAGCTTTTGTTGAAGACCGCAATTTTCATGCCTATTTCTGATTTACAGACTTTCATAAATAGCAGTGATGAAACAATTGGTCAGAGGACTCATTTTCGGCATTTGAGGTGCTTAAAATCCTTTTTATTTTTCAATCCTGTGTTTGTTTGGTCCGTGGTCTGTGTGTTGCTATTTCTGGAAGCTGGTTTGTCTCCGGTGTCATATTTACTTGCACGGACCTCGATGATGATCACATTACCAAAGTTTAGGCGATCTGCGGCTTAGCTCTGTGTGTGTGTGTGTGTGTGCGTGTGCGTGTGTGTGTGTGTGTGTGTTTTGTGCTTCGTCCAAGACTATGTGAAGTATAGATAGAACAGGTGTCTGTATGACACACTCCGGAACTTAATTCCCAAACAGACGTATCGCAGTCGAGGTTTGTGCAAAGGCAAACTATAGCAGATTCGCATCAACCGTGCATTTGATGTCTAGGCCCGTCCCTTACAACGCTCCTGATTGGCTGTTGATAAGCCAGCCACAGGGCTGGCCCGGCTGGGAAGTTCTCTCAGTCTCTCGAGAGAGTTCACATAGGTAGGATATGTGTTCCTCCTCTCCTGAGGGATACATCTTTCAAACGTATACCTCAGGAGAGGTGGTACCACCTATCCTGTCTATGTGAACTCTCTCGAGAGACTGAGTTTCCAGCCCTGCGACTGGCTTATTAACAGCCAATCAGGAGCGTCGTAAGGGACGGGCCTAGACATCAAATGCACGGTTGATGTGAATCTACTATAGCGCTTAGATTCTCTTGAACTAAACTCTCTATTAGAGTAACCACCTCACTTCCGGGGGCTGTTTTCAAACAATTTCTTGATTACTAATTCGTTTGGTGCCACGCACCGTACTTCTCAAAACAAGATCTCAAGCTCCACTGTCATTTAAAGTAAATTTCATACGTCTTGCATAATCTAAGTAACCATTAAATGTAATTATTTGCATGCAATAATCTCCCACGCAGCTATCAGTACGCACGTTTTGCAGAAGCAAAATGATGAGAATAATTGATTCGTGCGTAACCATCCAAATTGAAAGGTGATTTATGAAACACTTGCAAAGCATGCACTTATTAAATATGTCAACTAAATTAGGTAATCTTCATTAAAGGATTCCAGGTGAGCAAAATCCATACAAAATATTATAAAAAAAAAAAAAAATCTTTCAAAGCTTTAAAAAGATACAATGTAATACCGAGAACCACCTAATCATGACAATTTCTGAACACAATAAACCCCACTATTTTGGTTTAATTCTTAAGAAGCTCATTTTTTTGGTTACTCCCATTACACATCACATAACTGGAACTTGATATCAAACCAAGTTCATAACGGTTCGCTTAAACTTCATGCTGCAAGGAACGATGCCGAGTAAACAAATCAACACTGGAACGCTTTCGCTGAAGAGTCTGATTGACTGACGTTTCATGTTCGCCTTCCAGTGCCACACTACATCATCTGGTGAGCACTCGCCAACTTTAATATTCACTTGGGCTCACTTTCCCCTCACCCCCTCCCCCCCAAACCCCCTCACAAACAACCTCATCTTTCTCTCTTTCTTTTTTCAGACAGTCAAGAACTCTAGAGATTGAGAGCGCCTTGGCAGAGAAGGTCTGAAGGAATCGAAGGGGGACTCTCTTCTGTAGTCGTCCTCCAGGAGGCTGCTCCCTGGGGGCAGGTTCGATAACAAGGTGTAGAGGGGCGGGTGGCACTTGAGGCCCTCGTCGCAGGCATCGCAGTCCATCGCCTCCCCGCCGAGGACCAGCTCTATCTGGTCGGAAGCTCGACGCTGCCTGCTCTTCTTCTTCTTGATCTTCGTGGCTAAGTGGGCCTGGTACGAGATGTCCGGAAGGCAGACGTCACACATGCCAGTGCTGCAAGAGTTGGGGAAATTTCTGTCATCTAAATCATGCATTTGCTCGTCACTTGATAATAGTGAGGACAAAACAGGAAAATAATCTTAAATATTATTAATAATAATAAGGACAAAACAGTCTCATTATCATTATTATCATTTTAGAGCATTGCTGTTTTCACGACCTGACTTATTACAAAGATAATCTCAAACATTATTATTATAATAAAAGTAAGGACAAAACAGACTGATTATCATTATTATCATTTTAGATTATTGCTATTTTCACGACCTGACTTCTGTAATTACAAAAATAATCTCAAACATTATTATTGTCATGGTAATAAGGACAAACCAGACTAAATATCATTATTATCATTTTAGAGTTTTCCTATTTTCAATTTTCCCATTCAGCCTTCACGATCTGACTTCTGTAATACCCACCTAAGGTCCCTAGCTGAAATTTTATTGTCTGCAGTCTGTTATTTTCAATCGCTATAATTTCTTAATACTTTACTATTATTCTCAATAACATTACTGTCATTACCATTAATATGAATACTATTTTTTTCTTTACTTCTTCAGCAACTGCGTGGATAGTGCAGAATACCATTTTTATCACGTTATCTCATGTATTTAGACTGTGTGTATGTTTTTATTATCCCTACTTTGTCTATTCCATGTATATGACCTTGAGCTGAAATAAAATTTATTATTATTATTATTACTAATAATAATATAAAAGACAAAAACTTAATAAAAGTAAACGAAAATATATAAAATAAAATAAAAATTGGTAAATAAAAAATACATAAAAATATAATAGAATAGAGATAAAAGCTTCTCAGCCCTAACCGCAAACAACTTTTGTTTCCACAAAGAAATCTCAGCCACGAAAAAAAATAAAATAAAAATAAAAGCTAATCTGAGGACGAAAAATGTTGCAAACAATGAATCGCCTCCCAATGCGGAATAATTTAATTTAAACAGCTGACTGCCGATACTGAAATAATCTGTTAATCTTTTAAGCTAACTTCAATTTCTAGATCTCCTGTTACTTTCTTTCGTATGAAACAGATTCAATAAATAACGATATCGCTCGCGAAACTACCTTTTCAAGACGTCGACTGTTGCTTGATAGTTTGCTTTTTGTAGTCTAACGTTACTTTAAAAAAAAAAAAATAAATAAATAAATAAAAAACTTTCCTTCCTAATCCTCCTATGGGTCCGGTCAACAAATCCTGATGTCCACCATCCCAAACTAGCTATAAACCCCGTTCGACATAATTCTAGAGTGGATACTAGTGAGTGGCTGTTCTTACAACATTCCACAGTTAATATCTTACCATTGTTATAGTAGATTCACATCAACCGTGCATTTGATGTCTAGGCCAGTCCCTTACGAAGCTCCTGATTGGCTGCTGATAAGCCAATCAGAGGGCTGGAAATTCTCAAGTCTCTTTCGAGAGTTCACTTAGGTAGGATGTATGTTCCACCTCTCCTGAAGGATACTTTTGAAAGACGTATCCTTCAGAAGAGGTGGCACATAGATCCTACCCATGTGAACTCTCGAGAAAGACTGAGAGTTTCCAGCCCTGTGATTGGCTTATCAACAGCCAATCAGGAGCATCGTAAGGGACTGGCCTAGACATCGGATGTACGGTTGATGTGAATCAGCTATAAATGTCATCCCATGAATTCTTGCCGTTTGTCAAGACAAAAACGTAGCCACTACCTGACGGTGGGACATTCCTCCACGTAGTCCTCGTCTTCCCTGTAAGCAGCATAGGCCATGTGCTCGCTGTACGCCGGGTGGTTCCTGTATCTGCAGCAGCAGAAGGCGACGCAAATCAGCAGGATCACCGTCAGCAGGAGCGACAACGGGACTGCTAACAACAAGGCCTCTCTTATCTCTGCTGCCATGAGGTCGTCTGGGAGGGAGATTCCGTGTGGGAAGGGAAAACGAATGACTGACATGGACAGGTCATATCCACATGGTAATATATATATATATATATATATATATATATATATATATATATATATATATATATATATATATATATATCAATGTAGCACGAAAGAACACGTACTTGAGAATATCCTTAAATCCACGGTAGAAAGGTAAGTGAACCAGGGACTTGGAACACGTATTACTTTCGTTGTATATTCTACATTTTCAAGTTGGAAATGTAGAATATACTACGAAAGTACTTGTTCCAAGTCCCTGTTTCACTTACTTTTCTGCCGTGGATTAAGGATATATAATATATATATATATATATATATATATATATATATATATATATATATATATATATATATGCACGTACATAATTCCCTGGAACAGAAATGTGAGGTTAATCCCAATTTGAAAGGAAAATCAAAATAACTACTGACGGCTTCGTAATCTGAATAGCAACCACTGCTGATTCTGTGGACGGTACTTAACTTGTAGAAAAGAGGGGATAGAATATTAACGAACTTGAAAATGAATAAGCTGTCAGCATATAAATGAACACTGCAATGGGTGATTCAATAAGGGATCTCTTAATGAGAGAGAGAGAGAGAGACTTACCATCTTCAATGATATCATGAGGTGTTCTGAGATGTGTTATGTTTCCCATTATAATGACATTTGTCAAATTATCAAATTGGCTGTTCACTCTCTTGGCTCCAGGGACACTATTTTCCTCTGAAGGTTTCACAACGGAGGGCGCGACCAGACGAGCCGTAGGATGAGCCGCCTCGGGCTGAAATTCCAATTCCTCCGGCAACCCCTGTCGTCCTATGGCGGTCTGGTGCATTCCTTCAGAGGGCGTCGTCTTGTACCGCCTGTGATGACTCTTCCTGCGGGAGTGGCGGATGTGGTGGTGGGGGGCGTTTCCACTCCTCTGCCAGGTCGCGTCATCGTCGACGCTTTCAGTTTTGCCGATCTCGTTCCATTCCTCGCCGAGCGACAGCTCCTCCGGTATCGCGTCCATGTCGTACCTCTTCTTCCTGCGCAAATTCCTCCCTACTTCTTTCCCATCCTCGAAGTCCTCTTCGGGGAAAGACAGTAACTTTCGCCGGATTGCTAATAACAACTCGTCCAGGAAGCCGCTGTCGGCCAAAACGTCATCAGCTGTCTGTGACGGCGTCCGTATTCTTTTCTCTGATTGGTCGAGACTCTGAGGTAGTTGCTGACGCAGATAAGAGATGTCACTGTCGGCCTTGGCGGAGATTCCTGGCACCTCCGGTATTTCGTCGACTTTGCCATTACCTGTAAAGAAGAGGCATTCCATTCAGATTAAATGGTATCCAACGCGCAAATCGCTGAGCCAAATTTACAGCAGCTACCTTTTGAATTTTGAATAATGTAGTCTAATTCAATTTGCGTCATAACAAATAAACAAACCTTTAAATCTATATATATATATATATATATATATATATATATATATATATATATATATATATATATATACACACACATATTTAAACTTTAAATAAATACATTTAAGAAGACTTTAAAAATTTGAGGGAAAAATCAAGTAATTCTAAAAGGAAAACGTACTTACATTTCAGCATATCAACTAAATATGTCAATGCATTCAAACAATTATTATCAAATTTTAGAAACTGGAAGAATCTCCAAAATTAGAAAATAAATTCACCCTATAAGCATTAATGCAAATACATCATTTTGTCAGCATCATGCTTTCAAAGTACACTTTGGACGACATCCTAATTTTCATCATTGGAAGCTCTACTGGTTCACGGAAACTATGAACACGAGAGTAAATCGATTTTTCTCGAGTATTTCAGAAGTAATTCAAAGTCTCAGAATTCTCCCTAGTTTCAGAGGAAGTGCTGACATTACCTACGGTGAAAAATACACCTACCTTCATAGCCATTTTCCTACATAGTGGGTGCTAAGCCTTCTTGGGTATCAGCATGACAACAGCATTCTAAAAGTTATATAAGGTATGCATTTCAAAAACTGTTAGTACCGCAGGGTATCTGATGAAAAATGAAGCAGACTTTATAAATATATGCAACTTATGTAACTTTAAACTACATCTTTTTGATGAGCATCCATTACGGCATTGGGCCAATAGCCTTCCTTCAGGGAGCAGTTGAATATATCACAATTATACTATCATAAAATTCCTGTATCTTTAACTCAATGCAAAATACCCTTTTCAGACCTTTTTAGACCTTTCCTACCAACCAACGCCCCACCCCGGCCCCCACACAACAACACAGTAGTTTGTAGGCTTTCTCCCCGAGTAAGTGAAAAAGTCTCCTTCTACCTAAATAATCCCCTTTCCATTTCCTCTAATAGAGTGATTCTTTTTTTTTTTTTTGACCCATGCACCCTTTTACCATAATCAGAATGTCATTCTCCCATTCCTTTTTCCAAAATTGTCTGTCTCAAAAGGTGCATTCCAAGTAATACACTACGAAATACTAACACAAACACACAAGCTAGCGGAGTGCAGACCGATGCACACTCGTTTTGTGTAGCCCTAAAGCCAGTTTGAGCCTGCCAATCTGTAGTCACAATTCCTCCACTGTTTGAGAACCTCTGCTCTAATACACAGTCGATTATTGGCATTTACTTTCTCTGCTATTTTTCTCGTCTGTCTTTCATCTCCCTTTGATTGTGATTAGCGTTTCTCTGATGGAATTCTCAGATCAAGAAGTTGGCCCCTTTCCGGATCGATTTCTAATATAAATACTCCGCAACAATTTACATGTGATGAAAGCTGACTCTCAACTCCTGAATGAAAACAAAAGTCAGTTCACAAACGGATTTCCTTTTCTTCAGCGTTAATCACTCGCTAAATAAAAAAAAAACAAATAGTAGAGATTCATCAACGATGAGTATCTAAAAGCTGACTAACGTGTAAGTATTAAAGACTTAGAAAATATTCTACAAAGTTGAAAGTCTATGAATCACCAACCAAGATTTAAAATGGACTAGACTGTAATAAATAAAGATTTAAGAGCTTGGTTAATAACTGGCAAACAAAGGTTTAAAGAATGAAGCTACAGTCATAAAAATGATAAAATAATGTATCTATAACAATAAAACCAGTGTTTATCCTCCCCTGGGTGACAGTGGGGGGGGGGGGGGGATATGACACAGTCACCCCGCCACTGCAAACCTGTTTGTCCGTCCGGGTGGGACCAGGGTAAGTAGGGGAGACTTACAACCTCCTCCTGGAAACCTATTTGTCCACCCGGGTGGGGGTGGGTAGGTAAGTAGGGGATCGGGAAGGTAGGGAAGACGTAGCACTGTTCCAGCACACGTAGCGCACGTAAAGAACTAGTGTGTAATCATGTACAATAAAGATTTAAACGGTAATTACCGAAGAACACCTAACAAAAATATAAGACGCATTTAAAAAATATGTCATAACCAACGAAGAACTGATTACCATCATCTATGAAGGACGAAAACTCCACTCATAACCACTGGACTATCAGAAGAAATGAGTCTGTAGTCAATAAAGGTTTCAAGTGGAATTCTTAAAAACCCAACACAAATTAGGAGACTCATAACCAGTGAGGACTTAAAAAAAAAATATATTTACTAACCAAGGAAGGATCGTAATCAACTGGAGACCAATAAAGATTTGATTAAAATCATTCCACTCCCTATGAGAATCTGGTTGGAAATAATTTTCTAACCGTAAGAATGATTAAGAGACGAATAGTTCAGGGACATTAGTACTTGACTAATGACGTTTCGAAGTATTCAGCAAAAATCGCGAATCAGGGGCGAATAATAATGATATGTTCGAGGTCATAAATTCAGACGCTGGTCAAAGGAAACGAAAGAAATAAAAGTGCTGATTTACATGATCATTCAAAATGGATGCGTTAAAAGATAGTTCTAATTAATCACTAAAAAGTGGAGTAAAATGTGCTATTCTAGGTATTCACAGCATAAACCACATCTTAAAAACAGAAAAATTTCAAGCAAGAGAGAGAAAGAGAGAGAAAGAGAGAGAGAGAGAGAGAGAGAGAGAGAGAGAGAGAGAGAGAGAGAGAGAGAGAGAGAGAGAAAGAGTCATCCCTCGGACTTTCATTAATTATGGAAATCAATGAATTTCTTTGTACAAGGAAACGCCCCATATTCTTCAAGTACACAACCCTTGGGGAGGCCTGGAGAGCTCCTTCAATTCAGACTAATGAGGTTGCTTCACCTGCCATACATACACCTGTGGTTCTCAATACCCTCTCCAAACCAATCCCCATTTTATAGGGGAGGTTGGTGGGGGCTTAATCCTGCCGTTCTCCCTCATCTAATTTACACAGTCGGAGAGCTCAATTTATCTCCACACTGTTCTGCTAACAACTACGCTAATTCCTTTCTTACTAACACGAATATAAAGGCTCACCACCAGTAAAGACTTGCGAGAGGTTAGTCGACCGGAATGATTTGCACAGGTAGGTCAGTAGAGGACATGAGGCTTGCAACCTCATCCCAAAACTACTTGCTAGGAACGAAAGGGAGGGAAACAGGGGGTGTGCTACCCTCTACGGCCGAATACCTACACTGGCCTATAATTCACTACTTCGGTCAACAGCGGAAAACTGGATTATATTTTTAATGAAACAGGCTCAAAACAATATGTAGCGTCCAAACAATAATAATATTACAATAATCCCATTTTAATACATTAAATCATTACAATGACGTTATGTGCGAGATGGACAATTTTAATTTATTTACAGTTATATAAGTTGTAATATAAGAAAATTGATAACAGAACATAATTTAATTTGTGAAGCAATGAAAACAAAAATCGTGTGATCTGGTGGTAACGAACAAAACAGAATTAGAGGAAAGGAAGAATTAGTAGAGAATACCATTTACTCGGAACACAGCAGTCACCGTAGATTAATCCTGGCTGGATCTGTTTGTATTTCACTCATAAACCTACACTGAACAAACAACTAGAAGCAGAAACATCACTCCCATCGTGCAGACGCCCTACAACACACAACGCTAACATAGAAAACAACCAAAACAACGCCTAAATCACACCTTTTCTCAACAACCACCTCCTTCCCCATTCCACCCCAACCCTTTCTTTCCACACTTCCTTTCCCTTAATCCGTATATAGTACCTGCATTCCGAATTCTGTTTTGTTCGTTGCCACCAGATCACACGATTTTTGTTTTCATTATGTTTCACAAATTAAATTATCTCTGGCATTCCACTGAGAAGCCAGAGATGTGTATTTCTGGTGATAAAAGTTCACTTTCGACGTGGTTCGGAAGTCACGTAAAGCCGTTGGTCCCGTTGGTGAATAACCACTGGTTTCATGCAACGTAAAAACACCATACAAACAATCATACAAATTATACTATGTTCTGTTTTAAATTCTAATATATTGCAACTTATATAACAGTAAATAAATTAGAATTGTTTATCTTACACATTATTATTGTAATGATTTAATGTAGCATTATGGGATTATTGTAATATTGTTTAGACGCTACATATCCGTCCGCAAACTGTATCAAAACAACAGGACGCTATGTCCAGATTATTTTACGAGTGACGGAATAGCTGTGGTGTTGTGTTTACCAGTAAATGGAACAAAGAGTTAATCTTGGTCCGTTTTTTTCCACTCTGATTTTAGAGGAATGAAGTTTTAGAAAATTTTGTCAAACCAATAAGAAGTTGATTAACGACCAAAAAGCCATAGAATTCAACGAAATCTGCATATATATATATATATATATATATATATATATATATATATATATATATACGTATATATATGCATGTATAATATATATATATATATATATATATTATATGTATATATGTATACCATATTACAAATATACTTGAGCTATTAGGACCACCTCTCTCTCTTCTCTCTCTCTCTCTCTCTCTCTCTCTCTCTCTCTCTCTCTCTCTCTCTATATATATATATATATATATATATATATATATATATATATATATATATATATATATATATACATACATACATATATATATATATTATACACACACACATATATGTAGTATATGTGTGTGTGTGTACATATAGGTATATACCATATTACATACTATATACTTGAGCTATTAGGACAATCTCTCTCTCTCTCTCTCTCTCTCTCTCTCTCTCTCTCTCTCCCAGGTCATAAAAGAAGTTGAAACCTAAATTTATGGAGGGGATTAGTGAATGGTGTAGTTGGGGTGGGGTGGGGGGTGTATGAGGCTGAACTCCAGTACAACGACAACTCACACTGATTTCCCACCTCACATTCTCCTCCAGGTGGATGGGACTCTGCTGAACGAGTCTGAAGCTTTAACTATTCAAGGTGTAACTCTGACTCATATCTAACTTTCGAGAAACATCTAGTCAAAGTTTCAGCAAATGCCGCACGCAAGTTAGGTATCGTTCGTAAGGCCTCATATATTTGCAACAGTAATGAAATCAATGTAACCAATTTTAGGACATTTGTTCTTCCTTTACAAAAATAATAACTGCTTTCCGCTGTGGATGTCTGCTTCTGTCATTACCACCATTAACAACTTTTACTTTTTACTGTTATTGTTATGCCAACGGCATTTTCTTAATCCTGCTTTCTTGGATAGTGACTGACCCTCAGCAAAGTTCGAGGGGTCGTTATCTACGACTAATATTATTTGGGTTTGATGAGTTGAGTTGAGTTGAATAAAGAATTTAGGTCAAAGGCCAAGCACTGGGAAATCGACAGTAAAAGGTCTGAAAGGTGTAACAGGAGAAAATCCTCGCGGTTACACTATGAATCAAGAGTTAGGAGAGGGTGAAAGGTAAGATGAAGAAAGATAATACGAAAGGAGGTACAGTAAAAGGAACGAAAGTGGTTGAAGCTAGGGGCCGAAGGGACGCTGCAAAGAACCTTAAGTAATGCTTATAGTGCACGGCATGAGGTCCACTGACGGCATTATCCCCCCTACGGGGATTACTTGAGTTTGTGGTGGTAGGTTTCCGTTTCCTAAACATTAGCAGTTATAACTTGGACCATCGACTGATGATCTCTTGTCTACCAATTTTTCATAACAGAGATCCTTCACATTGACAACTGATCCCTGATCCACTTTTCCTGCTGAGAGCGACCAGATTTGCTAATGAACAGCAGCACAACGTCCCTCGTTGTCGAACTTCTCAGTTCCAGAGGTCTTTAATTCCTCACACCGCTGGACACTGGAACAGTCTTCTTCAGGATGCAACTCAATTGAAACCTGAAAGTTCTAACAGAGATGCAATGCATGACTACCCTAAAGCCATTTTCCTTGTATTTTATAATTTATTGTATTTTTATATATTCATTTATCAATTCATTAACTTATTTTTCTTCCCTGATATCTGATCTCTTCTTTCTGTACTTCCTGTTACCTTCTGTTACTTCTTTCAAATGAACATCACACCCTTTGGAAGCTGGAATTTCAAGTCAATGGCACTTGTGGGCCTGTTCCATATAAATAGGTTTCGTCTACTGAATAATTAATAATAATAAGAAAAAGGACTTCTGTATCCAAGGTTTTTCCTGGGCACTGATGACCTTCGTGGTCCAGTCGGTAGCGCCCTGGCCTGTCATTTGAGAGACTGGGGGTTCGATCCTGATGGTTGTCAGAATGTGTGTGTGTGTGTGTGTGTGTGTAATATATATATATATATATATATATATATATATATATATATATATATATATATATATATAATCATCAATGAAGGGAAGAGGACACACAGATATACATGCTGTCTTTATTGCGAAGTTTCGTAATTATCAAATTAATTACATCATTAGGCTGTTAAAATGAAAAATAAAATTCCTAGTAAACAAAACTAAAAATTAAAAATTCAGAAATGCAAAATCTAAAATATTATTCTTACGAAGTGTACAAAATATACACATTAAAATTAAAGAAATTAAATTATTTAAAAGGACAAACATTAAAATGAAAGATAAATGAACATAAAATAAGCAAAAATTGACAAAAATTGAAAGCAGCAGTGAACAGTTACAGGTTAAGGACCGACCTAGAGGAGTGACAGCGTTAAACTAAACGTAAACATAAAAACATAAATAAACAACACAAGTCAAGACAAATACAGAGGGGAGGAAGACGTATGGATGTTCAACGACGAAACAAGTTGTTTAATAAAGAGAGACTAGAATAACAAGGCCCTGCGGGTTGGTGATATGGCCTAAAATACAGAAGTCTTTATTATTGATATATGTTTTACACATTTTGGAGTGATTTCTAATGTGTATTTGTCTTGACTTGTGTTGTTTATTTATGTTTTTATGTTTACGTTTAGTTTAACGCTGTCATTCCTCTAGGTCGGTCCTTAACTTCTTGTTCTGTAGCTGTTCACTGCTGCTTCAATTTTTTGTCAATTTTTGTTTATTTTATGTTCATTTATCTTTCATTTTAATGTTTGTCCTTTTAAATAATTTAATTTCTTTAATCTTAATGTGTATATTTTGTACACTTCGTAAGAATAATTTTTTAGCTTTTGCATTTCTGAATTTTTAATTTTTAGTTTTGTTTTTACAATTTTACTAGGAATTTTATTTTTCATTTTAACAGCATGATGATGTAATTAATTTGATAATTACGAAACGTCGCAATAAAGACAGCATGTACATCTGTGTGTGTCCTCATCCCTTGATTGATGATTATTAATATGGATTGACTCCTGGCTCCTGGCACTAAGCTGTATATATATATATATATATATATATATATATATATATATATATATATATATATATATATATATATGACTGGTCCAAAATTTTCTGTTACAACAGAATTCCATAGATAAAATCTTAATGAGAAATTATCAACCGGGGTGACCTAGTTAAATGGCTTACCTGTGGATATAAATACCGACTTTTCTGTACCTTTTCTCATTCATTACCTACCTATGGCGGGACACAGTAGTCTCTGAAATATAGACTTACTTTATATACTTCGACGTTTTTATGGGCTCCTTTTATTAGATATGTAAACATATATATATATATATATATATATATATATATATATATATATATATATATATGTATGTATGTATGTATGTATGTATATAGTATATGCGTGGGTTTGCGTATGCGTATGCGTGCGTGCGTTTGCGTTAATATAATCCTTTTTTTCATGTTAAACACGTCACCACTTCTTCCAAAACATAAACATACTGTATGACACACTTTACAGGAAACCTAGACATTTGATCGCCAGAGGTATACCCCTGATTGTGCCTGTCATGAAAATACAATCAATCTGAAGCGCTGCTTACGGCGGATGTGGCCTCTTTGGAAAAACCCTCTTCAGTCTCGGATACCGTCCTTATTTATGAGTGATATGGAATGTCAAGAACGCAATAACCAGACAACGAAGCTCTTGAAATAACAATAAACACCAAGGACGGAGAACGAAGTTTCTGATAAATGGGAATGTTGAGGGACGAATTTCTTGACAACTAGACAACGAAGTTCTTGAAATAAAAAAAAACACCAAGGACGGAGGAAGAAGTTTCCAATAAATGGGAAGGTTGAGGGACGAAGTTCTTGACATAACAATTAATACCAAGGGCGTAGAAAGAAGTTTCTGATAAATGGGAAGGTTGAGGGACTCTTGTTTTTCATAGATGGTCCGCTGGTATGGTGGTTAGCGTCGTGAATGCCAGTCAGATGTCGCAGGTTCGCGTCTCCCCAAGCGTGATGAAAAATCACTGACTATGTATCATAATCACGTACTGCTGCAGTGTGGGGTCTGAGGCAGGAGGTTGAAACCAACATTCTTTGGAAGCTCAAATTTCAAGTCAGTGGTCCCTGTGTGCTTATTTCATGGGACTAGGTTTTATCTATTGAATATTATAATAATAATGACGAAAGCATACACTTTGAAGAAGCACTGATCACTTGCGTCTGTTTGTTTGTTTGTATGGTGTTTTTACGTTGCATGGAACCATTGGTTATTCAGCAACGGGAACAACGGCTTTACGTGACTTCCGAACCACGTCGAGTGTGAACTTCTATCGCCAGAAACACACATCTCTCACACCTCAATGGAATACCCGAGAATCGAACTCGCGGCCATCGAGGTGGTGCGCCAACACCATACCGACCACGCCACTGAGGCACTGCATTTGCGTCTGGTAACAATTCCCTCTCTTATTTCTTTCTTTCTCCCACCTCATTTGAGACCGAGAACTGATAATTAACAAATAAGTTTGTAATTCGCTGGTTATTTAGACAATTCAAAAGAGGGAAACTGAAAAGAGAGAGAGAGAGAGAGAGAGGAGGGAGGAGGATAGAAGATGAGAGAGGAGGAGACGAGAGAGAGAGGAGAGAGAGAAGGGAGAGAGAGAGAGAGAGAGAGAGAGAGAGAGAGAGAGAGAGAGATCAACGGTTCAATCTGCTCTTAAATAGGGTCCAGAGGTGCGATTGGCTGGTTCGGACTGGGTAACGGCGATGATGATGATGATGATGATGATGATGATGATTATGATTATTATTATTATTATTATTATTATTATTATCAGAACTGTTCAACTTCCTGTTGAATAGTTCCTGCGAAACCGCTGTCACTTATTTGATAGCATAGAGAAGTTAACCTTCGATATTATGGTGAGTACAATGTTTTCTTTTATCAAAGTCTTCATCACTGGGTTTTTTTTTTTTTAATTGACCACATAAATCTTTTAGCTTCATACTTCCTTGCAGATGTTTTTATATCAATCATGATTAAGTATCAAGACGAAGAACTTATTGTATTCATGCAAGGCTGGACGTCTTAATTGTTACCAAAGTAAAGCAGACAATTTTACAGGTTAAAACATTAGTATTTGAAAAACTACAGATTCATTCAAACAACAACAACAAAAAAAACGGATAATTTCTGACAAGGAGAGTAAACTGTGAATTACATTAAAAGCATAATCTTCTTTAAGGCTCTATATTCCCTCCTGAGGAAAGCTCCTTCAGGTGATTATTTCAAGAGGATTAATAGACGTTACATCCGAACGTTTATGGCCCAAAAAAGAGGACTCATTAGAAGCGGTGTAATTATGAACGTTCTCGTCAACGGAGCTTTTCTTCATTATACGTACACTGCGGTTACAAAATTGGATTCAAGTGGATGTCATTAGGAAGAGTATAATGAGATATAGCGATGGCTGCTGTATATAATGCTTGTGATGATCATGACATAGCTGATAGCGGTTGCATTATAAAGGTAAACTCAAGGTAATATTTCACATAAATATGTCATTAAGATAACGATAATCAAGAAAATGCTGGGGTCTTTCTAGACAGTGACTCCAAGGGGTTTAACCTTTGTAAAGGCGTGTTTAGTACAAGCCTGTTGGCGATGAGCGTTTGTTTGTTTGTATGGTGTTTTTACGTTGCATGGAACCAGTGGTTCTTCAGCAACGGGACCTACGGCTTTACGTGACTTCCGAGCCACGTAAGCAAAAGGCTGTAAATATCATAATCATAATGACCCCAAGTAATATTAGTCGTAGATAACAACCCCCAAAACTTTGCTGGGGTCACTATCTAAGCTCCAAATGCTGGAAAGCTGGATTAAGATCATGTCGATGGCATAACAGTAAAAGTAAAAGTTGTTAATGGTGGTAAAGACAATCATTAAAGATGACTGACAATAACACATGGCTTTCAGGAATCATCAATATAGGTCAGGGATAGAAATGTCGATGATAATACTATTACCATCACTGAGGTTAAGAGTTTCAAATCCTACCATGACGAGGACTTTAGTCCACGTAAAGTTTCAGGATTCCAAAGTTATTTCTAACTATACACCAAGATTTAACAAACAAGAAAAGGTTCTTATTTATCTTCTGTAAAGACGATGATTCTTCTCAGTCTTCTTTATAACTATGATGGACGGTGTTGATAATTATGAATGGAATGGAATATAGAGTTTAGGCCAAAGGCCAAGCACTGGGACCCGTGAGGTCATTCATTGCTGGAAAGGAAATGAAGAGTAGGTACTAGGTTCGAAAGGCGTAACAGGAGGAAAACCTCGTAGTTGCACAATATGAATCAATTGTTAGGTTAGGTGTGGGTGGATAGCAAGCTGGAAGAAAGATAATATGAATGGAGGTGCAGTAAAAGGAATGAAAGGGACGCTGCAAAGAACCTTTAGTAATGCCTACAGTGTACCCCTTGAGGTGCACTGAAGGCACCACCTCCTATAGGGGATGAATTTGAATAGTCGAACGACCGTTATGACGACGGCATTGATTCCCAATTCTATGTTTAAAAGACAATTCCTCAACATTCAGCCCCCGTAGGAGGGTAGTGCCGTCAGCGGACCTCAAGCGGTGCACTGTAGGCATTACTTAAAGTACTTTGCAGCGTGCCCTAGCGGCAACCACTTCCGTTCCTTTTACCGTACCTCCTTTCATATTATCTTTCTTCATCTTACTTTCCACCCTCTCCTAATACTTGATTCATAGTGCAACTACTTTGAGGTTTTCTTCCTGTTACACCTCTCAAACCTTTTCACTGTCAATCTCCATGTCAGCGCTGAATGGCCTCATAGGTCCCAGTGCTTGGCCTCTATCCTAAATTCTATATTCAACTCTTAACTCAACATTCTGCCTATTCCCTTGGAAGAAAAATAAAAGTAGTTCAAGCCTCATTCGCTATTTGTCTATTGAATCTTATTTTAAATCATACAAGAAACTTTCAAAGATTAATAATGCCTGACGCACATCTCCTTAAAAGCTATTAGAATCGACCGCCCTTGTGCCAACATTACTATTGCTCCTGGATGGACACACATTCCCGAGATGTATACCATAGTAGATTCACATCAACCGTGCATCTGATGTCTAGGCCCGTCCCTGACGACGTTCCTGACTGGTTGTTGATAAGCCAATCACAGGGCTGGAAACTCTCAGTCTCTCAAGAGAGTTCACACAGGCAGGATGTATGTTCCACCTCTCCTGAGGGATGCTTTTGAAAGACGTATCCCTCAGCAGAGGTGGAACATAGATCCTACCCATGTGAACTCCGATAGACTGAGAGTTTCCAGCCTGTGATTGGCTTATCAACAGCCAATCAGGAGCGTCGTAAGGGACTGGCCTAGACATCAAATGCACGGTTGATGTGATTCAACTACTGTATCGTAGCACCGGCTCCGGTTATTTTGTCAAGACCATAGGTTAGGTCAGGCTAGTTCCAAACATGACCACTTTAGCAATTTGGGAGTGGGAAACATAATGAGACTATTTTCAAAAAGATTCTAAGTTAGTTTTTTAAGATAAGGCGTCCCGTTTTGTCACGGGAGGTCCAGTACTCGGTTACAGTTCGGGAATATGCGTCCTGGACATTAAATCTCTAAGCTAACTGCGTAGCTTTACTCTTTAAACATTCACTTCTATATATTTCCCATGAATCTATCCCCTGCACTCCTCCTATCTGCATGTGTGATCTCCCTCATAACGGCGGTCTTGTCTTCTTCCATCTCGGTTGCTAAATTGGTCGGATAAGAAATGAATTTGCGAATAGAGACTAGAGAGGCTCACGTCTGCAAATGATGCTTTAGTTAGTTGGTGATATTGGGGAGAGAATCACAAGTGGCACAATTCTCCTAAGTGAGATTATGAGTCTGAATGGAAGCCAGCAATAAATGGCGGGAAAATTTGAGTGAATCATTCATATCGACATTCAAGAGTTGACGTATATAATGGATGTAAGGGAGAGAGAAGCATCTGCTAAAACACAATTAGGAAGCATAAAGAGATTGTTGAGCATCTCTCCTACCAAGGAATAGTGTGATTGTGAGTATGAATGTGAGCAAAAGCCAAGGAATAGTGTGAATGTGAGTATGAATGAGAGGAAAAGGGTATAATACCCAAGAAATGAAAGTGCAGACGCAGAGAGAAGGCAAGTGGGAAGGTCAAGTCCTGCTGATGAGCCTTTTTGTGATTATAAACAAGGCGTGATCCCACCTCCAGCTTACTGTGGACATGCTAAAATCTACGGTCACATAGCCCATTGTTACGCCAACGAAATTTAAATAAATACGCTATATTTTATTAGAAATAATTTTTTTTACATTTTCATTCCAATAAATAAATCATAAATATCATATCCTAAAATTCATTATCTTCAACTCAATGCAAAAAATCTTTTTCAGACCTCTAAGATTTCCTACCCGCACCCTTCCAAACAACAGCTAAGTAATTGGTAGGCTTACTACCAGAGTAAGCAAAAAAAGTGTAATCTAAACCTGGGTTGGCAATGATTAAATCAAACTGATTTAATCAACTGATTAAATCAATAATTTTTTCATTAAAATCATTATTTTTGTTTTTTATCTGAAAGCAAACAAATTGAAAAATATGGTTGGAGATTAATAAAAACTTAAGCATAACTGTGCTGCATCTATTTATTTTGATAAAAAAAAAATTGCAAGTACATACTCTAGGCCAGAACTGGAAACCTAACAGATAAATGAATAGTAATTCTTTCATAAAATACATTTTGAGTGGGAAAAAAGGATTGAAAAAAACATCTAACATAAAAAACCAAGTAAATAAAAATAATCAAATAAATCACTGATTTTACTATTTTATATTTAGAATTTTTTTTTAAATCACCAACTCCGATCTAAACTAGGTTATTAAAAGCAGAATGTGACACCGACAGTATCCAGCGCTTTCCAGTTACGAAAAATAACTAACACTGAAGTCTGGAAGAGCTACAAATTTGAAGTTTAGAGTTTGGAAGTCAAAAGAGCTGAGAATCAAAACAACTGAATCTCGGTTAAGGCAAGATATATATATATATATATATATATATATATATATATATATATATATATATATATCATATATATATATATATATATATATATATATATATATATATATATTTATATACACACACACACACACACACACACACACACACACACATATATATATATATATATATATATAGAGATATATATATATATATATATCCACAGCGAAAAATAAGAGGCGGGGTGTAAGTCCTGACAGGTTTCGACTTTATTTCCAAGCCACTGACGAAGGACTTACACCCCGCCTCTTATTTTTTACCTTTGAATATGTGTGATAAATGAATTACGTGCTAAAGTGATATATATATATATATATATATATATATATATATATATATATATATATATATATATATATACAGAGAGAGAGAGAGAGAGAGAGAGAGAGAGAGAGGGAGAGAGAGAATTCTGCAATAACCTGGCAGTCGCAAAAATAGCAACATATCGCCTCCCTAACAGCATTCCTCGCGAGAATTACATCCCTTTTTGATCGCAGACCTTATCTTATTTTCCTCTCTTTTCCCACCCACCGACTTTCCTCGACTTCCTTTCATACCTTTGCTCTTCTAGATCTCTTCATCTCGCACGCACTCTCCCACGCTGAGGGACACACACCCCCCCCCCCTCTCCCCCTCCCCCAATCCCAGGCCCCCAATCTCCTTCCTCTCCACTCTGAAGCTCCAACTTGTAATCGGTGCCAAGCGGTGGCACGTCGGGGGAAAATTAAGGAACCCACCTGAGACTCCGAAGGCTGCTTTTACGACGAAGAGGCGAAGGACTGTCGCCCTTACGCCACATTTCGACTGGGGTTAAATAACTTTATTCACGAGTGTGTTTACTGAAGCAAGGGGCCGTTTTCTAAGATGGCAGTGTGGAATACTTCTCCGGGATTATAATGTTGATAAAAGCTAGGAATATTCTCGTATAACTTTTCATGATGACGGTGATGCTATACATGGTGGTCAAAGGATGTGAATAGAGAAGCTAATATACGGGTTACTGACAGAAAAAGAGTTAACCCAATTTGTTCCTTGGCGAAGAAGTAAATGCATTTGCTAAGGCAATCAATCCTTTGACGAGCGAGGCTGAACGACGAAATACTGATGCGCCACTGTAGAAAAGTAAGTATACCTTAGTTTTACCAGGCCACTGAGCTGATTAACAGCCAGCTCGAAGGATTATATATTCTTACGTGGCTAGAAACCAGTTGGCTATTTAGCAACGGGACCTACAGCTTACTGTGGGATCCGAGCCACATCGAAGAATGAATTTCTATCACCAGGAATACAGTCCCCTGATTCCTTGTTGCCAGAACGGGGAATCGAACCCGGACCCTGAGATCAGTAGTCGAGCACGTTACCGACTCGTCCAACGAGGAACTACAGCAGTGTAGAACAGAAAAGAACAGAATTTAAGGCCAAGGGCCTAGCGATGGGACCTATGAGGTCATTCAGGGTTGAAACGGAAATTGACAGTAAAAGGTTGGGAAGGCGTTACACAAGGAAAACCTCAAAGCAGTTACAGTATGAAACAATTGTTAGGAGAGGGTGGACAGTAAGATGGAAGAAAGAGAATATGCACGGAGGCACAGTAAAAGGAATGAAAGTATTTGCAAATAGCGGCCCAAGGGACGCTGTAAAGAATCTTAATAATGCCTACATTGCACCGAATGAGGTGCACTGACGGTCTTACTCCCCCTACAGGAAAAGCGGCATTTTAATGTCAATAAACCACCTCTCCTGAATCTTTTCATATAATATATTACAAAACTCGAAGCTCTGCTGCACTTGACTCGTATTTTGGACATTTCACATTTTCCATACTTCATTCTCCCCATAAAACATATCACTGCTGAATTTATACTTTATAGAACCCTTCACTCTCCCTAAATCCAGACCCTTGTCATAGAATTCCTTAAAAAAAAAAAAAAAAAGTATATTCCCCTACACCAGTTTCAGAGGGTTCGTATATTCCATAACTGATCCTCCATACAAAACACTTCATTCTGGATTTCAGTTCTCCATAACGAAAACCCTCCCCCCCCCCCCCCCCCCCCCCCCTCCCACCCCCCCCCCCCCCCCCCCCCCCCCCCCCCCCCCCCACCCCCCCCCCCCCCCCCCCACCCCCCCCCCCCCCCCCCCCCCCCCCCCCCCCCCCCCCCCCCCCCCCCCACCCCCCCCCCCCCCCCACCCCCCCCCCCCCCCCCCCCCCCACCTCCACCCATGCTGTAGACTCTTCTCACATAATTTCTTAAAAAGAAGAGGAAGAAGAAGAAAAATATTTCCCATACATCACTTTAAGAGGGTTTCGTATATTCCATAACTGATACTCCATGCAAAACACTCCATTCTAGATTCTACTTCTCCATAAGGACAACCTCTCCCCCCACCTCCCCGGGGCCGTTAATATTATTCCTTCCCGAAGTCCGCAAGTCCTCCGCAAGGAAGTTTACGAGGAAGTTGTACCTCGGTTCTCAAGCAAAACTTCCCCCCCTGCAGGCGAAGAAGTTTATGCATCCCGGATTTCTTTCGGAATTCTTGTGATGACGTTTCACTCAGACTCCGGTTCGAACTATACTTTTAATCCTTCTTTATGCTGGAGTGTATACTGTGCATAGCATGATCTTCAGGCGACTGAGCGAGAGAAGAGAGAGAGAGAGAGAGAGAGAGAGAGAGAGAGAGAGAGAGAGAGAGAGAGAGAGAGAGAGATCAACGATCATGTAAACCTGTAAATAGTAATAGTTTTCACTTTAAGTTCGAAATGAATTAATTAAAAAACAATAATATTAACATTTGATAAATGCACTTATATGGGGCCTTCCACTATCCCAAATTACTTCCTTGAATCTCGAATGGAAGCACTTTTACTTCGAATGATTTAACTACTTCAAAGAAATTGACTTTATTTTCATGGATTTAAAATAACATAAAACACTGAGAACACACCATAATTCTGCCCGATAAGGAAAGTACATCCAGAGGTAAAAAAAAAAAAAAAAAAAAAAACAATGATGTGAATAATTATTTAACACAAGAGGAAATACCAAACAAGGCGTGATCCGACCTCCAGCTTACTCGAGGCGCATGCTAAAAAGGTGTTTCGCGTTGAGTTAAAGATACAGGAATTTTGCGATAGAATGTTTAAGATTTATTTATTAGAAAAAAATGGGAAAAAAAAATAAATATTCTGCTGGTTAAACAGTACAGAAAAAATATTTCTAATAAGATGTAGCGTATTTACTTTAATTTTCGCTATTTGATCGTAGATTTTAGCATGTGCCCCAAGTAAGCTGCAGGTCGGACCAGGCCTTGTTTCTTTTGCGATAATAACATATCTCCAGATGCAGAAGAAAATTTCGAATTGACAGCAGTCACTGCAACGAGAAAATAATTTTATGAAGAACGTTCAATGTAAACCCATGAGAGGTTAACATAGGACCAGCCATTGCTATGCACTGGGGTAATGATCTTGAGGAATAACGAACATTTGCGAAAAACCCTCAATTTCAGTTACCTGAGATTTAAGAGGCAATATAAAAAGGCTAATTACCATCTTCAATAAAAGGCTGTTTTTCCCTCGCTAAATCCTACACTCTAAGCTTAATTAGAAAAAGGAGCCTTCCCTAATCACTAAGGGTATTTTGCACGTAAATGAGGATAATTAGGGCTGAGGGTGCACATACAAACATGTATTTTTATGTCAATAGTGATACAGTAAAAGTAATTTGTTTTCATTGTTTTCAATTGCAAACGGGGCAGTGAGTAATATATATATATATATATATATATATATATATATATATATATATATATATATATATATATATATATATATATGGGAAACTGCCATTTCTCTGCCAAAAGAAATATTTACTAGTATTTGGTTACGTCCTTTATATTATAGAATACCCATACAATATAGAATCTGCGCCAAAGTCCAAGCGCTGAGACCTACGAGGTCACTCAGCGCTGAAGCGGGAACTGGAAGCAATAAAGTTTGAAAGGTGTAACAGGAGGAAACCTCAAAGCAGTTGCATTATGAAACAATTATTAGGAGAGGGTGGGCAGTCAGATGGAAGAAACAGAATATGAATGGAAGTACAGTAAAATGAACGAAACGGGTTGCAGCTAGGGAGCAGAAGGGAAGCTCCAAAGAACCATAAGTAATGCCTACAGTCCACCGCAAGAGGAAATCATCAAAAGCCGCTAGAAACATTATACTCGCCTTTTCAGGCAATGGAAAAATCTCTCTCGAAGACCCGAGATGGAGGGGAATCAGGAAAACGAATGTAGTGATTATGTCATTTGAATAAGATTCCTCTATTCTAGTTATTCATTTTCTCGACCCCGAGTGTTGATTTTGGCTTAGTTTCTTCTATTATTATTATTATTATTATTATTATTATTATTATTATTATTATTTATTATTATTATCCTTCTAATTTCTGTTGGCATCAACTACATTATTTTGGCAAAAGATTTATCTTATATTTCGTTAATATATATATATGTGTGTCTGTGTGTATATGCATATATGAATATATATAAGATATAGCTATGAAAAATATACGTATAATTATAGTGAGCTGGCCTGGTGCTCTATGGCCCCTGAAGAGATAGATCACCGGTGGGAAGACTAAAAGCTCTTTAGAGCAAATTAAAATTGTACTTATAAATACACTTCGCCGATCGACCATCTGATGAACTAGAGTCTTTTCATCTGAAAGTCAGTATTTGATGCTTGGGTCAAGGCTTACTCTCTAAATATATCAAATGGATTTCAAATCAGATAGTTCAAATATAACGTTTAGGGGGGTGAGGAGCAGTGACGACCCCCCTTTAAATAGAGAATTTTGCAATAAGGGCTGGAATAATTTAGCAATTAAATGGACAATTTTTTTTGTGATGTGCTTTAAGCAAAAATGATTTCACACACACGCACACGAAGTCGTGAAAGTGAGCGATAAAGAACATTGCAGCAAGAGAGAGAGAGAGAGAGAGAGAGAGAGAGAGAAGAGAGAGAGAGAGAGTATATAAACGTGTGCACGTCTTTCTCTGAATATGGGTATGTACGTCAGTGTATGGGTGTGTGTGATTCGTACAAAACTGACGCTAACAACTCTATTCGGGACGGTATGGTGGCCATATTCCATCTGCTCAGAAGGCTTTATATGTACTTAGGAATCCATTAGGCAAAGTTCCATAATGTACATAACAGGCTAATCTGATGTGAGAAATATTTATTGCTCTGGCTGAGACCTACTGCTGAGAGAGAGAGAGAGAGAGAGAGAGAGAGAGAGAGAGAGAGAGAGAGAGAGAGGAGACTTCTGATGAGACCAGACTCCCTAAGAGAGAGAGAGAGAGAGAGAGAGAGAATTACATAAGCATTCATTCAACAGTAAAACAAAGACGAAGAAATTGCTCTTCCACCTCCTCCCTGCGTTTCCTTTTTTCTTCTCTTCGTAGTTTTCCATTAACCTGTTTCCTTCAGGAGAGAGAGAGAGAGAGAGAGAGAGAGAGAGAGAGAGAGAGAGAGAGAGAGAGAATGACAAATGCGGCGTTCGCTTTATAATTCATCATATTTGTACGTAATTCCATTCGCTCCGACGCTCCTCTTTCTTTCTCTGTTAAGTCTCCTCCTACAAGCCCACGGCAAACCTCACCACCCGCCTCCCCTCCCCAAAACCCACACCGAAAACTAACACACTACCCTACTACCCCCCCCCCCCCCCCCCCCCCCCGACCCCCCGGCACTACTCAGGCCCCTCTCCCGTCAGGGATCGACCCTTACGTACTAACTAGTCCCCACAAAGACCTGTTACTAAGTATATCTTATTTTAACAAGAACACTGAGCTGGGGCTACCCCGAAGGATGAGATATTTTTAGTTACGTGGCCAGGAACCAATTGGTTACCTAGCAACGGGACCTACAGCTTACTGTGGGATCCGAACCCACATTATTCCGAGAAATGAATTCTAATCACTTGAAACAAATTCCTCTGAGTCCTCGTTGGCAGAGCGGGGAGTCGAACTCGTGACTACCGAATCGGTAGGCGAACACGCAAACCACTCGTCCAACGAGGAACTAATAGCTGATACTAACCTTTAGTAACGTCAAAAAGGCGCAAATAATAGCAACGGAATCCCTGTGCAAATAACCAATGCTGGCCATGCGAACAACCGCAGTCAAAACCTTTATCATGGTTACTTGTCATAATTATAAATAAATGCATTTCTAGGCGAGACAGTTGTTCGTCATCGAAGCTAATATTTCCCTGAACTATAATAATATATAAATTATATATATATATTATATATATATATATATATATATTTATATATCTATATATATATATATTATTATTATTTATTATATATACATACATATATATATCTCTCTTTTTTTTTTACTTATGCAAGAATGACCACTTTCGCTAAAACAACCCTTTTCACATTGTCTTCATACTTGCACGTTTCGAGAGACAAGACGTTGATAAAAGGACCAGAGTCAATCACTTAATCCCTGTTAATTACGACTATGCTGCATTCTTTAAAAAATTACGATTTATGAGGGGATGACTGACTGTATAATATATATATATATATATATATATATATATATATATATATATATATATATATATATATATATATATAAATAAAATATCTATATATATATATATATATATATATATATATATATATATATATATATATATTTGTATACCTGAATCACGAAAGTTTGGAACGTGATAAATACATAAATAAAGGTATAAGCCACGAAGGAAAGATAAACGATAAACAACGGAGTTTCTTTCAACTCAACGTCCTTTACTTTGCTAAGTAAACAAAGGACGTTGAGTCGAAAGATCTTGCAGAAACTCCGTTGTTTATCTTTCCTTCGTGGCTTATACCTTTATATATATATATATAATAATATCATATATATATATATATATATATATATATATATATATATATATATATATATATATATATATATATATAAAATACAGCAACACATACGAAACGAATTTTAAGTCAACAACATCCATTACATTCCCAAAAGTTTTATTGCATAATAGAACACTATTTACATATATTTGTCAAAATCCTTTATTAAAAATCAATCTAATTCAGCTGAACTTCATTGTTGAACGAATGAAATAAGATACTGAAGACCAAAACTAAAAAAAAGACAAAAAAAGAAAAATGCAGAAACCGCAGATTAAAAGAAAATGAAGGGGCAATTTCTTACTAATTCAATAGTAAGTTAATTCACTTGAAAACTTTCATCGTGGGAAGCGAAGTCACCCTTGACGCCAGTTTCTATTCTTCAACCAATCAATCGACATCCATGATGACTGAAATAAGAGGCAAAGAAGACGAAGAAGGAATTGGAATATAGCGTTTAGGCCAAAAGCCAAGCGCTTGGACCTACGAGGTCATTCAGCGTTGGAAAGGATATTGAGAGTAGGTAGGTTCGAAAGAAAGGTGTAACAGAAGGAAAACCTTGCTGTTGGAAGATAATATGAATCGAGGTACAGTAAAAGGAGTGAAAAAGGTTGCAGCTAGGGGCCGAAGGGACGTTACAAAGAACCTTTAGTAATGCTTACAGTGCACCCCGTGACGTGCACTGACGACACTGGACCCTAACGGGGACGCCGTACAAGCGGTATAATGGCTGCATCATGACTCGATATACCTCGATACGGGTGAGGGTTTGGGGTCAATAAATCCCACCTAAACAGCTGCCATCTGATTCATTATGCATTCGACAGATACCCACAGCAAGGGATCATAGCCCTTAAAGCCACGGTTTCATAAGGGTAACTTTCCCTTGCGCACGACGCTTCCGTGACGTGTAAAGAGGGTCGCAGGTGCCTGGCGATATGATGTCATAATTAGGAATACAGCCTTAATCACCCTCGCCAAATTGATCGTCATCTAGGGAATTGCACCTTCTTTAATGGGTTTCGTTAAGAATTCCTGTTCTCGTACTTGTTTTCATCTGGGAGTTGCCATCTTGACTGCAGGGACGAGACTTGAAATTACATTTGCTAAAGTTGATAAGCGTTAAAATGAAATTTCCCACGGCGGAAGATGAATTGCATTTTTTAAAGAACACGGGGGATGAACGCTATTGAATGCAGATATTTATCATTATAGGCTTCTCTCTCTCAAGAAATAATGGATAGAAACTAGAACTGAAGAGATACAACACATCCCATTGTGGGAACTTCTTTACATACAAGATATGTGACACGTGGAATAAACTGCCACCAGAAGTTGTAAACAACAACAGCGTGGAAGAGTTTAAAAGAAAGCTAGACAAAATCATTAGGACACTGTGAGCGCACGATGTCTCGTCTACCCGTCTACCTGTACTTGCACTCACTCAGGACTACATAACTACAGATGTTACAGCAAGTCAGATTGGAAGGGGGGTAGTTATAACATGAGAAAATGGCTTACTTTCATTATAATTTTTTTTTCTACTAGCCATTCTTCTTCACGTCTGGCCAGACATACTACATGGTCCTGTTTAAGTGTTAGGCCGCCACAGCAGAGCCTCTAAAAATGCTTTAGACCCATTAAAACTACGTTTCAGTTAATCTTGCTCGGTGGTCCCCTATGACCAATCTCTACCACCTTACAAAAATTCAGCCCTACACTGAGATAGGTCTCAAGCTGTAGGTATTTAATTGGATCTCTTGCCAATTTATAGGGGCAATTATTTTTTGGGGATGCTTGTTTGTTTGTACGGTGTTTTTACGTTGCATGGAACCAGTGGTTATTCAGCAACGGGACCAACGGCTTCACGTGACTTCCGAACCACGTCGAGAATGAACTTCTATCACCAGAAATACACATCCCCAACCCGTCAATGGAATGCCCGAGAATCGAACTCGCGACCACCGAGGTGGCAGGCCAAGACCTTACCGATCACGCCCACTGTGGCGCTTTTTTTTTACGGGGCCGGGGGGGAGGGGTTGGTGTGACAGTTTTGAAACTATTACGAAACTTGGATACTTTTACGCAACGCTGCGTTGTATGAGTCACTGCGAACGGCGATAGACTTTTCATAGTGAAAGTTAAAAAAAAAAAAAAAAATTACTTGCACTGCCAGGGAAAAATAAAGTCAACTATATTCTCCAGTTACTTAACAATACCAGTGTTACTATGGCAAGCAAGAGAACACCAAAACGAAAAAGCCACTTGAAAAAAAAAAAAAACTTTCATGACAATGCCAAACGTTAAACACACACACACACACACACACACACACACACACACACACACTACAAAAGACTAGGTGTATCAGAAAACTGGACAATTATTGGAAAAGAGTATTGAGCAACATAAAAAAAAGAATCATGCTATTAAATGAACTTGTGCAAAAATGTTGGTGTATTCGAATAAAATGATAGAAAGTCATATAATTGTCTAGTTTTATTAAAGAAGGCCTTGGTAAGAATAAGAATATCAGCCGAGGAAAGTGTAAAGTTGATCCATTTATTACTAAAGAATTGTATAAACTGTACTTAAGTAGAGTAGAATAGATAGTTTGGTCTCAAAGTATAGTAAAGTAGATAGTTTGGTCTCAAAGTACAGTAAAATAGATAGTTTGGTCTAAAAGTACAGTAAAATAGATAGTTTGGTCTAAAAGTACAGTAAAGTAGATAGTTTGGTCTTAAAGTTCAGTAAAGTAGATAGTTTGGTCTTAAAGTACAGTAAAATAGATAGTTTGGTTTGAAAGTACAGTAAAATAGATAGTTTGGTCTAAAAGTACAGTAAAGTAGATAGTTTGGTCTAAAAGTACAGTAAAGTAGATAGTTTGGTCTAAAAGTGGAGTAAAATAGATAGTTTGGTCTAAAAGTACGGTAAAGTAGATAGTTTGGTCTTAAAGTACAGTAAAGTAGATAGTTTCGTCTAAAAGTACAGTAAAGTAGATAGTTTGGTCTTAAAGTACAGTAAAGTAGATAGTTTGGTCTAAAAGTACAGTAAAATAGATAGTTTGGTCTAAAAGTACAGTAAAGTAGATAGTTTGGTCTTAAAGCACAGTAAAGTAGATAGTTTGGTCTCAAAGTACAGTAAAGTAGACAGTTTGGTCTTAAAGCACAGTAAAGTAGATCGTTTGGTCTAAAAGTACAGTAAAGTAGATAGTTTGGTCTAAAAGTACAGTGAAGTAGATAGTTTGGTCTTAAAGCACAGTAAAGTAGATAGTTTGGTCTCAAAGTACAGAAAAGTAGATAGTTTGGTCTCAAAGTACAGTAAAGTAGATAGTTTGGTCTTAAAGCACAGTAAAGTAGATAGTTTGGTCTCAAAGTACAGTAAAGTAGATAGTTTGGTCTTAAAGCACAGTAAAGTAGATAGTTTGGTCTAAAAGTACAGTAAAGTAGATAGTTTGGTCTCAAAGTACAGTAAAGTAGATAGTTTGGTCTTAAAGCACAGTACAGTAGATAGTTTGGTCTCAAAGTACAGTAAAGTAGATAGTTTGGTCTCAAGGTACAGTAAAATAGATAGTTTGGTCTCAAAGTACAGTGGAGTAGATAGTGTGTTCTCAAAATACAGTAGAGTAGATGGTTTGGTCTCAGCGACTGCAAAACGATTTACCCGGGTATTTTTCATGAGAAACAAATACAGGTGTGAGTTGGGCTTTCAGTCGACAAACAAGATTTGTGAATAATCTTTTGTTGCCTAGAGAGGCTTACCAGCCGGCTGTTTCAACAGCCTGAACGTTCGTTTGTACTGTTTCTCTCTCTGGAATAGATGCTATAAATTTCAGCTGCAATGGATCACTTTTCTTAAAAATGCGATGGGGCGAAACCGATCGATTTTTTTTTTCATCTTCCTTTTGATGCTTTAGGCGCCCACACACCCACACACACACGCACCCGCACACACACAAACGCACGCACAAACACACACCGCACCCACACACACACACACACACACACACCACAACACATATATATATATACGATATATATATATATATATATATATATATATATATATATATATATATTATATACATATGCGTTCGTGCATCTCGACATTTCTCGCCCTCTTACTTTCTTCTAGAATCATACTGTTATAATCCCAAAACTATCACAGTCAAGACTTCATTTCCTTGTCAATGTCGACAATATCCACACTTCTCCACGAGAATATGTAAACTGTAGAAACAAACATGCATAAACAAAAGCAAAGGAGCCGGTTGCAACAGAACTTTTTCACCAGTCATATATATATATATATATACGTATATATACATATATATTATTATTAAGCCATTCCTAATCTGAGGGTAGCTTCAGAAGAACAACACAATGGTTACTACCACATTAATTTTTCAACGTGATGCGTTGTCGATGAAAACCTCTTGCATTAAGACTTACACAACATCCGCCACTTCATGCACCCACATTGGCGACTCGACAGCTGTTTGCATTGGACCCCCTACAGATACTGTGCCATCAACCCCTATCTTGATAACAGCCATTCCTTTCCTCCTCCCCCATAACACATATCAAATTATATACTTTTTCCATCAATCATCTACCACTCTCCCCACAAGCTTAGGCCACCTCAAAGTCCTCTGATCCATCCTTTCATTTATGCAAACCATCTGACCACATTTCTCATTCTGTCAGTTCTCATGTCGTATATGCTCGGCAAATAGTTCATATTAACAACCTCACCCTTTCTTACTTCATCTGCAATTAGCATCCACACTTTTCTTCTATAAAAGAGAGCCAGCTCAACGATACTTTCCCATCTTCCAACCTTGGGTTTCATAGGCAATTCAAGCCTCTTCCCGATCTCTTGCTCACATACCTCTATGTTTCTTGTCATCTGTGGAAACTAGAATCGTAGATTCACATCAACTGTGCAGCTGATATCTAGGCTAGTCCCTTCCGACGCTCCTGATTGGCTGTTGATAAGCCAATCACAGGGCTGAAAACTCTCATCTCAGTCTCTCTCTCGAGTTCACATAGGCAGGATGTATGTTCCACCTCTCTTGAGGGACACGTCTTTCAAAAGTATCCCTTAGGGGAGGTGGAAAATACATCCTACCTATGTGAACTCTCGAGAGAGACTGAGAGTTTCCAGCCCTGTGACTGGCTTCTCAACTGCCAATCAGGAGCGTTATAAAGGACTGGCCTAGACATCAGATGCACGGTTGATTTGAATCTACTATAGTCTTCCCCAAACCTTATCAATATTCAGTACCTCTGCTTCTTGGTTTTCAATTCCCCTCATAATGTTCCCCTTGCTCAAATTGTATCTGTCTTTCTCCTCTTGCAATCCATTTTTAAACCACCAGTAGTTACTTCAGTTTCTCCTCAATAAACTCCTATCAGAACAGTACAGCAAACAAAAATCAACCATCTAAGAGTCAATTCATAACTATTTTCTTCTTTCCCTGCATTTTCGTTCCTACTTCCACTATCCTTTCCCTGACCTTTGGCACCAGTTCATCCATAAAGACATTGATCAGCCACGGAGACACATCATACTTTTTTTTTTTTAACACTAAACCAGTCATTTTTCTGCATACATATCCTGGCACCCGGTTCAATCCCATCATTTAACTCAGAAACACTACAGTAATCTATATGATACACTGCCCCTCAATCAGTCCTAATATCATTTTTTTCTACTGGTATGTATGAGCCACAGAGATTTTCGCCTACTCGGGGAGTAAGCCTACAAACTACTTTGTTGTTGCTGTTGTTGTTCTTGTTAGGGGTTAGGAAAGGTCTAAGAAAGAGCCTAAAAAGGTCTGGAAAAGGAGATTCGCGTTGAGTTAAATCTACGGGAATTTTAGGATAGGTTATTTATGATTTACTTATTAGGAAGAAAATGTAAAAATTAAATAATGTGGACATAAAACAGCACAGAAAAATTACTTCCAATAAAATATAGCGCATTTATTCTAATTTCCGTTGCTGAAACAAGGCTCCATTTGACCGCAGATTTTAGCCCATTTAATCAAGTTATAATCTATATATCTTCAATTCTCGCATCGCCTCTGACACCTCCATCTTAATGTTGAAAAAATGCATATGTATTTTCATGTTAGCCGTTGTAATTACATGGAGTAGGTGACTGATAAGTAGCTTCAATATATCTATATACATATATATATATATGTATATATATAAAAGTATATATATATATATATATATATATATATATATATATATATATATATATAGATAAATAGATAGTTAGATAGTTAGATAGATAGGTAGATATAGTGTACGTGTGTAATAGGCAATTGTAATCGCAACGAATTATTTCCATCTAACACACACAAAATAGGTTTACAAATCAGGTGAGCAGAGCACAATATAGTTGTCAATTAGTATCGATACCAATAGCAACTCTATTTACCAGTGAGTTCTCTCTCTCTCTCTCTCTCTCTCTCTCTCTCTCTCTCTCTCTCTCTCTCTCTCTCTCATTCCCAGAAGGGCCAACGATTGTTCTCATAGCAGTCACCACTACCCTAACAAGTTACCTGGGCAATATCGACGATCACCTGTCAACTGGATGGCGAGGCTGACGGGAGGAGTCTGTCTTCAACAATGTCATTTTCATCGCAGCCTCCTTCCTCCCCATCCAGTCACTAACTGGAACCAACCTTGGCTCTTAATTAAGGGAGATGGTAATGAAGTCATCGTTATTCTATAACTGGAACCACTTTTACGACCGATATTTAAAGGAGCTCTATTCTTGTTCTTGGATGCATGTTTATAAAAACACTACGTGGCCACGAGGAGAGATGAAACAGCGAAGTGTAAGATCTTTCGCCTGCATTCTAAAGCTTAATTAAAAGTACCTTAGAATAAAGGGGAAAGACCTTGTACTCTGTAGTGCCCTTTATCCTCGTGGTCATACACTCTGTTTATATTTACTTTGCATTGTGGATGTATTTCTATATGCAAATAGAACTTATGGTCAAGAGGTATGATGGAACACTGTAGTACGAGATCTTTCACGTGTATTCTACGGCTCGAAAATGCCTTAGAATAAAGGCGAAAGATCCTGTACTCTGTTGCGTCATCTTTCCCCGTGGCCATATAAACTCTATTTATATTTTCTTTACAATGTGGATGGGCCTTTTATTATATATATAACCAGAACATATGGCCACGAGGAGAAATCAAACACCACAGTGCAAGGTCTTTCCCCTCGGTTGCGTCATCTTTCCTCGCGGCCATATACTCTATATATTCCCCTACAAAAGTTACAGATATGTAAATAAATTGTAAATGCCATAGTTGAGTTGCGTATAGAATTTAGGCCAAAGGCCAAGCACTGGGATCTAAGAGGTAATTCAGCGCTGAAATGGAAATTGACAGTAAAGGTTTGAAAGGTGTAACAGGAGGAAAACCTCACAGTTGAACTACTACGAAACAATTGTTATGAGAGGGTGGTAAGTAAGATGAAGAAAGAGAATATGAAAGGAGGTACAGTTCATGGAACGAAAGGGGTTGCTGGTATGGGCCGAAGGCACGCTGTAAAGAACTTCAGTAATGCCTACAGTGCACCGCATGAGGTCCACTGACGGCACTAACCCCCTACGGGGGAAAATGTCATAGTAACTGCATTATTGTGAAAACATGTGCAATACGAAAAGTTATGAAGCTTGGACAAATCTCATAATATTATAAGTGTCTCAAACTTCCACACTGACAACAGTAATCGCATAGCATCAGTGTCAGTCATTTTATAGCTCGGGTCATCTAGGGTGGATCACCGCTAACGTTTAAGGAAACGATCTCTTGCTGTCGGGGATTTGTATTGGCTTATCCGGTCATTTAACTAATGTCAAGTGAATATTTGTGGCTTGACTTATATACATTTTTTTGGTATTAGTTGCCTGTACCTTACATTTACTTTTATATGAATTTATATGGCTGCTATTTTTCAAAGTCCTTTTCCTGTTTTCCACCAAAAAAGACAAATATAGAGTCCTGAACTCCACAAAATAAACCAAAGCCGTGGAGCAAGTGAAGAAGAAATCTTATAGGTGCGATCTTGCGTAAGAAGCTTAACTTCTCACATGAATGAAAATGAATTATTCTTAGTCCGGGAGAATTAGAATTCAGCTTCTTTGTGTCTTCATGGTGACTGAGAGTTGGGAATCAAGTTATAGATATATTTTCGAAGTAGCTTCCTGACGACATGGGGCAGAGGCAGTGTAATAAACATCGAAAAGAAAGACAATAATGAGGTCACATTTCTAAAATTTCTAAAGAATATGTTGAAAAAAAGCTACATTTTAATGACGGCTGAGGCACCGTGAGAATGATCAGTCACAAACAATGAATGACACAGATTATACGAGAAAGTCTACCATGGCAATGGTAGGAGGAGAAGAGGGTTTGAGGGTTGGGGGAGGGGAAGAGGAATGAAGGAGGGGTAGGAAAACAGGGAAGGGGAATAGGTATGGTGGGGGGGGGGGGGGGGGGGGTTCTTGGAAAGGAAGAGCGCTTGCAAAACCAGCTTTAATCACATACTTCTCTCATGAACGAATGCATTCAGATCCGAGTGAACGATCGAGCAATGAATCGAAGACTTTCCACGCATAGTTCAGCATTTTTTAAATTCTATTTCTTAAAAGCATCGACCGAAGTAAAGGAATCTGTAATACATGAGAAAGGGGTTGATAACAAAGGTTTGCCTGTGATCATAACAACAAAAATTTTATAACGGCATTAGATCACTTGACAAGCATGATGTACAAACATACACACACACACACACACACACTATATATATATATAATATATATATATATATATATATATACATACATATATATATACATATATATACAATATCTATATATATATATATAATATATATATATATATATATATATATATATATATATATATATATATAATATACACGTAGTGCGTGTGTGTGCCAGTATGTGCATATACATGCAAACATTGTATATATGTATATGTATATATATATATATATATATATAATATATATATATATATATATATATATATGTGTGTGTGTGTGGTGTGTGTGTGTGTGTGTGTGTGTGGTGTGTGTTAAAAAGGAGGAATTTACAGATTCATCATATTTAACTTCCCATGGAGACAGAGTCCGGGCGACAACCTAGAGAATGCTGATATCTCTTTTTGGGGTGGTATGATGTTAAAGTTCCTTACTTAAGCATATCAGTGTCGTGAGGCTATTGTTCAAGGTGCCATTGAAAACTGGCTGTGACAAGTTATTTGGGGCGTTAACGAAGAGTGTGAATTCATGTGTACGTGTACGAATTATGTCCATTCTTAATGGCTTGGTTTAGCCAAGAACTAGGGAGACAGCTACGGGAGAAAAGGCAGAATGCTGGGATAGCTCTGTGAAAGTTATATTTGTTTCAGTGTTGACATTCCAAGCTGCAATGGGTGAGTTATCATGATTTAGCCAAAGGGATGGCTTGTTGTGATATCTTGTAAAGATGTTCTATTTCATTTAATCTTTTGACTTTGTCTTTACAGCTGTGTGTGCTCACTAGTGTGTTCTTCTGTCTTTTAAACAGGCGGTTCTAGTGAGGGGACCGAGTGTCCTAGTGAGGGGACTGTATTTTGGAGAAGAGATAATTGGTGTGACTAATACTGATTAAGACTATATAAATACCGGGGGGTTATCTGAGTTGGTTGTCTGTGAGACTTGAACTATTATCATTCCATTAATTATCCTGTAAGAACCTGAATTATTCAACTAGTACTTTGCTTCGAATAAACATATATATTTTTGTAGCTCCGACTCTAATTTGATGACCTGATGGAATGGAGAGAGAGAGAGGAGACCAGAGACAGAGAGAGAGAGAGATAGAGAGAGAGAGAGAAAGGGGTTATTACCTGTGTCTGAGAGAGAGAGAGAGAGAGAGAGGGAGGGACTGAGTGTAACCAGTTCGCCTAACGCTCTGGCTAAACGCATACCAAATATTAAAATAGCGGGGGGCGACGCCCTTTGCGTAATATATATATATATGATATATATATATATATATAGATAGGGGGTATATATATATATAATATATATATATGTGTGTGTGTGTGTGTGAGAGAGAGAGAGAGAGAGAGAGGCTCTCAAAGGCCTCAACAGGATTTCGGACTCCATATTTACCACGAAAAAAAAAAAAAAACATGAAAGGTCGCCAACACTTAAAAGAGAGGAAATCGACAGGTAAATATTGCGAACCAGCGGCTATTTGCTCAGCTCTTTGGTTCTAATTATATCATCAAAGTTCGCGATTATCCGCCTCACTTGACTCCGCCCAGGTGTTTCTCCCTCTTCCTTCTCTCCTTTTGTTTCTTCTGTTCTTTCGGTGGGGTGTCAAGAGTGCGGTTCAGTTCTTCAGTTCTATGGAACTTTCGACACTTCAAACCTCTCTTTTATCATGAGCTTGTTTTGTCCACACTCTTCGATTTATGAAATTTAGCCTGTCAGGCCAAGAAGCTCTGGGGGCACTTATGGACAATCAGCGCTTAGGACAGCGAGAAGTGTTACGAGGAGTCACAAGGATTAGGATGTCTCAAAGACTTATTACTCCATCCGATTCCAAGGAGACATCGTGTGCTCACTTATCTCTAGGAGCAGGTTTTATTGTTCATTGACAGTGCCCTAATGCTGTTTACAACTTCTGGTGGCAGTTTATTCCAAGTGTCACATATCTTGTATGTGAGGAAGTTACCACAGTGGGATGTGTTGTATCTCTTCAGCTCTAGTTTTCAGCCATTATTTATTGACTGGTTTTCGTTTAATGTCAATAGGTTACTGTCTACTTTTGTTATGCCTTTCAGTATTCTGAATAAAGAGGGAGTGAAGAGTGGTTGGACAGAAAATAAAAATGATGTACAAGGAAAATAATAATGACGTACAAGGCATAACAAAAGTAGACAGTAACCTATTTACGTTAAACGAAAACCAGACAAGAGATAATGGATGGAAACTAGAACCGAAGAGATACAACACATCCCATTGCGGTAACTTCCGCACAGACAAGATATGTGACACATGGAATAAACTGCCACAAGAAGTTGTAAACAGCAACACCGTGGAAGAGTTTAAAAGAAAGCTACACAAAATCATTGGGAGGACACTGCGAATGAACAGGTGCCATAAAAAGTAACGGTTAGAGAGGGTGGACAGCATGACTGAAGCAAAGCAGGAATGGAGGGAAAGTAAAGAAGACTAAACACTGGGTGCATTTAGGGGCCGAAGGGACACTACATTCACCCTTTAGTAACGCCTACAGCGCGCCACGCGAGGCGTACTAAAAGCACTAACCCCTAATCAGGACCTCCTGCCACTTACATACTTTTTGACGAGTACGCGTGTGCAACCCACACACGCATATGCATATATATAATATATATATATATATATCTATATATATATATATATTATAGATAAGAGATCATGTAGACATTAAATCCACTCAATTCATGGAGGGTAACTTGCCGAATATATAGTTCCTCTTTCCGGAAAACTTTCACACCAGCTATTTAATATATCAAGCTATCACAGGTATTATTTTTACCTTTGACTATAACTACAAGTACCAAAACAAATGCGCCCCCCCATTCTAGACAGATATAGATATAAAATTCTGATAGACTTGTAGTGCAGAGCTTTTCGAATGTCCATGGAATTTTTTTACAGGCCTAAAAATATAAACAAGCAATGAACCAGAAACTAGCTTCATTCCAGGTAGTCTATACCTATTTACGTAAGCAAAGACGTGTGAGATAAGGTCCACCCGGTGTCCTTAGGTAGCCCAGATATGATGAGGATATGTGTATAAGTGTGGGGGTGGTGGATACTCAATTTCAGAGCGGGAGACAAACTCCCATGATGAAGTAGCAGAATAGAATACGGAATTGAGGCCAAAGCTCAATAATCGCTGGGCCATGAGGTTATTCAGCACTAAAACGGAAATTGACAGTAAGAGGGATAGCTTTCGGGAATCTATTCGGTTCCCCTTATTGATAAGGGGAACCGCACAGATTCCCGAGAGAGAGAGAGAGAGAGAGAGAGAGAGAGAGAGAGAGAGAGAGACTAACTACCAGGGGATAACCTCGAAGGAGGCCACTGAGAGAGAGAGAGAGACCGCTGTTTCTCCTTAAGCAGATGGAACAGAAGGGAAGTGAGGAGAATTCCGAATACTCTAATAAGAGAGGAGGAACCAAGAAAATGTGCAAATAAATAAACAAATGCCCATAGAGCGTTGGTGAATATTTCTTAATCTGACGATGACAATTGAACACTACCAAAGTTAATGGTACCTTGATGCATCAATGATCTCGACCAAAATGTCGATAGTTTAAGATCAAGGTTAATCTGGGCTTGATTCTTGAGGTAGGTTTGGGACGCCTCTCTCTCTCTCTCTCTCTCTCTCTCTATCATATATATATATATATTATTTTTTAATCGAGCTACAATTGTCCTTTAATATCTAATTCGCTCAACCTCGGAATTAATATATTTTCATATATGTAAACCGAAGAGGATTTTTTTAGTTGATAATAATTTCGTATCAGATATTAAAGGACATTTGTAGCTCGAATAATTTATATGAATCACGGCGGAATATGAATTTTAAATTTTAAAATATACATATATATATATTAACTATATATATAGATATCATATATTATATATATATAGAGAGAGAGAGAGAGAGAGAGAGAGAGAGAGAGAGAGAGAGAGAGCACGGCCACGGATACCTTTAATTAACCTTAAATAGAGTAAAAACTATCGAGGCTAGAGGGCTGCAATTTGGTACATTTGATGACTGGAGAGTGGATGGTCGACGTACCACCAATATGCAGCCCACTAACCTCAGTAGTCCTTTTTTTCTTTCTTTCTTTCTTTCTTTTTATTAATTTTTTTTAAGAACTGACGGCCACACATAGCTGCCACAATAGTTTTCTATTACAGAAAACTAAAAACCGACCAATATTCTCGATCTCACAAAAAAATTAACAAAAATAGAAGGAATTATGTTTAGTTAGATTCAGAAACTCGCCATCTCAGACTACAGTGACCTTTGGTGTTTGAGGAAATAATGTGTATAGAATTGTGGGGGAGAGAGAGAGAGAGAGAGAGAGAGAGAGAGAGTAATTTGAATGAAAACTGGTGGTTCTGTCTCAGTCATTTGATAATGGAGGCGTGAACATGGCGTCTCGGGATGCTGAGTGGGCCACAACAGTCATCTTTTAACTCTTTGCTTTTACATCCAATCATTGTTGATCTTTTTTTATTCATAAACGTTTAGATTATTATATTTATACAAGAATACTGAACAATATGAGTGATGTGTTCAACCAGTATTTTGGTGCATTAGGTAAAGTATAGTGTTAGAACTGCACAACCATTATATGTGATGCCTTTGCTTAATGCAGAAAAGATAAGAGTAATTCTATCAAACGCTTTGACTTTCAAGTTCTTTTTTTTACAATATCATTCAATTTAATGAACGAAAATAAAACTATAAGTATATAATTCATTTTAAAAAATCTGAAATAACGATGAACTCGTACTTGCAAATCGAAGAACAGGCAGTTCTTCAGTTATTGAAGGTCCTCCGTCTGTCTCCTTCTCTTGGGGAACTTTAAAAGGGATCAGACGAACAAAGTCATCCTCTCATTAAATTTTATCTTCTTTTGTCTTTATTCGTGATGCTCTTTTCTTGAGTGGGATTCCCGAAATTTTAGAAAAATAGAAATTTTAGGAAATCTTAGCAGTGGGAAGGTGTTAAAAGAGACCAATTGAAGGATGATTTTTGTTTCCTCCTCCTCCTCCTCCCAACCAACTGGATGTCTCTGAGATAAAAAGGCAAAGTCTTTGAAGTATTCAGAACTCCTAATGTCATAACAATTATCCAAAAACACTATGAATCCTTCCAGGAATTTCTCTGCTTCTCCCTCGAATTTCTGTCTCTTCCATCTTTCCCCAACTGTTAAGAATTTCTTTAAAAAATGGAGATTCCACTTTTCCTTAAAACAAATAAAATTTTCCTAAAGTTCCAGGAGGATTTCAACCTCAATGCAAACAAAATTCTCGGCCCAAAGCAGCTGCCTTTGTCTTCTTTCCTGAGTGAGTGACATCTCTGGAGAAGCATCGAATCTTCGTCCTTCTTCTCGATCTGAAAATTCTTCCATTTTGCTTCCTGCTCCTCTACGACGAAACAAGGCCTTTTCGGTCATTTCCGTCCCTATCATGGATAATCATAGAGCCCACTATTGCAGGCTGCTGCTCTGTCCGGAGCCAGAATCCTCTTCATCCTCGAAGAATTCTTCACTGACACGCAAGAGGCATATTTAGAAACTAAGCATAAAGAAAGTGGAAGTGGAGACAGAGAAAGAAGTAGTGTTGTGTGTGTGTGTGTGTGTGTGTGTGTGTGAGCGCGCTCATTTGTGAATAATTGCAAGTATAAATGCGTGTGTGCATGTTTAGGTTGGGAAGGGAGGGAATAAGGGGCTATGAAGGCTGAAAGAAGAATGAATGTTTGAGTGACTGAAATATTTCTTTTCATTTCTTTCTCTCTATCTCACTGTTTTTCCTCAAACCAATTTTTTAATCATATTTTTCCTTTCTTTTGCAGATGAAGTTAAGTAACCAGAGGAGATGGGCACTGAATGTGCACTATCCCGCAAGTCGAGAAACCAGCACATCTGGAGACTGGAGAGAACCAGGCCACAGGAGAACGGCTAGGACCTAGATAGATACCGGCACCTAAGCTGACCATACCAAAACCAAGACGAAGAACAGGACGCCGCTGGAGAATGGCCGCCAGCAGTTGGGGGATGCTGGCTCATTCCTTGGCCTAGACCTAGATAGACACCAGCACCTGACCTGACCCATCCCAATCCAAGACGAAGAAGAGACTAGGCTATATAGACACCGGCACCTGACCTAACTCAACCCAATCCAAGATGAAGAAAAGGACGTGGCTGGAGTACGGCTGCCAGCAGTTGGGGGGCTACTGGATCCATCCCTGGCCTAGACCTAGATACACACCAGCACCTGACCTCACCCATCCCAATCCAAGACGAAGAACATGACGCGGCTGGAGAATGGCCGCCAGCAGTTGGGGGGCTGCTGGCTCCTTCCCTGGCCTCGACCTAGATAGAAACCGGCACCTGACCTGACACATCCCAATCCAAGATGAAGAACAGGACGTAGCTGGAGAATGGCCGCCAGCAGTTGGGGGGCTGCTGGCTCCTTCCCTGGCCTGGACCTAGATAGACACAGGCACCTGACCTCACCCATCACAATCCAAGACGAAGAATAGGACGAGGCTGGAGAATGGCCGCCAGCAGTTGGGGGGCTGCTGGCTCCTTCCCTGGACTCGACCTAGATAGATACCGGCACCTGACCTGACACATCCCAATCCAAGATGAAGAACAGGACGCAGCTGGAGAATGGCCGCCAGCAGTTGGGGGGCTGCTGGCTCCTTCCCTGGCCTTGACCTAGATAGATACCGGCACCTGACCTGACACATCCCAATCCAAGATGAAGAACAGGACGCGGCTGGAGAATGGCCGCCAGCAGTTGGGGGGCTGCTGGCTCCTTCCCCTGCCTGGACGTAGATAGACACCAGTACCTGACCTAACCCAACCCAATCCAAGATGAAGAACAGGACGCAGCTGGAGAACGGCTGCCAGCAGTTATGGGCTGCTTGCTCCTTCCCTGGCCTGGAAATAGATAGACACGGGCACCTGACCTGACCTATCCCAATCTAAGACGAAGAACAGGATGCCGCTGGAGAACGGCCGCCAGCAGTTGGGGGGCTGCTGGCTCCTTCCCTGGCCTGGACCTAGATAGACATCAGCACCTGACCTGACCCATCCCAATCCAAGACGAAGAACAGGACGTAGCTGGAGAATGGCTGCCAGCAGTTGGGGGGCTGCTGGTTCCTTCCCTGGCCTGAACCTAGATAGACACCGGCACCTGACCCGACCTATCCCAATCTAAGACGAAGAACAGGACGCGGCTGGAGAACAGATGCCAGCAGTTGTGGGGCTGCTGGCTCCTTCCCTGGCCTAGACCTAGATAGAATCCAGCACCTGACCAGACCCATCCCAATCCAAGACAAAGAACAGGACGCAGCTGGAGAACTGCTGCCAGCAGTTGGGGGGCTGCTGGTTCCTTCCCTGGCCTGGACCTAGATAGAAACCGGCACCTGACCTGACCCATCACAATCTAAGACTAAGAACAGGATGCCGCTGGAGAACGGCTGCCACAGTGGGGGGCTGCTGTTCCTTCCCGGCTGGACCTAGATAGAAACCGGCACCTGCCACCTACCTGGACCGACCCATCCCAATCTAAGACGAAGAACAGGATGCGCTGGAGAACAGCTGCCAGCAGTTGGGGGACTGCTGCTTCCTTCCCTGGCCTGGACCTAGATAGAAACTGGCACCGGACCTGACCCATCCCGATCCAAGACGAAGAACAGGATGCGGCTGGAGAACGGACGCCAGCAGTTGGGGGGCTACTGGCTCCTTCCCTGGCCTGGACCTAGATAGACACTGGCACCTGACCTGACCCATCCCAATCCAAGACAAAGAACAGGACGTGGCTGGAGAATGGCCGCCAGCAGTTGGGGGGCTGCTGGTTCCTTCCCTGGCCTGAACCTAGACAGACGATTGCACCTGACCTGACCTATCCCAATCTAAGACGAAGAACAGGACGCGGTGGGAACAGATGCCAGCAGTTGTGGGGCTGCTGGCTCCTTCCCTGGCCTCTACCTAGATAGACACCGGCACCGTGACCTGACACTCCCATTCCAAGACGAAGAACAGACGCCGGCTGGAGAATGGCTGCCAGCAGTTGGGGGGCGGCTGGCTCCTTCCTGCCTGTGGACCTAGAATAGAAACTCCTTCCCGGCCTGGACCTAGATAAGAAAAACCGGCACCGACCTGACCCATCCCAACCTAAGACGAAGAACAGGATGCCGCTGGAGAATGGCTGCCAGCAGTTGGGGGGCTGCTGGCTCCTTCCCTGGCCTGGACCTAGATAGACACTGGCACCTGACCTTACCCATCCCAATCCAAGACGAAGAACACGACGCGGCTGGAGAATGGCTGCAAGCATTTTGGGGCTGCTGGTTCCTTCCCTGCCTGGACCTTGATAAAAACCGGCACCTGACCTGACCCATCCCAAACCAAGACGAAGAACAGGATGCGGATGGAGAACGACCACCAGCAGTTGGGGGGCTGCTGGCTCCTTCCATGGCCTTGATCTAGATGGACACAGGCACCTGACCTCACCCATCCCAATTCAAAATGAAGAACAGGACGCGGCTCGAGAACGAACGACAGCAGTTGGGGCACCTGACCTGAACCCATCCCAATCCAAGACCAAACCCCCCAGACCGGACGCGGCTGGAGAACGGACACCAACAGGTGGGGGGATTCTGACTCCTTCCCTGGCCTGGACCTGATAGATGGGCACCTTGACCTGACCCATCCCCAATCCAAGACGAAGAACAGGACACCCGGGCTGGAGAACGGCCACCTGCATTGGGGGGGCTGCTGGCTCCTTCCCTCCCTGAATGGACCTAGATAGCACACGCACAGACCTGACTCAACCCAATCTAAGACGAAGAACAGGAACGCGGCTGGAAGGAAAACGGCTGCCAGCAGTTGGGGGGCTGCTGGTTCCTTCCCTGGCCTGTACCTAGATACACAGCGGCACCTGACCTGACCCATCCCAATCCAAGACGAAGAACAGGACGTAGCTGGAGAATGGCTGCCAGCAAATTGGGGGCTGCTGGTTCCTTCCCTGGCCTGAACCTAGATCGACACCGGCACCTGACCCGACCTATCCCAATCTAAGACGAAGAACAGGACACGGCTGGAGAACAGATGCCAGCAGTTGTGGGGCTGCTGGCTCCTTCCCTGGCCTAGACCTAGATAGAATCCAGCACCTGACCAGACCCATCCCAATCCAAGACAAATAACAGGACGCAGCTGGAGAACTGCTGCCAGCAGTTGGGGGACTGCTGGTTCCTTCCCTGGCCTGGACCTAGATAGAAACCGGCACCTGACCTGACCCATCACAATCTAAGACTAAGAACAGGATGCCGCTGAGAAACGGCTGCCAGCAGTGGGGGGCTGCTGGTTCCTTCCCTGGCCTGGACCTAGATAGAAACCGGCACCTGACCTGACCCATCCCAATCTAAGACGAAGAACAGGATGCTGCTGGAGAACGGCTGCCAGCAGTTGGGGGGCTGCTGGTTCCTTCCCTGGCCTGGACCTAGATAGAAACCGGCACCTGACCTGACCCATCCCGATCCAAGATGAAGAACAGGATGCGGCTGGAGAACGGACGCCAGCAGTTGGGGGGCTGCTGGCTCCTTCCCTGGCCTGGACCTAGATAGACACTGGCACCTGACCTGACCCATCCCAATCCAAGACAAAGAACAGGACGTGGCTGGAGAATGGCCGCCAGCAGTTGGGGGGCTGCTGGTTCCTTCCCTGGCCTGAACCTAGACAGACGATTGCACCTGACCTGACCTATCCCAATCTAAGACGAAGAACAGGACGCGGCTGGAGAACAGATGCCAGCAGTTGTGGGGCTGCTGGCTCCTTCCCTGGCCTCTACCTAGATAGACACCGGCACCTGACCTGACACATCCCAATCTAAGACGAAGAACAGGATGCGGCTGGAGAACGGCTGCCAGCAGTTGGGGGGCTGCTGGCTCCTTCCCTGGCCTCGACCTAGATAGAAACCGGCACCTGACCTGACCCATCCCAATCTAAGACGAAGAACAGGACGCAGCTGGAGAACGGCTGCCAGCAGTTGGGGGGCTGCTGGTTCCTTCCCTGGCCTGGACCTAGATAGACACAGGCACCTGACCTCACCCATCACAATCCAAGACGAAGAATAGGACGAGGCTGGAGAATGGCCGCCAGCAGTTGGGGGGCTGCTGGCTCCTTCCCTGGACTCGACCTAGATAGATACCGGCACCTGACCTGACACATCCCAATCCAAGATGAAGAACAGGACGCAGCTGGAGAATGGCCGCCAGCAGTTGGGGGGCTGCTGGCTCCTTCCCTGGCCTTGACCTAGAAAGATACCGGCACCTGACCTGACACATCCCAATCCAAGATGAAGAAAACAGGACGCGGCTGGAGAATGGCCGCCAGCAGTTGGGGGCTGCTGGCTCCTTCCCCTGCCTGGACCTAGATAGACACCAGTACCTGACCTAACCCAACCCAATCCAAGATGAAGAACAGGACGCAGCTGGAGAACGGCTGCCAGCAGTTATGGGCTGCTTGCTCCTTCCCTGGCCTGGAAATAGATAGACACGGGCACCTGACCTTACCTATCCCAATCTAAGACGAAGAACAGGATGCCGCTGAGAACGGCCGCCAGCATTGTTTGGGGGGCTGCTGGCTCCTTCCCTGGCCTGGACCTAGATTAGACATCAGCACCTGACCTGACCCATCCCAATCCAACACGAAGAACAGGACGTAGCTGGAGGGGAATGGCTGCCAGCCAGTTGGGGGGCTGCTGGTTCCTTCCCTGGCCCTGAAACCTAGATAGACACCGGCACCTGACCCGACCTATCCCAATCTAAGACGAAAGAACAGGACGCGGGGGATGGAGAACAGATGCCAGCAGGGGGTTGTGGGGCTGCTGGCTCCTTCCCTGGCCTAGACCTAGAATAGAATCCAGCCCCACCTGACCAGGACCCATCCCAATCCAAGACAAAGAACAACAGGGACGCAGCTGAACGAGAAAAAAAAACTGCTGCCAAGCAGTTGGGGGGCTGCTGGTTTCCTACCCTGGCCTGGACCTAGATAGAAAAAAACCGGCCCCACCTGACCCTGACCCATCAAACAATCTAAGGACTAAGAACAGGATGGGGGAACCGCCGCTGGGGAGAACGGCTGCAGCAGTTGGGGGGCTGCTGGTTCCTTCCCTTGGTCCTGGGGGACCTAGATAGAAACGGCACATGACCTGACCCATCCCAATCTAAGACGAAGAAAAAACAAAGGATGCCCGCTGGCGGAGAACAGCTGCCAGCAGTTGGGGGGCTGCCCGACCTGCTTTTCCTCCCTGGCCCTGGGGGACCTAGATAGAAACTGGCACCTGACCTGACCCATCCCGATCCAAGACGAAGAACAGGATGCGGCCTGGAAGACGGAACGCCCCAGCAGTTGGTACTGGCTCCTTCCCTGGCCTGGACTAGTAGACAAGGCACCTGACCTGACCCACCCAATCCAAGACAAAGAACAGACGTGGTGGAGAATGGCCGCCATCAGTTGGGGGGCGGCTGGTTCCTTCCCTGGCCTGAACCTAGACAGGAGATTGACCGGACCTGACCTATCCCAATCTAAGGACGAAGGAACAGGGCGGCCTGGAGAACGCCTGCCAGCCCAGTTGTGGGGCTGCAGGCCCTTCCCTTCCCTCTAACCTACCTGATAGACAGGCAACCTGGACCTGAACCACCCAAAATCCAATCGGACTGGAAGAACCAGACTCCGGCCGGGGGAAGGACCGGCTGCCAGCAGTTGGGGGGCTCCGCGCTTCCTTCTGGCCTTGGGACCTAGTTAGAAACCGGCACCTGGACCTGACCATCCCAATCTAAGAGAGAACAGAGCGCTGGAGATGGCTGGCCAGCAGTTGGGGGGAATGCTGGTTCCTTCCCTGGCCTGACCTAGAATAGAAAGGCACTTGGACCTGAAACCATCCCAATCTAAGAGAAGAAACAAAGGACGCGGCTTGGAGAACAGATACCAGCAGTTGTGGGGCTGCGGCTGCCTTCCTTCCCTGGACCTGTCCCCTACCTAGATAGACCACCGGCACCTGACCTGACACATCCCAATCCACGACGAAAGAACAGGACGCTGGCTGGAGAAAACGGCTGCCAGCAGTCGGGGGGCAGCTGGCTCCTTCCCATGGCCTGGACCATTAGATAGAAACCGGGCACCATGACCTGAACTCCCATTCCCCAATCTAAGACGTAAAACAAAAGGACGCAGCTGTGGAGAACGGCTTGCCAGCAGTGGGGGGAACTGCTGGTTCCTTCCCTGGCCTGGACCTGGATAGAAAACCGGCAACTTGACCTGGGACCACATCCCAATCTAAGATTGAAGAACAAAAAAGGATTGCCGATGGAGAATGGATGCCAGCAGTTGGGGGGCTGCTGTTCCATTCCCTGGCCTGGACCATAGATAGAAAAACCGGCACTTGACCGGAACCATCCAATCCTAAGATGAAGAAACCAGGATTAGCCGCCGGGAGGAACGGCTCTAAGCCACAGTTGGGGTGGCTGCGGATTCCTTCCCTGGCCTGGGAACCTAGGATAGAAACCGGCACTGACCTTACCAATCCCAATTCTAAGACGAAGAAACAGGGATGGCGATGGAGAATGGCTGCCAGCAGTTGGGGGGCTGCTGGCTCCTTGCCCTGGCCTGGACCTAGATATAGACAAAAAACCTGGCACCCTGACTTGACCCATCCCAATCCTAAGGACGAAGAAACAACAACGCCGCTGGAGAATGGCTGCCAGCAGTTGGGGGGCTGCTGGCTCCTTCCCTGGCCTGGACCTAGATAGACACTGGCACCTGACCTTACCCATCCCAATCCAAGACGAAGAACACAACGCGGCTGGAGAATGGCTGCAAGCATTTTGGGGCTGCTGGTTCCTTATCCCTGGCCTGGAACCTAGATAGAAAACCGGCACTTGACCTGAATCATCCCCAATCTCAGATGAAGAACAGCTGCCGCTTGGCAGAACGGCTGGCCAGCAGTTGGGGGCTGCTGCTCCTTCCCTGGCCTGACCTAGATAGAAACCGGCACCTGACCTGGACCCATCCCAATCTTAAGACGAAGAACAGGATTTGCCGCCCTGGAGAGATGGCCCCTGGCCAGCCAGGTTGGAGGCCTGCTGGAAAAACTTTCCTTCCCTGGCCTGGGACCTAGATATAACTGCGCCCCTGACCTTGACCCATCCCCAAATCCGAAGACGAAGAAACACAACGCGGCTGGATAATGGCTGCAACATTTTGGGCTTGCTGGTTCCTTCCCCTGCCTGGACGCTTGTAAAAACCCGGCACCTGACCTTAACCCATCCCAACCAGACCGAAGAAAAGGATGATGCCGGATTGAGACACCACCAGCATTGGGGGGCTGCTGGCTCCTTTTCCATGGCCTTGATCTAGATGGACACAGGCACCTGACCCTACACCCATTCCCAATTTCAAAATGGAAGAACAGGACGCCGGGCTTCGAGAACGAACCGACAGCAGTTGGGGCAACCTGGACCTGACCCATCCCAATCCCAATCAAACGAAGAAGCCGGTACGCGGCTGGAGGACAACGGGGACACCAAACCAGTTGGGGGGATTCTGGACTCCTTCCCTCGGCCTGGAACCTAGATAGGACATGGGCACCTGGACCTGACCCCAATCCCAATCCCAAGACGAAGAAACAAAAGGGAACACTGGCTGGAGAACGGCCCACCTGGCAGTTTGGGGGGCTGACTGGCTCCTTTCCCTGGAATGGGGACCATAGATTAGACCACAACGCACCTGACCTGACTCAACCAACCAATCTAAGAAGAAGAACAGGACGCGGCTGGAGAACGCTGCCAGCACTTGTGGGGGGCTGCTGGTTCCTTCCCTGGCCTGTACCTAGATACACAGCGGCACCTGACCTGACCCATCCCAATCCAAGACGAAGAACAGGACGTAGCTGGAGAATGGCTGCCAGCAGTTGGGGGGCTGCTGGTTCCTTCCCTGGCCTGAACCTAGATAGACACCGGCACCTGACCCGACCTATCCCAATCTAAGACGAAGAACAGGACAACGGCTGGAGAACAGATGCCAGCAGTTGTGGGGCTGCTGGCTCCTTCCCTGGCCTAGACCTAGATAGAATCCAGCACCTGACCAGACCCATCCCAATCCAAGACAAATAACAGGACGCAGCTGGAGAACTGCTGCCAGCAGTTGGGGGACTGCTGGTTCCTTCCCTGGCCTGGACCTAGATAGAAACCGGCACCTGACCTGACCCATCACAATCTAAGACTAAGAACAGGATGCCGCTGGAGAACGGCTGCCAGCAGTTGGGGGGCTGCTGGTTCCTTCCCTGGCCTGGACCTAGATAGAAACCGGCACCTGACCTGACCCATCCCAATCTAAGACGAAGAACAGGATGCCGCTGGAGAACAGCTGCCAGCAGTTGGGGGGCTGCTGCTTCCTTCCCTGGCCGGCCTGGACCTAGATAGAAAACTGGGCACCGGACCTGGACCCATCCCGATCCAAGACGAAGAACAGGATGCGGTCTGGAAGAACGGAACGCCAGCAGTTGGGGGGCGGACTGGCTCCTTCCTGGCCTGGAAACCTAGATAAGACAACTGGCACCTGACCTGAACCCATCCCAATCCAAGACAAAAACAGGACGTTGGCTGGAGAATGGCCGCCAGCATTTTGGGGGGATGCTGGTTCCTTCCCTGCCTGCACCTAGATAGACGATTGCACCTGACCTGACCCTATCCCATCTAAGACTGAAGAACAGGACGCGCTGGCCTGGAAGAACACGGATGCCAGAAACAGTTGTTGGGGTCTGCTGGCTCCTTCCCTGGCCTCTACCTAGATAGACACCGGCACCTGACCTGACACATCCCAATCCAAGACGAAGAACAGGACGCGGCTGGAGAACGGCTGCCAGCAGTTGGGGGGCTGCTGGCTCCTTCCCTGGCCTGGACCTAGATAGAAACCGGCACCTGACCTGACCCATCCCAATCTAAGACGAAGAACAGGACGCAGCTGGAGAACGGCTGCCAGCAGTTGGGGGACTGCTGGTTCCTTCCCTGGCCTGGACCTAGATAGAAACCGGCACTTGACCTGACACATCCCAATCTAAGATGAAGAACAGGATGCCGCTGGAGAATGGCTGCCAGCAGTTGGGGGGCTGCTGGTTCCTTCCCTGGCCTGGACCTAGATAGAAACCGGCACTTGACCTGAACCATCCCAATCTAAGATGAAGAACAGGATGCCGCTGGAGAACGGCTGCCAGCAGTTGGGGGGCTGCTGGCTCCTTCCCTGGCCTGGACCTAGATAGAAACCGGCACCTGACCTGACCCATCCCAACCTAAGACGAAGAACAGGGATGCGCTGGAGATGGCTGCCAGCAGTTGGGGGGCTGCTGGGCCTCTTCCCTGGCCTGGACCTAGATAGACACTGGCAACCTGACCTTACCCATCCCACCAATCCCAAGACGAAGAACACAACGCGGCTGGAGAATGGCTGGCAAGCATTTTGGGGAATGCTGGTTCCTTCCCTGCCTGGACCTTGATAAAAACCGGCAACCTGACCTGACCCAGTCCAAACCAAGACGAAGAAAAAACAGGATGCGGATGGAGAACGACCACCCAGCAGTGTTGGGGGCTGCTGGCTCCTTCCATGGCCTTGATCTGAGATTGGACACAGGTCACCTGACCTCACTCCCATCCCAATTCAAAATGAATTACAGGAACGGCGGCTCCGAGAACGAACGACAGCATGTTGGTTGGGGCACCTGACCTGACCCATCCCAATTCCCAAGGACGAAGAACCGGCACCGGCTGGAGACAAACCGGACACCAACAGGTTGGGAGGGGGGATTTCTGACTCCTTCCCTGGCCTGGAACCTAGATAGACCATGGGCACCTGACCTGACCCATCCCAAGACCAAGCACGAAGCAACAGGACACCGGCTGGAGGGAACCGGCCACCTGCAGTTGGGGGGCTGCTGCGGCTACCTTCCCTGAATGCGGACCATAGATAGACCCACAGCACCTGACCTGACTCAACCCAATCTAACGACGAAGAACAGGACGCGGCTGGAGAACGGCTGCCAGCATTTTGTTGGGGGGCTGCTGGTTTACCTTCCCTCGGCCTGTAACCTAGATAGCACAGCGGCACCCTGAACCTGAACCCCATTCCCAATCCAAGGACGAAGAACAAAGGACGTAGCTGCCGGAGAATGGCTGCCCAGCCAGTTGGGGGGCGTGCTTGGTTCCTTCCCTGGCCTGAACCTAGATAGACACCCGGCACCTGACCCGACCTATCCCAATCTAAGACGAAGAACCAGGAACACGGCTGTCGGAGAAACAGAAGCCAGACAGTTGTGGGGCTGCTGGCCTCCTTCCCTTGGCCTAGAACCTAGATAGAAACTCCAGCAACTGACCAGACCCATCTCCCAAATCCAAGACCAAAATAACGAGGACGCAGCTGGAGAACATGCTGCCAGCAGTTTGGGGGACTGCTGGTTCCTTCCCTGGTCCTGGACCTAGATAGAAAACCGGCACCTGACCTGACCCATCACAATCTAAGACTAAGAACCAGGATGCCGCTGGATCAACGGCCTGCCAGCAGTTGGGGGGCTGCTGGTTCCTTCCCTGGCCTGGACCTAGATAGAAACCGGCACCTGACCTGAACCCATCCCAATCTAAGACGAAGAACAGGATACGCTGGAGGAACCACTGCCAGCAGTTTGGGGGGCTGCTGCTTCCTTCCCTGGCCTGGACCTAGATAGAAATGGCACCGGACCTGGACCCAATCCCCGATCCCAAGAAACGAAGAAAACAGGATGGCCGGCTGGAGAACCGGACGCCAGCAGTTGGGGGGCGACTGGCTCCTTCCCTGGCACCTGGAACCTATAGATAGACAACTGGCACCTGACCTGAACCCATCACCCAATCCAAGACAAAGAACAAAGGACGATGGCTGGAGGAATGGCCTGCCAGCAGTTGGGGGGGGCTTGCTGGTTCCTTCCCTGGCCTGAAACCTAGACCAGACGGATTGCACCTGACCTGGAACCTATTCCCCAATCTAAGACGAAGAACCCCGGATGGCGCGGCTGGAGAACAGATGCCAGTCAGTTTGTGCGGGCTGCTGGCTCCTTCCCTGGCCTCTACCATAGATAGACCACTGGTCACCTGGACCCTGACAACAAATCCCAATCCAAGACGAAGAACAGGACAGCGGCTGGAGAAAACGGCTGCCAGCAAGTTTGGCGGGGGGGGGCTGGCTGGCTCCTTCCCTGGCCCTGGACCTAGATAGAAACCGGCACCTTTGACCTTGGCACCCATCCCAAATCTAAGACGAAAGAACAAGCAGGTAACGCAGCTGTGGAGAACGGCTGCCAGCAGTTGGTTGGGACTGCTGGTTCCTTTTCCCTGGCCTGGACCTAGATAGAGAAACCTGGCACTTGACCTGACACATCCCCCAATCTAAGATTGAAGAACAGGATGGCCGATGGAGGAATGGCTGCCCAGCAGTTGGGGGGATGCTGGTTCCTTCCATTGGGCCTGGGACCTAGATAGAAAACCGGCACTTGACCTGAACCATCCCAATCTAACGATGACAAGAAAACAGGATGCCGCTGGAGAACAAAAGGCTGCCAGCAGTTTTGGCGGGGGGCTGCCTGGGCTTCCCTTCCCATGGCCTGGACCCTAAGAATAGGAAAACCGGCCACCTGACCCTGAACCCATTCCCAACCTAAGACGAAGAACAGGGTATGCCGCTGGACGAATGGCCTGGCCAGCAGTTGGGGGGCTGCTGGCTTCCTTACCCTGGCCTGGAACCTAGATAGACACCTGGCACCATGGACCTTACCCATCTCAATCCAAGACGAAGAACACGACGCGGCTGGAGAATGGCTGCAAGCATTTTGGGGCTGCTGGTTCCTTCCCTGCCTGGACCTTGATAAAAACCGGCACCTGACCTGACCCATCCCAAACCAAGACGAAGAACAGGATGCGGATGGAGAACGACCACCAGCAGTTGGGGGGCTGCTGGCTCCTTCCATGGCCTTGATCTAGATGGACACAGGCACCTGACCTCACCCATCCCAATTCAAAATGAAGAACAGGACGCGGCTCGAGAACGAACGACAGCAGTTGGGGCACCTGACCTGACCCATCCCAATCCAAGACGAAGAACCGGACGCGGCTGGAGAACGGACACCAACAGTTGGGGGGATTCTGACTCCTTCCCTGGCCTGGACCTAGATAGACATGGGCACCTGACCTGACCCATCCCAATCCAAGACGAAGAACAGGACACGGCTGGAGAACGGCCACCTGCAGTTGGGGGGCTGCTGGCTCCTTCCCTGAATGGACCTAGATAGACACACGCACCTGACCTGACTCAACCCAATCTAAGACGAAGAACAGGACGCGGCTGGAGAACGGCTGCCAGCAGTTGGGGGGCTGCTGGTTCCTTCCCTGGCCTGTACCTAGATACACAGCGGCACCTGACCTGACCCATCCCAATCCAAGACGAAGAACAGGACGTAGCTGGAGAATGGCTGCCAGCAGTTGGGGGGCTGCTGGTTCCTTCCCTGGCCTGAACCTAGATAGACACCGGCACCTGACCCGACCTATCCCAATCTAAGACGAAGAACAGGACACGGCTGGAGAACAGATGCCAGCAGTTGTGGGGCTGCTGGCTCCTTCCCTGGCCTAGACCTAGATAGAATCCAGCACCTGACCAGACCCATCCCAATCCAAGACAAATAACAGGACGCAGCTGGAGAACTGCTGCCAGCAGTTGGGGGACTGCTGGTTCCTTCCCTGGCCTGGACCTAGATAGAAACCGGCACCTGACCTGACCCATCACAATCTAAGACTAAGAAAGGATGCCGCTGGAGAAACGGCTGCCAGCAGTGGGGGGCTGCTGGTTCCTTCCCTGGCCTGGACCTAGATAGAAACCGGCACCTGACCTGACCCATCCCAATCTAAGACGAAGAACAGGATGCCGCTGGAGAACGGCTGCCAGCAGTTGGGCTGCTGGTTCCTTCCCTGGCCTGGCGACCTAGATAGAAACCGGCACCTGACCTGACCCATCCGATCCAAGATGAAGAACAGGATGCGGCTGGAGAACGGACGCCAGCAGTTGGGGGGGGGGATGCTGGCTCCTTCCCTGGCCTGGAAACACCCTAGATAGACACTGGCACCTGACCTGACCCATCCCATTCCAAGACAAAGAAACAGGACGTGGATGTGGAGAAGGCCGCCAGCAGTTGGGGGGCTGGCTGGTTCCTTCCCTGGCCTGAACCTAGACAGACGATTGCACCTGACCTGACCTATCCCAATCTAAGACGAAGAACAGGACGCGGCTGGAGAACAGATGCCAGCAGTTGTGGGGCTGCTGGCTCCTTCCCTGGCCTCTACCTAGATAGACACCGGCACCTGACCTGACACATCCCAATCTAAGACGAAGAACAGGATGCGGCTGAGAACGGCTGCCAGCAGTTGGGGGCTGCTGGCTCCTTCCCTGGCCTGGACCTAGATAGACACTGGCACCTGACCTGCACCCATCCCAATCCAAGACAAAGAACAGGACGTGGGTCTGGAGGAGAATGGCCGCCAGCAGTTGGGGCGGGGGGCTGCTGGTTCCTTCCCTGGCCTGAACCTAGACAGACGATTGCACCTGACCTGACCTATCCCAATCTTAAGCACGAAGAACAGGACGCGGCTGGAGAACAGATGCCAGCAGTTGTGGGGCTGCTGGCTCCTTCCCTGGCCTCTACCTAGATAGACACCGGCACCTGACCTGACACATCCCAATCTAAGACGAAGAACAGGATGCGGCTGGAGAACGGATGCCAGCAGTTGGGGGGCTGCTGGCTCCTTCCCTGGCCTTGGACCTAGATAGAAAAACCGGCACCTGACCTGACCCATCCCAATCTAAGACGAAGAACAGGACGCAGCAGCTGGAGAACGGCTGCCAGCAGTTGGGGGGCTGCTGGTTCCTTCCCTGGCTGGACCTAGATAGACACAGGCACCTCCTCATCCATCACCAATCCAAGACGAAAGAAAGGACGGGCCGGAGAATGGCCCGCCAGCAGTTGGGGGGAGCTGGCTCCTTCCCTGGGGACTCGACCTAGATTAGAATACCGGCCAACCTGACTTGAACACCTAATCCAAGATGAAGAAACAGGACGCAGGCTGGAGAATGGCCGCCAGCAGTTGTTGGGGGGCGCTGGCTCCTTCCCTGGACCTTGACCTAGATAGATACCGGCACCTGACCTGCACATCATCCAAGAATGAAGAACCAGGAACGCAGTGGAGAATGGCCGCCACATTGGGGGGTGTGGCTCCTTCCCTGGCCTTGGACCTAGATAATACCGGCACCTGACCTGACATCCCACCAAATAAGAACAGGAACGCGGCTGGGGAGGAATGGCCGCCAGCAGTTGGGGGGCTGCTGGCTCCTTCCCTGCCTGGACCTAGATTAGACACCAGTACCTGACCTCCCAACCACCCAATCCAAGATGAAGAACAGGACGCAGCTGGGGAGAACGGCTGCCAGCAGTTATGGGCGGGTTCTGCTTGCTCCTTCCCTGGCCTGGAAATAGATAGACACGGGCACCATGACCTGACCTATCCCAATCTAAGACGTAAGAACAGGATGCCGCTGGAGAACAACGGCCGCCAGCAGTTGGGGGGCTGCTGGCTCTTCCACCTGGCCTGGACCTAGATAGACATCAGCATCTAAGACAAGAAACAGGACGCACTGAGAAACGGCTGCCACGGCAGTTGGGGGTGCTGGTTCTTCCCTGGCCTGGACCTAGATAGACACAGCCACCTGACCTCATACATCCACAAGCCAAGACGAAGAATAGGACCGAGGCTGCGGAGAATGGCCGCCGAGCAGTTGGGGGGTTGGGGGGCTGCTGGCCTCCTTCTCCTTACCCTGGACTCGACCTAGATAGATACCTGGCACCTGACCATGACACAAATGTCCCAATCAAGATGAAGAACAGGACGCAGCTGGAGAATGGCCGCCAGCAGTTGGGGGATGCTGCTGGACTCCTTCCCTGGCCTTGACCTAGATAGATACCGCTAGCCGGCACCGTGACACATACCCAATCCAGATGAAGAACAGGACGCGGCTGAGGAGAATGGCCGCCAGCAGTTGGGGGGTTCTGCTGGCCTCCTTCCCCTGCCTGGACCTAGATTAGACCACCAGTACCTGACCTAACCCTAACCCAATCCAAGCATGAAGAAAACAGGACGCAGCTGGTGAGAACGGTCTGCCAAGTCAGTTAATGACTGGGCTGCTTGCCTATTCCACCTGGCCTGGAAATAGATAGACACGGGCACACTGACCTGACCTCCCATCCCTATAATCTAAGACGAAGAACGAGGATGCCGCTGGAGAACGGCCGCCAGCAGTTGGGGGGCTGCTGGCTCCGTTCCCTGGCCTGGACCTAGATAGACATTCAGCACCTGACCTGACCCATCCCAACTCCAAGACGAAGAACGGACGTAGCTGGAGAATGGTGCCAGCAGTTGGGGGGGCTGCTGGTTCCTTCCCTGGCCTGTGAACCTAGATAGACACCGGCACCTGACCCGACCTATCCCAATCTAAGACGAAGAACAGGACGGCGGCTGGAGAACAGATGCCAGCAGTTTGTGGGGCTGCTGGCTCCTTCCCTGGCCTAGACTAGATAGAATTCCAGCACCTGACCGAGACCCATCCCAATCCAAGACAAGAACAGGACGCAGCTGGAGAACTGCTGCCAGCAGTTGGGGGGTGCTGTCTGGTTCCTTCCCTGGCCTGGACCTAGATAGAAACCCGGCACCTGACCTGACCCATCACAATCTAAGACTAAGAACAGGATGCCGCTGGAGAACGGCTGCCAGCAGTTGGGGGGCTGCTGGTTCCTTCCCTGGCCTGGACCTAGATAGAAACCGGCACCTGACCTGACCCATCCCAATCTAAGACGAAGAACAGGATGCCGCTGGAGAACAGCTGCCAGCAGTTGGGGGGCTGCTGCTTCCTTCCCTGGCCTGGACCTAGATAGAAACTGGCACCGGACCTGACCCATCCCGATCCAAGACGAAGAACAGGATGCGGCTGGAGAACGGACGCCAGCAGTTGGGGGGCTACTGGCTCCTTCCCTGGCCTGGACCTAGATAGACACTGGCAACCTGACCTGACCCATCCCAAGCCAAGACCAAGAACAAAGGACAGGTACTGGAGGAATGGCCGCCAGCAGTTGGGGGGCTGCTGGTTCCTTCCCTGGCCTGAACCTAGACAGACGATTGCACCTGACCTGACCTATCCCAATCTAAGACGAAGAACAGGACGCGGCTGGAGAACAGATGCCAGCAGTTGTGGGGCTGCTGGCTCCTTCCCTGGCCTCTACCTAGATAGACACCGGCACCTGACCTGACACATCCCAATCCAAGACGAAGAACAGGACGCGGCTGGAGAACGGCTGCCAGCAGTTGGGGGGCTGCTGGCTCCTTCCCTGGCCTGGACCTAGATAGAAACCGGCACCTGACCCTGACCATCCCAATCTAAGACGAAGAAAACAGGACGCAGGCTGAGAACGGCTGCCAGCAGTTGGGGGACTGCTGGTTCCTTCCCTGGCCTGGACCTAGATAGAACCGGCACTTGACCTGACACATCCCAATTCTAAGATGGACAGGATGCCCTTGGAGAGGCCTGCCAGCCCAGTTGGGGGCTTGCTGGTTTCCTTCCCTGGCCTGGACCTAGATAAACCCGGCACTTGAACCTGAACCATCCCAATCTAAGATGAAGGAACAGGATGCCGCTGGAGAACGGCTGCCAGCAGTTGGGGGGCGCTGCTCCTTCCTTGGCCTGTTCCCTAGATAGAAACCGGGTCACCTACCTGACCCATCCCAATCTAAGACCTAATAACAGGATGCCGCTGGAATGGGCTTCCAAGCAGTTGGGGGGCTGCTTGGCTCCTTCCTGGCCTGGACCTAATAGACACCTTGCACCTGACACTTAACCCATTCCCAATCCAAGACGAAAGAACAACGGACGCGGCTGGAGAATGGCTGCAAGCATTTTGGGGCTGCTGGTTCCTTCCCTGCCTGGACCTTGATAAAAACCGGCACTGACCTGACCCATCCCAAACCAAGACGAAGAACAGGATGCGGATGGAGAACGACCACCAGCAGTTGGGGGGCTGCTGGCTCCTTCCATGGCCTGGATCTAGATGGACACAGGCACCTGACCTCACCCATCCCAATTCAAAATGAAGAACAGGACGCGGCTCGAGAACGAACGACAGCAGTTGGGGCACCTGACCTGACCCATCCCAATCCAAGACGAAGAACCGGACGCGGCTGGAGAACGGACACCAACAGTTGGGGGGATTCTGACTCCTTCCCTGGCCTGGACCTAGATAGACATGGGCACCTGACCTGACCCATCCCAATCAAGACGAAGAACAGGCACGGCTGGGAGAACGGCCACCTGCAGTTGGGGGGCTGCTGGCTCCTTTCCCTGAATGGACCTAGATAGACACCACGCACCTGACCTGACTCAACCCAATCTAAGACGAAGAACAGGACGCGGCTGGAGAACGGTCTGCACCGCAGTTGTTGGGGGGGCTGCTGGTTCCTTCCTGGCCCTGTACCTAGATAACACAGCGGCACCTGACCTGACACATCCCAATCCAAGACGAAGAACAGGACGTGGCTGGAGAACGGACGCCTGTAGTTGGGGGGCTGCTGGTTCCTTCCCTGGCCTGAACCTAGATAGACACCGGCACCTGACCCGACCTATCCCGCCAAATATAGACGAAGAACAGACACGGCTGGAGAACAGATGCCAAGCAGTTGTGGGGCTGCTGGCTCCTTCCCTGGCCTAGACCTAGATAGAATCCAGCACCTGACCAGACCCATCCCAATACAAGACAAATAAACAGGACGCAGCTGGAGAAACTGCTGCCAGCAGTTGGGGGACTGCTGGTTCCTTCCCTGGCCTGGAACCTAGATAGAAACCGCACCTGACCTGACCCATCACAATCAAGACTAAGAACAGGATGCCGCTGGAGAACGGCTGCCAGCAGTTGGGGGGCTGCTGGTTCCTTCCCTGGCCTGGACCTAGATAGAAACCGGCACCTGACCTGACCCATCCCAATCTAAGACGAAGAACAGGATGCCGCTGGAGAACGGCTGCCAGCAGTTGGGGGGCTGCTGGTTCCTTCCTGGCCTGGACCTAGATAGAAACCGGCACCTGACCTGACCCATCCCGATCCAAGATGAACGAACAGGATGCGGCGGCGGAGAACGGACGCCAGCAGTTTGGGGGGCTGCTGGCCTCCTTCCCGGCCTGGACCTAGATAGACACTGGCACCTGACCTGACCCATCCCAATCCAAGACAAAGAACAGGACGTGGCTGGAGAATGGCCGCCAGCAGTTGGGGGGCTGCTGGTTCCTTCCCTGGCCTGAACCTAGACAGACGATTGCACCTGACCTGACCTATCCCCAATCTTTAAGACGAAGAACAGGACGCGGCTGGAGAAAAACAGATGCCAGCAGTTGTGGGGGGCTGCCTGGCTCCTTCCCTGGCCTCTACCTAGATAGACAACCGGCACCTGACCTGACACATCCCAATCTAAGACGAAGACAGGATGCGGGCTGGAGAAAACGGCGCCAGCAGTTGGGGGGCTGCTGGCTCCTTCCCTGGCCTGGACCTAGATAGAAACCGGCACCTGACCTGACCCATCCCAATCTAAGACGAAGAACAGGACGCAGCTGGAGAACGGCTGCCAGCAGTTGGGGGGCTGCTGGTTCCTTCCCTGGCCTGGACCTAGATAGAAACCGGCACTTGACCCTGACACAGATCCAATCTATGATGAAGAACAGGATGCCGCTGGAGAAACGGCTGCCAGCAGTTGGGGCTGCTGGTTCCTTCCTTGGCCCTGGACCTAGATAGAAACCCGGCACCTGAACTGACCCATCCCAATCTAAGACGAAGAACATGGGATGCCGCTGGAGCAATGGCTGCCTGCAGTTGGGGGGGCTGCTGGCATCCTTCCCTGGCCTGGACCTAGATAGACACTGGCACCTGACCTTAACCCATCCCAATCCCAGACGAAGAACACGACGTGGCTGGAGAATGGCTGCAAGCATTTTGGGGCTGCTGGTTCCTTCCCTGCCTGGACCTTGATAAAAACCGGCACCTGACCTACGACCCATCCCAAACCAAGACGAAGAAAACCAGGATGCGGATGGAGAACGACCACCAGCAGTTGGGGGGCTGCTGGCCTCCTTCCATGGCCTGGATCTAGATGGACACAGGCACCTGACCTCGACCCATCCCCAATAATTCCAAAATGAAGGAAAACAGATCGGTGGCTCGAGAACGAACGCCCAGCCAGTTGGGGGCTTGCTTGACCTCCCTTCCCTGGCCTGGACCCTAGAATAAAGACCACAGCGACCTTGACCTGACCCATCCCAATCCAAGACGAAGAACCGGACGCGGCTGGAGAACAGACACCAACAGTTGGGGGGCTGCTGACTCCTTCCCTGGCCTGGACCTAGATAGACAGGGGCGAACCTGAACCATAGACCCATCCCAATCCAAGACGAAGAACAGGACACGGCTGGAGAACGGCCACCTGCAGTTGGGGGGCTGCTGGTCGTCCTTCCCTGACCTGGGACCTAGAATAGACACACGTAGTGCACCTGGAACCTGACTCAACCCAATCTAAGACGAAGAACAGGACGCGGCTGGAGAACGGCTGCCAGCAGTTGGGGGGCTGCTGGTTCCTTCCCTGGCCTGTACCTAGATACACAGCGGCACCTGACCTCACCCATCCCAATCCAAGACGAAGAACAGGACGTGGCTGGAGAACGGCCGCCAGCAATTGGGGGGCTGCTGGCTCCTTCCCTGGCCTGGACCTAGATAGACACCGAAACCTGACGCGACCCATCCCAATCCAAGACGAAGAACAGGACGCGGCTAGAGAACAGCCGGTTGGGGGGCTGCTGGCTCCTTCCCTGCCCTGGACCTAGATAGACACCGGCACCTAACCTGACCCAACCCAATCCAAGACGTAGAACAGAGCGCGGCTGGAGAACGGCCGCCAGCAGTTGGGGGGCTGCTGGCTCCTTCCCTGGCCCGGACCTAGACAGAAACTAGCCCCTTCAAAGTCTGACACATACTTTAGATCCATCATAATATTTTATTACCCTCAGCAACTTATGCTGCATGCCATGAATCCTTAACACTCACATTATCTCTGTCTACCCAGTTTTATCGTGTGCTTTTTCTAGGTCCATAGGTCACATATATTTTCCCCCTGCTTTCAATCTAATCTTCTCAATTAACTGTTTATTAACAAACACTTGATCTTCAAAAATTCATGCTAAATTCCCAGTTCTCTCCCTATCAGTCCTATGGTTATTTGTCTTAATAATTATTATAATATAATATATATATATTATTAATATATAATATATATAATATATAGTAATATATAATGGGGTAGGCGGATGAGACAAAAGAAGTTCCATGGTATGGTTTTTCATAGAAGGTCAGACCTTTTTGTATTGTGCAATCTAGTTTCTTATTTGTCTGAGTATCGTACATTTTAGTATTTTACTTGTCTTCTGACTTTTGACTGACTTTTATTTTATTTTGCGTCAAACTCTACAATATAATATATTTTTTTTTTTTTGGTAGAAATCCAAGATGTAAATATGATCTACGAAACATCAGAATAAACTGTTGAAAAATTAATAATCATCTCATCATATTCCTGGTCTGAGCTTCCATGAAACATATATATATATAATATATATATATATATATATATATATATATAGATATATATATATAGTATATATAGATATAGATATAGATATAGATATATATATATATAATATATATATATATATATATATATATATATATGTATATCTATATTTATAATATATATCCATATATATATATATGACTGGTATGTTTCTGTTACAACAGAATTCCATCTAATAAAAGGAGCCCATAAAAACGCCAAAATATAGAGAGAAAATACTATATTTCAGAGACTGCTCTCTCCCTCTTCAGGTAGATTAATGAATCTTTATTTATCTACCTGAAGAGGGAGACAGCAGTCTCTGAAATATGGTATTTTCTCTCTATATTTTGGCATTTTTATGGGCTCCTTTTAATATAATATAATATATAAATATATATCTAAATATATATATATATATATATATATATATATATATATATATATATATATGAGGTTGTAGTCCACATGGGAAAAGTAAGCTGAAATCCCTTTTAGCCCAAAGGAATTTCAGCTTTTCTTTTCCCATGTGGACTACAACCTCATATAGCTATCTTCTTGAAAAAGGAAGACTTAAACCTCAAATATATATATATATATATATATATATATATATATATATATATATAAACATCTTTTAATAAGAATCGATCTTGCGGCCACCGAGGTGGCACGCCAACACCATACTGACCACGCCACTAAGACTCTGATATATATGATGTTCATTAATGTATGTATATCTTACTATAATGGGTGTTATGTCGGTCCGTCCGTCTGTCATTCAATCACGGCCAAACAGCTGGTCCAATGGACATGACACTTGGCAGGGTTACAGTGGGGACCCCGAAGATGGTTTATAATGGGGTTCCATCCTACCTCCCCCACACCCTCCGAAAGGGGTGGGGGTAAGAAGAGATTCCCTGAAACGGAGCTGGTTAAAGCCGTTGGTCCCGTTGTTGAATAACCACTGGTTCCATGCAACGTAAAAGCACCATACAAACATAACAAACACACTGGTTCTACTTGTGAGACGCGGCTGGTTCTGCCCGTAGACTTAGTTGCCCTACAATTTTGTCATACATAATTCCTGTATATATATGGCAGCATTTGGAAAAGAATAGTCTCTAATTCTATCAACTACAATCCTATCTGTTGAATAGATTATTCAAAATACACCTTTCCAAGAGTCTGGGTTTGCTAGTATATATAATGCGTGTGTGTAGTATGTGATTATGTAACATAATTTGCACAATATCGGTCAAATACGGTTATGCAGCGCATATCTAAAAGTATATAATCATAAACCGATACATTCAAAAGCGCATACTGTATATATACCGTGAGGAAAGAGAGAGAGAGAGAGAGAGAGAGAGAGAGAGAGAGAGAGAGAGAGAGAGAAAGCTAAACGTCCTCTATTTGATTACCCTTAAAGGAATTACATAACCCCCATCACAGTGAAAAAAGAGAGAGGGAGAGAAAAGTCGAGATTAAGAAAAAAAAGAAAAAGAAAAAAAAACGAAAGTAACGGGAGGAACGTATAGTATTCCAAACTCGCTCTCTATGGTCAGAGTCAACATTAGACAGACTTCTTTCCATTTTAGAACTTCTCGCTCACCCCTGTGAATCCCGGACTCCTCTCCCACCACCGGCGGCGGCACCCCCTCCCCTCTCTTCCCCTCAACCCCCAATCCCACTACCACCACCCGATCCCAATCCCATACCCTATCTAATAACATTCCTCTCAAAATAATAAATATATAAATATTCTTAGTACTCCAATTAAATGCGTTGTCAGTCAGATGTTGGGGGGCAAAGACATCTATTTCGTTTTAATCGCATTCTTGGCTCTGTAGTCGTCATTAAAGTTTGATTGGGATCATTAAACTACTATTGTCAACAATTGTTATTCTACGAAGCGAGGTAAGACACCATTTTCTGGATCATAACGTTCTGATGGAATAATCTGCTTTCCTGTGTAGGATCAGTTTTGTTTTAACATGTAAGTTCTGATATGCAGCAATCATTGGTTCAACGGATTTCTTTGTGGCGTTACTAATTTTCCACCAGGATTAATTATAATTCTAAATACAAACACAAAATAATTAGACCTTTGATACATCAGTGATCACTTCCATATAATTATTCCTGTCAACGTCAGCTGCAACCCACAACAAGCCAGATAACAGCCAGGAATAAAATTCGTTTCTCAGTTTCACTTTTTTTACGGGCTGCTCTATGAGCAAGAGCCCGTGCTGGCAAAAGGCCAGCTCAATCAAAAACAACAGGTTCACTGAAGAACAACGCACTTATCAGACAATGGCTCTGAAGCGCTTTGACCTTGTCTTAACAGAGAGAGAGAGAGAGAGAGAGAGAGAGAGAGAGGAGAGAGAGAGAGCGAGAGAGAGAGGAGAGAAGAAGAGAGAAGAGAGAGAAGAGAGAGAGAGAGGAGGAAGCGCTTTGTACTTGTCTTAATATATATATATATATATATATATATATATATATGTACTTGTCTTAATTGCTTAATATATATATATATATATATACTAATATATATATATATATATATATATATATATATATATATATATGTATATATATATATATATATATATATATATATATATATGAGAAGAGAGATCGAGGAGAGAGAGAGAGAGAGAGAGAGTGAGTTTGTACTGAACAGCATCCGGATGAGGATGGTAGTCATCCGTTGATCTTGGAGGAGCTGCAGTTAATTATTGCTGTCAGTTTTCCCATTTCCTCTGGACACGTAACCTCCTTCGACACATGAAGATACAAACATTTATCAGCCATTTACCTATAATAATTTTATATCTGAGCGTAAATACAGTAAATCAAAGGCAAGGCTGTTTTTATGTAAGAAAATTGAAAATAAAACAATATTTTTCCTGTTTACTGATTACAAAACGTAAAGTTGGTTTATTTTCTGTTTCAAAAACCATTCAAGCATAAAAAAGTCTATCCTATTCAATAAAAAACAATTCTTCATCAATTCAATCAATAAAAAATACTTATTATTGTAGCAATTTCATTTCCTTAGCCTTACCCTCTCACAAGGACACCCATTTCTCTCTCTCTCTCTCTCTCTCTCTCTCTCTCTCTCTCTCTCTCTCTCTCTCTCTCTCCAGCATATGTCTATATTTTTGTGATCCAATCACAGCCACCTCCACCATGGAAAGCGGACGTGAGGGGGGGGGGGAGGAACCGAGAAAGGCCATTTCTGTCACCTGATCTAATATCTGCGGAATTAAGAGAGAGTCGATCTGGTGAATCTATCTGAAATTGGGTTCCGACTGGGACACACACACACACACACACACTCACTCCCATTCACATGACGAACACACGCACATACACGCAATAAAGCTTCCAGATAAAAGTAACATAATATATAAAATGAAAATAAACGGAATAAGCACCACAAAACAAAATATTGACTCAACGAAATGACTAAATTGACACGCAGCTGTTCAAAGAAAAGTATACTTTAACAGCTATACGTACTTTAAAAGCGTCTAGCAAATACGCACTGTCGCCAAACGAATATAATTACACACGCTCAAATCCATTCATGCAACCTCCGAATACATACAATGAATATACGCACAACATGCGTATTCAGTCAAACGACGAACACATACACAAAACAGATGTACCTTCGATATATCTTTATAACTAATAAACGTAATTATTTGTCATGGGACAGAAAATTTTAGGGTTTTTTTTTAAACTATCTTAATTCTAGTTTTCCACTGATTCGAAAATAACGAAGCCAGGGGACTATCTCACCCATAAAATGAGATATTTTGAGACAAAATGAAGACAGGCATTCAACGGAATATATTTTCTTTTTGAAAAAAAGTTACATATATCTTAGTTTAACCAGACCAGTGAGCTGATTAACAGCTCTCCTAGGGCTGGCCCGAATGATTAGGTATTTTTACGTGGCTAGGAACCAATTAGTTACCTAGCAACGGAACCTACAGCTTATCGTGGGATCCGAGCCACATTATATCGAGAAATGTTTTTCTAATCACCAGAAACAAATCCTCTGATTTCAGGTTGGCAGAGCGGGGAATCGAACTAGGAAACTACCAATCAGTAGGCGAGCACGTAAACCACTCGTCCAACGAGAAACTCTCCCTTATGAAGATAAAGTACATATTGCTATCCTTTCATTTCTAAGGTTGACATGCAAATGGCATCTTCCTATGTATTTTACCTTAATTTTCAGCAAAATATTGTAAAACATAACCCTAAAAATCACATACAGAGAGAGAGAGAGAGAGAGAGAGAGAGAGAGAGAGAGAGAGACGAGAGAGAGAGAGAGAGAGAGAGAGAGAGAGAGAGAGAGAGAGAGAGAGACTATGTTACTCAGCAAACAAGGACGTGTTTACTCTCCTCTACAATATAGCCATATTGACTTAACCAGCTGCTATTACCTCTAAGGAGCTTACAAAAGTGGAATGAATTTCCAGAAGTTGGAAGAGAAGAGGGACTCACTTATAATGATGTTAATCTTAGTAGCACTGCTCAGCCTCACAATGAGAGAGAGAGAGAGAGAGAGAGAGAGAGAGAGAGAGAGAGAGAGAGAGAGAGAGAGAGAGACTATTCTACATTCTCCTGGCTCTTTCAAAAGTTGTTGGTACCTGGATCTTTAATTCCTTGAACCTGTACTATGTACGCTCCCCTGACAACCAGAAACTTAACTTGCACCAGTTAGTGCTTGGGAAGAAGAAGTCTTCATCGAACTATTTTTTATAGTTTTGATCACAAACAAGCTCCACAATAAATGGGTTCGAACTCGTGCTATTAAATGCTGCCTCCGACGACGTGGCATTCTAAATAAACTTTATAACTTTGGTGTTAGAAACGCTGACTTGACACCAGTCAAGACTTTCAGTTAGACTTGAAGTATCGTGTCTGGTGTTCCAAAGGGTGATAAGGGTAATCTTCTGGTGCCATTGTTAATTTTAGCCTTTACTTGTGTCGTGATTATTGGCATTAAAAATAAAATGACACTATGCAGATGATGCTACTCTGTTTGTGGTTGATTTGTTCTTCAACCTCCTCCTGCAAACCTGCTTGTCCTTCCCAGACGGGGGCGGGGTAGGTAGGGGAACGGGAAGGTAGGGGAGACATCCAACCTCTTCCTGCAAACCTGTTTGTCCACCCCAGGCGGGGGTTGGGTAGGTAGGGGAACGGGAAGGTAGGGGAGACATCAACTTCCTCCTGCAAACCTGTTTGTCCACCCCAGGTGCAATGGGGTAGGTAGGGAACGGGAGGGTAGGGAAGACGTCCAACCTCCTCCTGGAAACCTGTTTGTCCACCCTAGGTAGAGGCAGGGTAAGTAGGGGATCGGATGGACAAGGGAGACATCCAACCTCTTCCTGCAAACCTGTTTGTCCACCCTGGGGCAGGAAGGGAATCGGATGGGCAGGGAAGACATCAGCATGTAGCATGCGCTAACCAGCTCGTAATAGTAATAATAATAATAATCATTACAAAAATACCATACCAGAAAACTCTTTCCACACCAGTAAATCACAACACTTGGAACCAACCTCCGCTTATAGAGCGATTGTCGAGCGACTGATCATCCTCCAGTGGTCGTTCCTGAGGGCTCCCCCCTCCACCAGCGGATGCGGAGGCCGCCTTCCTTTGTTCTGACTCTGCCCTGACGAAGAGTATGGCCACGGCGCCCCCGATCACGCCCACCACTATCATCACCACCACCCGAGCCAGGACGCTTTCCATTCCTACGTCAGAAGGAAAAAATCAATCATTTGTTGTGTATATAGGACTTTTAGTACAGGAGTATATGCAAATTAATTGACAAAATCAAAGATAAATTATTTTAAAATGTTCTATTAAAAATCGTAATTCTGTTGGATTATGTACTCGGTAAATTTCAGCCTAGGTGAGGGCCATGCAGATTACGACCTCACCTAAAATTACTAGTTTAAAAGATATATATATATATATATATATATATATATATATATATATATATATATATATATATATATATATATGAGGTTTTAGTCTTCCTTTTTCACGAAGATAGCTATATGAGGTTGTAGTCCACATGGGGAAAGAAAAGCTGAAATTCCTTTTTAGCTCAAACAGCTGTTGAGCTAAAAGGGATTTCAGCTTTACTTTTCCCATGTGGACTACAACCTCATATATCTATATATATATATATATATATATATATATATATATATATATATATATATATATATGTTTCATGGAAGCTCAGACCAGGAATACGATGAGATGGTTATAACTTTTTCAACAGTTTATTCCGATGTTTCGTAGATCATATTTACATCTGGGATTTCTACCAAAAATTAAAAAATAAATATATTGTAAAGTTTGACACAATAAAATAAAAGTCAGTTAAAAGTCAGAAGTAAAATACTAAAATGTCCGATGAACAGACAAATAAGAAACTAGATTGCACAATACAAAAAGAAGGTCTGACCTTCTATGAAACATACCATGGACTTCTTTGTCTCATCATCCTACCCATTATATATACATAATAAAACAGATAACCAAAGGACTGATAGGGAAAGAACTGGGAATTAAGCGTGAATTTTTTAATATCAAGGATTTGTTAATGAACAGTTAAGTGAAAAGATTAGATTGAAAGCAGGGGGAAATCTATGTGACCTATGGACCTAGAAAAAGCACACGATAAAACTGGGTAGACAGAGATAATGTGAAGAGTGTTAAGGATTCATGTCATGCAGCGCAAGTTGCTGAGGGTAATAAAAAGTTATGATGGATCTAAAGTATGTGTCAGACTTTGAAGGGAGAGTGACTAGTTTGGCGCAAAAAATGACGCTTTGATGAAGGATTAAGATGGTTTCAAGTTTGCAGTTGATACAATACTGATCAAGAATAGTGAAAATAAACTACAGAGGTTAGTAAAAAGTTTGAAAATGCTTGGAAGAAGTTGAGAGTAAATCAATGAGGTCATGAGGGTAAAAGGAAAAAAAGGAAGAGGAAGAAATGAATGCTAATATGGCAGTCGAAGAATGAACACAGTACATTCGGAAAGATAGTTGGGAGTGAACAGTTTCGAATAATGACAAGATGAGAGAAGAGACAAAATAAACAAAGTGAGGAAAGTAGCATGATCGCTGTAAACTACAGGGAGAAGCATATAGTGTCTAAGGAAGGAAAGGCTGGTGGATCGTTGAGCCAGCTCTACTCTATGGTAGTGAAGAGTAGATATGGTTTGAAATAAAATTTTGAAAAAAAGGTGGAAACTGCAGAAATGAATGCTATATAGGTCACACAAGAAGAAGTGTGGGATGAGAAATGAAGTTATATGTATTTGCATAAGGGCTAATGAGGGTAAAGGAATGGATAAGGTGTTTCGAGATAGTTCAGTCATGAAGAAAGATTGGCGGATGACAGGATGGCGAAAAAAGGTTACAATCACGAAGTCTTGAGCGAAGAGGTACTAGAAGAGACCCTCAACCTCCACCAAGAGACACAGAACATATATATGTAAGAGTGAAAGGTCCAGTGTGTGTCGGGGGGTTCAGCGTGCTGCTAATAAACCCGGGCTTGAGTGAATGAGACGGCTAAAGCACAGGACATTCATCAATGACTTGGCGGTTTGAGAGCCATTAAGGCTAGTGAAGCTGTTTAACGCTGAACAAATACATGCATGCACAAGTATTATATATATATATATATATATATATTATATATATATAAAACTATATATATACGTATGTAGGTACGTATATATAAATAAAATAAATATTATATATATATATATATATATATATATTATATATATATATAATATATGTATGCATACACAAATAAGTGATAAAAGTGCATATCGCATATGGTATACTTATAGACAGAACACACACACACACATATATATACCAAACATACATCGAGCTACAAATGTCCTTTTTACATCTAATTCGCTCTAACCTCGGAATTAATATAGTTTTCATATAGTGTTGACCGGAGGGGAATTTTTTAGTCGATGAATAAATTTGTTGGCTCACCTGCGCGAACCATCGAACCAACAAATTCGGGATGCATAGTGAAGCCTTAAACACACACACCACACACACACACACACACCACACATATATATATATATATATATATATATATATATATATATATATATTATATGAAATTATAATTTCAGCTTCGAGGAGATATTAAATATACACCACTTACTCTAAGGGGAAATTGAAAGAGGCTACTACCGGCCTTATCAACTTTAATTTTATGAACCTCTACTTAGAAATAGCAAAAGTAAAGGATAAAATATACAGTGCAAATAATCAAAGTAAAAAAAAAAAATACACACACAGAGACCTGCTTCAGTTACACATTTTAATGAGCGTCAGAAATTGAAGAGAACCCTCTTCAATTTTGTACTGCTGTCGTTCGACAATAGTCAATAGTATGTGAAAAAACAAAGAGGGGCTCCCAGATGGAAGTTCTTGTAAAGACCTCGTGGAAGCCGGAGAGGCAGAATAACGTTTAGTGTCCTATTTTCCACTGCACTCAATGGTGCATGTATATATAGTATATATATATATATATATATATATATATATATATATATATATATATATATATATATAACATAGTATATAGCTCTCTCTCTCTCTTCTCTCGCTCCAAATCTCTCTCTCTCGCTCTCTTCTTCTCTCTCTCTCTCTATATATATATATATATATATATATATATATATGGGCATAAAGAAATACATACATAAATTATATTGGTTTGTATGTATGTATGTATGTGTATGTATGTATGTATGTATATATATATATATATATATATATATATATATATATATATATATATATATACTATATCTTTCCCATATTATAGCATGAATTTAGTATAAGGCCGTCATGTTGTTCGGTCAAACTGAGAAGAATCAACGGAAGATGAAAAGGTATTATTCAAAAGTGTTATGGGGTAGAAGAGGAAGATTTAGATAAAGTAGGACAGATGTAGAGAAAGGGTTACTGGAAAGAAAGGGCTTTAATATCCACAGAGCGCAAGAGGGCATGCAACGCCAAAGTTAACAGCGCAATTTGTGTACCTGCCAAGATTCATCCTTTAAAAGTAATGAGGCAGCAGTAATTGCGTGCTGTCTTCTTATATGTAAGAATAGAATAGAACAGACTAACAATTTAGACCATAGGCCAACCACTCGGACGTATGAGGTCATTCACCCATGTAAGGGAAATTTTAGAGCAAAGAGGTTTGAAAGGTGTAACAGGAGGAAGACCTCGCAATTGCTCTATGAATCAATTGCTATCAGACACTGGAAAGTCAGACGGATTAAAGTGAATAAGAATCGGAGGTACAGTAAAAGGAATGTAAGGGGTTGCAGGTCGGGCCCGAAGGGACAATGCAAAGGACCTCCTTTATTGCATACAGTGCATGGCACGAGGTACACTGACGACACTACCCCCTTCGGAGTGTTCTATGTTAACCTCCTTGTTGGGGCAAGAGACACAAATAAAGTAGCACACACAGAGACACAACGGAATGTGAGGTCTCTGGCGTGTAGCATCAAAGCACACGAGAGAGAGAGAGAGAGAGAGAGAGAGGAGAGAGAGAGACAAAGACCGAACAAAGGGAAACAGTAAAGGGAAAAACGACGGGGGAAAAGAGGGCGGCCCTAATTTAGAAGTCCACTGACACCCTCGACTGTTGACTTCGGGGGAGAGACAAAGACCTACAGGAGGCCTGAAGAAATGGGACGGACAAAAGCCTCCACTTTATAGTTCCCTTCCCCTCAGCGCGCCCTTCCTCTCACTCATCCCCTGGATGGCGCCTTTCAAGGGACCCATTCAAATCTCTCTCTCTCTCTCTCTCTCTTAGTAAGGAATTGAACCTGCTTCAAGAGATATACATCCTTCTTCTATCGATATACAAAGTGAATTACGTAGTTAGTGGTTAGTCGACTGTGGTTGGCAGCACCAAAGGTGAAAAACGACAAGCAACCACCTCCTCTACAGGTTTACGCATACATGCATGACTACATACATACAGATATATAATATATGAATATATAAGTTCACATGTACACTACTGAAAAATGGCTATACCAACTGTTTAACTAGTATCTTATATACAATTTTTTACAAGATTATTTGCACACATACATACAAGCATATATATATATATATATATATATATATATATATATATCTATTCATATAGTATACACACAAAACACAATCTATATATAGAAAGGCAATGCCAAGTGTTTTCATATACATAGCATCACGTATACTATTCCGTGAACAAGTTATTCATATATATATATATATATATATATATATATATATATATATATATAGAATATAATGTATGTGTTCATTACCATATACGTCTATATGCTGTCTGTTCACAGACATGCAGAGGCACTCCAAAAAGTTGAACGCAATTTTATAAACAATAACAGTTGGCAACGGTTAGCGAGGAAAACTATGCGATAGAAATACCGGGTGCAATTAGCGTTCAACAAATGTCCTTTGTCTGAGTCTGTTTCACATAAAGCTGTTTACAAGCAACCGTATGAACCCTTTACCATTGATGCTGAAGCCACTTCTCAGTAATTTACATATGCACATATTTATAAAAAGCCTCTGATATCCACAGTAAAGTATCCCGTGCTTACACAAATGTATGATAAATGACAATAAAATAATAAAGATGTCAGAATTTAATTTTCTCGTACTGAAAAAATCCTATTATAATTAGATCTTTGTAAGATTGTTCGTCATATATATATATATATATATACTATATATATATATATATATATATATATATATTTCTATCTTAGCCATCCTCCAAAAAATTCCAAAAAAATATATCATATATATATATATATAATTATATATATATATATATATATTATACATTGTACAACTTTCCCTAACAGAGAAATACATACAAAAATAATCTTTCGTCACTTTTCTTTATACCATTACATATATATATATATATATATATATATATATATATATATATATATAATGCTTACAAATCACAGTAGATGCACGTGACTTCATTAAATAAGTGAATACCACAGGAAAATTATCATTTTCCTGTGGTATTCGCTTTATATATATATATATTATATATATATATATATATATATATATATATATATATATACACACACATATAGATATATATGTGTGTGTGTGTGTGTATACTGCAATACATACAAATTGTCACAGCCCTATTGCGTCATAGCGTATCAGGCACAACTGTTACGAAACAACAGGAAGTAACTGCTCACGCGACCTCCTACTTTCGATTTTTTGACATGAAAGTCGACGGTATAACCTCACTCACACCGCATTCCAGCTAAAGTACCTGGTGGGATGGAGGGAGGGGAGGGGGTGTGTTGAGCTAGGGAGAGGGGGAAGGTTGGGGAGGAGGTAGTGACGACAAACGGTCGCGCAATGTTGACAGTTTTCCTTCTTTCATGGCCTCGTCTGCCTTTCCCAGAATCACCACCGACTGAATGGCTAAAATGGCCTTTTTTTTTTTTTTTTTTCCAGATTTGGCAGACAATGAGAGTCACGGTTAAAAAGCGCCACCACTAGTTTTTATTATTCTCTTTTATTCCGTTTGCATTGTGGGACATCGTGAGTCATATGAATCTCGATTAGAATATCTGTTAACAAAGCTTTGGGGAGATGCTGTACCCAGACGATTCAAGGACGTATTACTATGAAAATTACGACCTTCAATTTGGCAAAATTGGTTGTATCCTAACCACTAACCTCCATCATCCTCCCCCATCACCCCCCACCAACCAAAAAATTACAAAATATAATACAATCCAAACGGATCTGGTCAGACGCTTTGATGTACTGTTATATATAAAGTAGCAAAAAAAAAAAAAAAAAAAAAAAAAAAAATTGAGTTGTCAAAGGGAATTTGAAAATCGAAGTGGAAAAAAAGCTTTTCTAGGTAGTGAAGATTCTTCCCGTCTCCCAAGATTCGTCTCCATCTTTCAAATTCTCACACACACACACACACATACACATGAATAACTTGATCACGAAATGTATAGAGCGTGATGCTATGTATTAGCAAATGTATGCCACGGAGGAAAATGAAAAAGCGAGAACTGCAGAGATCTTTCGGTCTTAACGACCCTTTTCCTCCGTGGCATTATCTTTATCTACACACACACACACACACACACACACATATATTATATATATATATATATATATATATAATATATAATAGAGATATATATAATTATATATATATATATATGTATATATAATTATAGATATTCTCTGCAACTCTTTCCATCCAGTGGATCCAGAGAGTGTTGCGTATATGGAGTTCCACCCAATTGGGACCTACTACAGTTGAGTCACTACCAGGTAACGACTCAGTCTTTAGGCAATGTGAGGATTATGGACTCCAAGGAATGCGTCTCATGGCCTCCGCCTCGCCTGGGAATCGAACCTAAGATTACTGCAAGATGAATTTTGTCGAAACTTATCTGGTAACTCCCATTCAAATAAAGACTAACTGGCAACCTAAGTTCAGTAGATCTTCGTTTAACCAGACAACTAGGCTCATTAACAGCTCTCCTACGGCTGACCCGTAGGATTAGATACTTTTACATGGCTAGTTACCAAGTGGTAGCCTAGCAACGGGACTTACAGTTTACTGTGGGATCCGAACAACATCATATCGAGAAATCAGCTTCCAATCGACCAGAAACAAATTTCTCTGGCTCTGCGTTGGCAGAGCGGGGAATCGAACTCGGGACTGCCAAATCGGTAAGCGAGCACATATACCACTCGTCCAACGAGGAACTAACTGGCAAACTTCCCTTATATGAGGTCTTGGGAGATATTTAACTACTTGTCGATTTGCAATTAACTTGAGATCGCCATCAATTCAATGTGGACAGGTATTCAGCTGTCTTCCTTCTTAATTACTTCCTGATTTGTTGACCTCCAAGTGAGGGAGAAGGCGTAGGAGGAGGGGGAACGAAAACGAGGCAAAGGGAGAAGGAAGAGGAACTGGTTCTCCCTCACTGGTTTCCTCTTTCCTCTTTCCGTCATGAAATGTTGCAATCCGCCTGCTAAGTTGCATTGTATTGAATGAAGAATTGAATAAAGAACTTAGCTCAAAGACCAAGCACTGGGACCTATAAGGTTATTCAGCGCTGAAACGGAAATTGAAAGTAAAAAGTTTGAAAGGTGTAACAAGAGGAAAACCTCAAAGCAGTTGCAGTATGAATCAACTGTTAGGAGAGGGTGGAAAGTCAGATGGTAGAAAGAGAATATGAAAGGAGGCACAGTAAAAGGAACGAAAGGGGTTGCTGCTAGGGGCCGAAGGCACGCTTAAAAGGACCTGAAGGAATGCCTAAAGTACACCCCATGAGGTGTACTGACGGCACTACTCCACTACAGGGCCTTCAGCTAAAACGAAGTGTGTGTGTGTGTGTGTGTGTGTGTGTGTGTGTGTGTGTGTGAGAGAGAGAGAGAGAGAGAGAGAGAGAGAGAGAGAGAGAGAGAGAAAGGCAAGTTGCTCGTCAGACGTCGCTTCCTCTTCCTCTATGACGTAAATATACTCTAAAATGAAATTAGCATTTTTCAAAAGACGAGTAAATGACAAGACATCTTTTTAACATCTGATTCAATACTATATATATATATATATATATATATATATATATATATATATATATATAGATATATATATATATTCTATATATATATATACACATATATATATATAATATAGTAATATATATATATATATAATATATATATATTCTGTATACTATATATAGTATATATATACATATATAGATAGTATATATATATATAGATATATATATATATATAAAACACATCGTCGTGTTTTATATAATTGTTGGCCGAGTCGGGTAATGTCTCACGAGTCCTGATTTCTCCTTTGGTGCGTCGGTTCGAATCCACAGAGGACGAAATTATTATCAACTAAAATATTCCCCTTCGGATAACATATATGAAAATATATCAATTCCAAAGTAGAGCGAATTGGATATGAAGGATATTTGTTGCTTAATGCATATATATATATATATATATAATATATATATATATATATATATATATATATATATATATAATACATATATATGTAACATAAAGAGGGGGATTTGCTATGAGATATTTTAAATAATGTATAATGTGATGTGCTGTGATGTTTCTTAGAATGTAGAGAATCAGCAATTTAACTTCCTTATATGCAGAGTGTCCGAGCGACAGCTTAGGAATGCTTACGCATCTTTTTCTTGAGGTGGTGTGATCAAGACTGCTGTCTTAAGCAAATCAGTCCCTTCGTCCTGTCGCCATGAGAGCAATGTAGAGGTGACTTTGAAACTGGATTCAAGCAGTTTCAAGCGTGAACATTCTGGACATTGAGTGTGGGTTTGTACGTAAGTGTGCGAGCCTTTCCCTCCTACATAATGAATGTAGGCTTATCATGAAGTGGCGTCTATTACACAAAGAAGGCAGGCCCGGAATGGCCCTGCCAAAGTATTTTTGATTAGTGTCAGCGCAACTGTGCTGAAATGGGTGAGTGTTATTATATCTGTTTTAGCCAAAGTGTAGCTGGATTGTATTTGAATATTTATTTCAGAGATATTCTATTTATGTGATCTTTGATTATGCTCTTGTGCTTACCAGAGTGTTCTCTTGTCTTCTAGCAGGCGATTCTAGAATGTGGGAATCGATCTGGTAGAGGGAACTATTTTCTGGAGAAGAGTGGGGATTATTCATTGGAGAAATGGTGTACTGACTAATTACTGCGTAGACTGTTAGATTAATTACCGAGGGTTATCTTTATCTGAGTAATTTGGACTTTGAATTAACATTCCATTTAATCATTCTGTTAAGAATCTGAGTTATTCAGTTAATACTTTGCTTTTAAATAAATGCATATTTTTGTAATTCACGACTCTGATTTGATGACCTAGATTATAGAGGGGAGGTATGTCGAGAGAGAGAAAATGTTACCAGTTGTCTTGGCCGCTCTTGGCCTATCGCTACCTTTTAGAATAACGAGACAGTTGGCCATCTCGTTATTATATATGTAGGAGAGAGAGAGAGAGAGAGAGAGAGAGAGAGAGCAGCACGAGTCAGTCAAAATTCTCGCCTCTTGGAAAAACGAAAGATATATATTTATATCTATAAGAATCGGGTGAAAGGACGATTCGGATTCCACGTTCATTAGGGCGTGAAAATACACAACACGACAATGCACCAGGGCGCTTGCTAAGCTTTCAAAAGGCCACGTTGGCGATCAAAGACAACTTTTAATAGCATTACGATGTCGAAATTCCTTTTGGAAGTTCAGAACCTTTACTCGGGACCGAAATGGAGCTTACCCAGCCGTACATACTTGCCAGAGAGAGAGGAGAGAGAGAGAGAGAGAGAGAGAGAGAGAGAGGAATAAATAAATACGTGGAAAAGCATTAAATAAATAGAGAGAAAGAGAGAACATAAATAAATACATGGAAATATATATATATATATATAATATATATTATATATATACTATATATATATTATATATGAACAGACAGAGAGAGAGAGAGAGAGAGAGGGAGAGGAGAGAAGAGAGAGAGAGAGAGAGAGAGAGAGAGAGAGAATAAATAAATACATGGAAAAGCATTACAACGAGGATAGAGAGAGAGAGAGAGAGAAATACATGGAAAACATTGCACGATCAGAGACAGAGCAAATAAATACGTGGACAAGCATTACACGAATAGAGAGAGAGAGAGAGAGAGAGAGAGAGAGAGAGAGAGAGAGAGAGAGGTTATTTGCCTTGATTTCAAAACCTTACCAATCATTTTCTCACTGGAAATTCGTCCACATTTGAATCTCCAGAAAGGAGAATGCAGAAAAAGAATAAAATTTGGAATGTGCAGAGAAATAAAGTAAAAAAAAAAAAAAAAATAGAGGCAACAGAGAGAAATAAACAGAAAATACGAAAATATAGTAGACTCACATCAACCCTGCATTCGATGTCTAGGCCAGTCCCTTACGACGCTCCTGATTGGCTGTTGATAAGCCACTCACAAGGCTGGAAACTCTCAGTCTCTCTCGAGAGTTCACATAGGCAGGATGTATGTTCCACCCTCCTGAGGGATACTTTTGAAAGACGTATCCCTAAGGAAAGGTGGAACATAGATCCTACCCATGTGAACCCTCGAGAGAGACTGAGAGTTTCCAGCCCTGTGATTGGCTTATCAACAGCCAATCAGGAGCGTCGTAAGGGACTGGCCTAGACATCAAATGCACGGCTGATATGAATCTACTATAGCAATTTTTGGTCATATTAACATGCACTAATATAAAGTCAACGACATGATTATGTAGCGTCCTGTCAGGCATTCAATCACACGAAAATCAATGTATATAATTGTGAAAAAAAACGTTAAATTTCACGTCGACAGATCTCCAACTATTCTCCGACATTCACCGACGGTTACGTACATTCAGGACTTGGTGACCCAGCGAATGCTTTCGTGAATTTCATCACAATATGTTGTTGACAATGGAAAATATAAATATAAACTGGGCTGAAAGCGTGACTTCCAACTACCTTCGCTTTGTGAGGAATTGGAGATAAGGAAGGAGTACGAGAACGTCACGGAAAGAAGGAGAAGAAGAAGAAGAAGAAGAAGAAGAAGAAAGAAGAAGAAGAAGAAGAAGAAGTACGAAGCAAAGGCTCCGTTAACCTTCAATATTAGCGGATAAAGCGCCGTCGACGGTTGAAGAGGGAAATATGTGCTCATATCGTAGATGACTTCTGATATTTCATCTCTGGGCCAATCTCGCCCAGGAGGAGGAAGACGACGCGGGAAGAGGGGAAAGGGAAAAAAGATGAAGAGCGGGAAAGAAGAGGAACTGGTTTTTCCTCCCTTCTCCTCTTTCTTCTTTCCTCTTTCCGCTGCTTATACGATCTGTGCTCGTGAGGTTTAAAGTATAAGGGCGTAGTAAAACGATACAATATTTCTGCTGAAGCGAAGTTAACGAGAGAGAGAGAGAGAGAGAGAGGAGAGAGAGAGAGATAGTTCCGAAGGCCTCGTTAAAACCAGCTATGCACACAAATAAACAGGCATCGTACAGATGCATACAGCAAACAAGAACTTGTCAAAAACAAACACATAAAGATTCAAAAGATTACTGACAACCAGAAATATATAGATCTATATTTACAAAAGAAATGTAGGCAGAAATAGTCATAGATTCAGATCGGGGGACACACGAGGTAAAATAGACGACTTAAATGCAGGCCCACGTGATATACAGAGTGAGAGAAAGAGAGAGAAAGAGAGCTCCGAAAGCCTCGCTAAAACCAGGTATAAATATCAACAGACAACACAGACAGAAATGTATAGAACGGACATGAACTGGTCGAATACAAACAAAGGTTCAAAGGGGTTATTGACTACCAGGAATATATAAGAGAGATATATTTACAATAATAAATGTAGGCACATATAGTCAAATATATATAGATTGAGGGACAGAGATAAAATAAACGCCTTGACAACAAGCACGCATGACATAGAAAGAGAGAGAGAGAGAGAGAGAGAGAGAGAGAGAGAGAGAGATATTTTCTAAGAATCTAAGGCATTGTTAAAACCATACGAGGAAACAGACAACAGATGTAGAAAGGCACAGAACAAATAACAACTTGTCAAAAACGAAAACAAAGATTCAAAGGATTACTGATAAAGCAATACACAGAGAGAGAGGAACATGAATCACTCATTACGGGAGCTTGAATGGAAGACCCCAAACAAAAGACTAACCACTTGAAAAGAGCGAAAAAATAATTGTTCCCCGGCCATGAATTACTCCTCTGCTTCCGATGGCGTCGCCCTACTTCAAGTACGATGACTTGACAAAGGGGGGAGGAGGGGGAGGGGAGGAAGGGGATGAAAAAGGGGTGGGGTAGGCAAGCGTTATGCAAAAGAAGTCCTTCAGACCTCAAACCCTTTGCATTATAGTATGCGACAGATAAAATTTTTTCTCCCTGACTCTCTGCTATAGTAGTAGTTATACTGTGAATTCTCTCTCTCTCTCTCTCTCTCTCTCTCTCTCTCTCTCTCTCTCTCTCTCCGTATCTATGCGTCATTCTATGCAGCCGAGGGGTGTTGTGTTCCTGAAATGTGAAAATAATGTCTGTGGTCTTATGGAGACGATTGTTTATGGGTTCTTGCTTATATCGCTAGTGCAGCCTCTCTCTCTCTCTCTCTCTCTCTCTCTCTCTTGATATTTATGCGTGATTCTTAAATGTAAAAATAACATCTGTGGTTTTATGGAAAAGATTGTTTATGGGTTCTTGCTATATCGCTAGTGCAGCCTCTCTCTCTCTCTCTCTCTCTTCTCTCCTCTCTCTTCTCTCTCTTCTCTCTCTATCCTCTTCAGTTAAGCGTCAACACTCTCCTCTCTTTCAAGAGCAAACAATCAGGCGCACCCCGTGGACGCTTTATTTCCAGAGAAGGACTGCATTAATTTTTAAAGCAGCTCTTAGACACGAACGTCACATCTTTTTATGAAACGTTTCCATAGAAGCTGAACAACAGCGCCTTGAACAAGCTTGTGTATATTCATACGAAGGAATATTCATGTCAGGGTTGGTGATTATTTTTTTTTAATAAAAAGATAATAAAATCAATTATTTATTTGATTTTTTATTTATTTGATATTTTTATTTATTTGTTTTTTTATTTTTTAGATGTTTTTTTAATCCCTTTTCCCCTCAAAATGCATTTTATGACAGAATTACTATTGATATATCTTTTAGGTTTCCAGTTCTGGCCTAAAGTATGTACTTGCAATTTTATTTATGTCAAAATGAATAGATGCAGCACAGCTATGCTCAAGTTTTTATTAACCTCAAAACCCTATTTTTCAATTTGTTTGCTTTCAAATTAAAAAAATAGAAATTTTTTTAAATCATGATTTTTTAATTTAAAAAATCAATTGTTTAACCACATGATTAAATCAGTTTGATTTAATCATTGCCAACCCTGGCACATGTATACTTAATAAACGAATAATAAATAAAATAATAATAATAATACGACTTACGATGTCAAAACATATCTGAAATGAAATGGTGGAATTTTAAAACAACAACTAACGTAATACTATTAGTTGAAATCTATCATCATAATTACCATCTAAATGCAGAGAAAGAAAAAAATCGTCTTCACCAAAATATATTGTCTTCCATTCTTTCCAAATGACCGAAACTTCTGAAAAAAAACAACTTTGATCAATCCTTCCACATGGACTAATCATTTTACCACTTTCTAAGTATTTCCAGAGTTTAAACTTTCAATTCTTAAACAACATATGCTATTCAAACAGATCATTCATGATTCGGCAGCATAAGTGTGAATACGACAAGGATAAACATAGTCCTTAGCTTTAAACCAGAGCGTTTTAATGGGCCTTTTATACTTTATATATATATATATATATATATATATATATATATATATATATATTATATATATGCAGGCATGTTGTTTGTGTATATGTGTTTGTATGTATATATATATATATGTATATATATATATATATATATATATATATGCAGGCATGTGTTTGTGTATATGTGTTGTATATATATATATTATATATATATATATATATATATATATATATATATATATATATATATACAACATATATGTAAAACAAATTCTATTCTACAGGTGCAAAATCTTTTCGTATATTAAAGCAATATTTTTGATGAAAAAATAAATAAAACCTGCCTGGATTTCATAGCCCCACCAACCAACGTTCCCTTACATTCCACCCTGTGCTGTCAAAGACGATGAGATTGGAAGTCTTGTCAAGTGTGAAACCAGATCCTATTGACAGATACATTCGTACTCATATATCTTCAACTCTCAACGAGCATCCACAGATTATGCATTACTTGTCAAAACAAAGAGCTTCACATAATAAGCAGCAGAAAATAGAGCAATTTTGCGGTCGTTCAGTACGCAACAAGAATAGCATGATCTCATCATCACCATCATTCATCATCATCATCAACAACAACGAACAACAACAACAACAACAATAAATAATAATAAATAATAATAATAATAATTAATAATAATAATAATAATAATAATAATAATAATAATAATCATGGTAGCATGAGTCAAGCTGTATGGCAAGAGCATCAAGGAAATAGATACCCTAATCCAGACTGTAAGGATTGTATATGGAGACATCAGGATGGAGTTTGGAATAGAAAAATGTGCCTTAGTCAACATACAAAAGGGCAAAGTAGCAAAGATTGAAGGGATACAGCTACCAGATGGGAACAACATCAAACACAGATGAGACGGGATACAAATACCTGGGAATAATGGAAGGAGGGGATATAAAACACCAAGAGATGAAGGACGATCAGGAAGAATATATGCAGAGACTCAAGGCGATACTCAAGTCAAAACTCAACGCCGGAAATATGATAAAAGCCATAAACACATGGGCAGTGCCAGTAATCAGATACAGAGCAGGAATAGTGGAATGGACGAAGGCAGAACTTCGCAGCATAGGTCAGAAAACCAAGAAACATATGACAATACACAAAGAACTACACCCAAGAGCAAATACGGACAGACTATACATAACACGAAAGGAAGGAGGGAGGGGACTACTAAGCATAGAGGACTGCGTCAACATCGAGAACAGAGCACTGGGGCAATATCTGAAAACCAGTGAAGACGAGTGGCTCAAGAGTGCATGGGAAGAAGGACTGATAAAAGTAGACGAAGACCCACAAATATACAGAGACAGGACAAGGACAAGCAGAACAGAGAAATGGCACAACAAACCAATGCACGGACAATACATGAGACAGACTAAAGAACTAGCCAGCGATGACACGTGGCAATGGCTACTAAGGGGAGACCTCAAGAAGGAAACTGACGGAATGATAACAGCGGCACAATATCAGGCCCTAAGAACCAGATATGTTCAAAGAACGATAGATGGAAATAACATCGGCACGTTGCACAGAACCAGTACAAAAAGAGGCATGATACAGTAGCAAAAGCCCTCCACTGGAGCCTGTGCAAGAAACATCAGCTACCTTGCAGTAATAAGTGGTACGACCACAAACCTGAAGTAGTGATAGAAAACGATCAGGCAAAGATCCTCTGGGACTATGGTATCAGAACAGATAGGGTGATACGTGCAAATAGACCAGACGTGACGTTCATTGACAAAATCAAGAAGAAAGTATCACTCATTGATGTCGCAATACCATGGGACACCAGAGTTGAAGAGAAAGAAAGGGAAAAATGGATAAGTATCAAGACATTAAAAATTAAGAAGGATTATAAGGATATAGGATATGCCAGTGGAAATTGTGCCCATAATCATAGGAACACTAGGCACGATCCCATTATCCCCGAAAAGGAATCTGGAAAAACTAGAAGCTGAAGTAGCTCCAGGACTCATGCAGAAGAGTGTGATCCTAGAAACGGCGCACATAGTATGAAAAGTGATGGACTCCTAAGGAGGCAGGATGCAACCCGGAACCCCACACTGTAAATACCACCCAGTCGAATTGGAGCATGAGTATTATTATCACCATCATCATCAACAACAACAACAACAACAATAATAATAATAATAATAGCATGACTATCATCATTATCAGCAGCAATAATAATAATAATAATAATAATAATAATAATAATAATAGCATGACTATTATCATCATCAGCAACAACAACAACAACAACAATAATAATAATAATAATCCAAAGAAACTCATAATCACAATAAAATGGGAAAGTAAATCCACTGATGTATGCCTGTTTGATTTTGTTTTTTTGGCTTTACTTTCCTAAAATAATAATAATAATAATAATAATAATAATAATAATAATATAATAATAATAATAATAATAAAATTTACTCATGGTAGCGTGAGTCTTGAAATGAAACAAATCCACAGTTAAGTAAGGGTAAACATTTGTTTACAAATAAATGTACATAAACATAGATCTTTCGGGAACAGATTCAAGAAAAGCTCTATGTTTACATTTATTTTCATAGTATCTATATGAACCCATACGTAACTGCGGGTTTGTTTGTTTCTCCAATAATAATAATAATAATAAATAATAATAATATAATAATAATAATAATAATAATATAATATAATAATATAACTAATATGACCCGATACACAAATACCACTCAGTCGAATAGGATGACTGTGATAGACGAATAATAATAATCATAAATAATAATGATAGTCTCTAAATAACTATAATCAGGCAGTAGAACCAATAAAACAACAATAGCCATAAAAAAGTTTCAAATAAATCAGGAAGAGGCTCAATACAATTACAACAGCCTAAAAAAGTTTCCCCCTAAAAGGAGGAGGCTTCAGACAAGACCCATACAATAGCCATTGCCACGTTCATCCCCTTCTCTTACTGTTGATTCAAGGATAAAAGGCCCTTCAGCAGCCTATCTGCCACTTCACAGAAAACGCATTAGCAGCACCTCGGACAACCTCACTGCAGTATATCAAGTCATTGCATTTATCCTGCGCACAAACTCGTGTCTCCTCTCTCTCTCTCTCTCTCTCTCTCTCTCCTTCTCTCTCTCTCTCTCTCTCTCTCTCTCTCTTTCTGTATAATATATATATATATATATATATATATATATATATATATATATATATATATATATATCAATAGAGGGATCCACAGTAATATCTTGTTTATCTAGATATAATATATTTGGATGGAATATATTATATTATTGCTTAGTGATCAAGTCCACAGGAGGATGGACTTTCGAAAGCTTTTAAGCTTTGTATATATTTCCTAAATATATTATATCTAGATAAACAAGGATATTACTGTGGATCCCTCTATTGATTTCTTAGAAGCACGATACAGTGTTTTTATATTGCATATATATATATATATATATATATATATATATATATATATACATATATATATATATATATATATATATACATATATGTACATGACTGGTAAAAATGTTCTGTTACAACAGAATTCCATCTAATAAAAAAGGAAGCCCATAAAACACCAAAAATACTATATTTCAGAGACTGCAGTCTCCCTCTTCAGGTAGATGAATGAGCTCATTCATCTACCTGAAGAGGGAGCAGCAGTCTCTGAAATATAGTATTTTGGTGTTTTATGGGCTCTTTTATTAGATATATGTACATATTCATAAAGTTAAAATATTATTCACAAGAAGTAGTCTTTATTTTGAAGTATTGCTGTCACAAAGGTGACTTTATAACCAATACTGATATTTTCATATCACTTGAAACTGAGGTGGTGCAAAACAACACATACACATACACATACACACACACACACACACACACACACATATATATATATATATATATATATATATATATATATATATATATATATATAAGCGAATACCACGGGAAATGATAGTCAGAAATCCAAGCGCTTTCGTCTTATTCAGACATCGTCAAGGAGCTACTAAAGTACAATAGGAGAGAAGGCCTCAGGTACAAACAAGATCAGAATACCAGATGGTTAATTATCAAAAGGGTAAAAAATTAAAAGGGATAATCCAGGATTATCGGATATCACACGGTCACAAACTTAAACAGATTCTGACCCTAACCAAATTTACAAAGTATCTTTACAGTCCAAAACATGTAAAAACTGAATATATTAATTTTGTTGCTTATATTTATCTACAACTTTTTTCATTATGAAAGCATCAAGTTTAAATAACCAAGACTTAAATTTAGAACATTTCTATTATTTGATTTGATAAAACAAGATTCAATGATATTCCTTTCAACTGTGTCATTACATGGGACTAAGGCTCTTGCTTGACTCCAGTTAATAGGATGGTCTAAATCTCTCATATGTACAAATAATGCATTCGAGTATTTTGCCCAGGTCTCACAGAATATTGATGTTGCTTGAGACGCTGTGAAAGAGATTTGCCGGTCTGTCCGTAATAGACTTTATCACACTTTTTGCGAAGGAAATTTCATATATGCAGCCTGGAAGATCTTTAGAGAATTTTGATTACTAAACTCTTGACATTAATATTACTGAAAACAACATTTATGTTAAAAAGCTTTAAAAATTCTAGGAATATCTAAAAACCTTTCATCATAAGGTAATTTTAGAATGTTATGCTTACTAAATTCAAGTTTGTCATTAGTTGAATAAAATGTTTTTCTAGCTCTTTTCCATGCCACATCTACAAAAGTCCTTGGGTATTTAAGTTTCAATGCAATATCATAAATAGTTTTTAATTTCAGCGTCAATAAAACTGTTCCTAATGGGCTTTACAGACACGTAAAGCCCTTAGGAACATCCCAGAAAAAACAGAGAATTTAACATTTTGATGGTGATTGGAGTAGTAATAACAAAACAGGCAATATTAGTTGATTTTCGAAAGACTGAAAAGTGAAATTTCTATCATTTCTATGGACAGTTACATCAAGAAAATTCAAATTACAATTTCTTTCTTCCTCTACAGTAAATTTTATAGAAGGACTAAATTATTGAGATTATTAAGGAATTCCTGGAGGTTTTTGGTGACTGGCCAAATACAGAAGATATCATCCACGTACCTAAACCAAATAACTTTTTGGGGCAAATTCTTGGTAAGAGTTTTGTCTAAAAATTCCATGTAAATATTGCTAAGGACAGGAGATAATGGGATTACCCATAGCCATGCCAAACTTTTGTACATAAATTCCCCATTGAAACAAAATTTACTATCTTTGATACATAACCTTATGAGACTAATGAGATTTGCTACACTTAAAGGAATGTCATGACGCTCTAATTTCCTCTTCCAAATATTCAAGTAAGTCATCTACAGGCACTTTTTGTAAATAAAGAGACAACATCAAAACTAACCATATTAAAATCATAATTCAAATTTAAACTATTCAATTTGTTTATAAAATCAACATTGTTTTTTAACATTCGTGTTAGAAATATTTCCTACCAAGGAAAGGGTAAGAATTTTTACAAGCCATTTAGATAAATTATACGTAACTGAGCCCACTGAACTAATGATTGGTCTGATAGGGTTATTGATTTTATGTGTCTTGACTAAACCATACATGTAAGTAGGGAGCGCATTGCGGTGTAAACTGTTTAAATTAAATGGTCCAAGCCCTTCAAATGGATTTAATTTGTTTATTATAATGGGAGTTAACTGTCTGTGAGGGTCAGACCTCAGTTTCGTATAAGTATAGTGTCATTTAGCAATGTCATTATTTACTTATATAGTTCCACTTTTATCCATATTACCACTGCATTAGATTTATCTGCTTTGTCCACCTTCACTGTTTCGTCTTCTTTAAATTTTCTTAAAAGCCTGGAGAAATCTCACGGGTACAATTAGGGGGAGAAGTTTACTCATAGCACCATACACAATCCTTTTACAAATATTGATATCATCAGGGCATAGTTTTGATTCAATTTTTTTTCTAAATAACAAAAGGATTTTGAGATGTCGACACAGTCCAGGTTTACCATTAAATACCCAAAGCTTTAAACCCATATCCCAAAGCCGCTGTCCGTAGCACTATCCACTGGTTTTGTCAGATAAAATTAATCATGAGTCCACGTTGGCATGCTTAGTTCAGTCGCTTTCAGCATAGGTTTTTCAGCTTGACTTGGAGCTCCTTTTCAAGACGGTTTGCAGCACTTTTCTCAATTTTCCGTAGCAATAATCCAGCATCCGATTCTTCAATCGACAGGAACGCGTCTGATTAAAGCTATACCGTCTGCTTCTAAGTGTACGGAACGCATCATCTACTTCCCACTTTTTGTGATGTCGATGTGTTTTCTGAAGTATGATGTGTTTGAAACTCGTCGCAAAGGTCGCTCTGCTAGGCGAAGGAATTCTCACTGGTAAAATCGACTTGGGGCATCACTTGCTCGTTCATGCACTTCCTATATATATATATTATATATATATATAGTATTATATATAATATATATATATATATTATATAGTATATATATATATATATATATATATAGGGTATGCACAGTTCATATTCCGCAAGATGTCCCTCCTTATTCCCCGATAGGGTAGTTTTAACAGTCTGATATATAATCAGTATGTATTTTGGGACGAGTTTTTTTCGTAGCTCATAACCTTCTCCCACCCCATGGTGTGGCCCACCATACTTAACAAAGACCGCATAAATCATTTAATGATTGTTGATCAACTCCTATCACCTCTGCGTCCATGACTGCCTTATTACATGTAAACTTACAATACATTTCAAGATGTAGTAATTACAGTTAGGATCCTACTTCTTAAGATCAAATCAACCTCTTTTTTTTCATTCTACAAAGAAAAAAATATTCTTCATACCCATTCTTTCTACACTTTTCCTTCGTTTGAGCATACCTTACTCAATCTGGTCAGCCAGTCAAAGTGTATACTGAGGCATTACACTTTTAATCCCATAAAACACGTTGAAATTTATATATACTATATATATTATATATCTATATATATACTATATATATACATATATATATATATTTGTGTGTGTCTGTTCCATAAAAATTTTGCGAAATTGTATGCACATATCTATAGCACTTGCCATTCAAGGATACATGACTCACATAGGCTTACCAATTTTACATGCTCTGCCTTTCGTAAAAAATGTGAAAAAACAACAAATATGAATTATACTTGATCACATTTTAAAAATCTGATTAACATGCATTAGTGGGAGCCATGCTTTTCCCTTCTGTACTTCACGGAGTTTGAGAGAGAGAGAGACCTTACCTTACCTTACAGACTTACATCTTGTTTGGGGTTGACCCAGGTCCCTCAGTGTGAGGCACCTCTAATGTCTACCAGAGAGTTTGCTAGTACATCCCTTCCGGTAAAATATTTTTGGCATCTTCCAATCCGGGATGGTCTGGGGATGCAGCTTAGATATTTGTCGAGCTTATTCTTAAACACATCTACGCTCACTCCTGATATATTCCTCAGATGAGCTGGCTGCGCATCGAATAGACGCTGCATTATCGATGCTGGTGTGTAGTGAATTAATGTCCTGTGTGGCTTTTCCTTATTTTTCCTGGTATAGTTTTGGGGACTTATTAATCTACCTCTGCTTTTGCTCATTCTGATATTTTTAGCTCCATGATTTTGGTTTTTCGCTATTCCTTCTATCTGTTTCCATGCCTGAATTATCATGTAGCGTTCTCTTCTCCTTTCTAGACTTTATAATTTTAAGGATTGTAGTCTTTCCCAGTAGTCAAGATCCTTAACTTCTTCTATTCTAGCTGTAAAAGACCTTTGTACACTCTCTATTTGTGCAATATCCTTTTGATAGTGTGGGTACCATATCATATTGCATTCAAGTGGACTACTAACATACGTTTTATAAAGCATAATCATGTGTTAGCTTTTCTTGTTTTGAATTGCCGTAACAACATTCCCATTTTTTGCTTTACAATTTTGCCATACAATTGCTATTTTGATCATTGGATAACATGTTCCTATTCATCATACACACCAAGGTCTTTAACTGCTTATCCTTATTTGTGGAGTCCTCATTATTAGGTCCCTAATATGCATATAGCTTTCCTTCTCTGTCTCCATAATTTATTGATTCAAATTTATCAGAGTTGAATACCATCCTATTTACCTCTGCCCAATCATATATTTTGTTAAGGTCTCTTTGTAGCGCGTTTCCTATCTTCATCACAAGTAAATTTCTCTAGCTTATTCTTGTGTCCATCAGCGAACTACTCACTACCGAGTCCTTAACATTAAACTGTCTGTGTCTGCAGTCATAAATAACAAAACAGTAATCCAGCTAACAACCCGTACTTGTGGCACACACCCGGATATTACCTTAGCTTCATCCGATTTCTCTCGTTTCAATAGCTATCTGTTTTCTGTTGTGTAAAAAAAATTTCTTTTAACCACCTTCCTACTTTATCCACTATATTATGTTTTTTCTAATTTTCTTCGCTAATATATTATGGTCTACCTTGTCAAAAGCTTTTGCAAAGTCTAGATACCACCACATCTTTTTTTCATTTCCGCTTTCATATTTTTGTATATGTTTTTCTCACGGTGGACTAACAGTTGGGTTTGTGTACTTTTTCTGGGTACAAAACCTGTTGTCCTATATCAACAATTATTTTTTGGGTTAAATGTTCCATATATTTTTTCTTCACTGCCCTTTTCATACACTTTCATAATATGTGATGTTAGACTCACAGGCCTATAATCACTCGCCTTTAGTCTTGATCCACTTTTGAACAAAGTAGGGGTAATATATGCTAATTTGTGGTCATCATAATCTTGCCTGTATCTACACTTGTCTTAATAATATTTTGCAAGTGGCTTTGCGATAGAATGAACTACTTTCTTTAACAAAATAGCAGGGACACCATCAGCCCTGCAATAGCTCCATTTTTTAATTTCATTAATAGCTGCACAATATCAGCTTCATTAATATCTATCTGCTAATATTCACTATTTTCGTCCCTTACTTCTATATCATTATCTTCATTATCAATTCTAGGGGTGAATTCTCTCTTATATCGTTCTGCCAATATGTGCATATTTCCCTTTTTTTTTCATTCGTTAATCTCCCTTCATTCTTAGAGGGCCTATTTCTATTCTTCTTTTATTCATCTTTTCCGCATACTAGTATATAGTTTGGGGTTTTTTCTTGATATTTACTAGGGTTTTTTCTTCCAATCCGTTTTTCATTTTCTTTTGATTGTATAATCTTTTTGTTCTGCATTTTCTATCTTACTTTTTAGTTCGATCACTTTCCATGCATTTTTTTTTCTTTTGCAAGACCTTTTTTTCCACTTTCTGATTTTCTGGAACAAGATCCTTCTGTCTCTTGGTATGCATGACTGATGTTTACTTTTCTCTTCGGTATATATTTATCCACTTTTTTTTTTTTTTTTTTTTTTTTTTTTTTTTTTTTTTATTTTCTCTAATATTTTATAAAATGTCTCCGTATTTACCTGTATATCATCACTTACGAAAATGTTATCCAATCTTTGTTTAATTCTTCTTCATTTATTTTCTGACCATTTTATATTTTTACT